>NC_069682.1:58704909-59007939 GCF_023699985.2 Odocoileus virginianus | reverse complement strand
GGGTGCGAGGACAGACTGCAGGTTCAGGGACCAGAGTGCTATGCTGCAGCAAGGGCCCTTCAAGGGTAGAGGCGCTTCCAGCAATCCTTTCCTCTGGACACCCTCTTCATCTCTCCAGACTGACCAGTTCCTCAGGGTTACTTTTCAGTTCAGGTCTCGATCTCTGACTCATGGCCTCAGCTACTAGCCTCTCTCCCCTTACTGCCCAAGATCCCTGTGAAAAAAACAAGTGTCCTAAGCCAGGACCCAGAAGAGGAGAAAGTGGGGAACTGTAGAGCCATTTTAGAGCTGGGAAAGACCAGACTTACTGAGATCGAGGCCTGAACCTAGCACTGCCTGACAAAGAGGATCAAAAACCATTTGGTACTTCAACCAGTGTTCTTGTGGGCACTGACACATTTGACTCTCCCCGACAACACTACTGGTCATTTTAATCCCTGTTTTAGCCATGGACACTACTTCCCAGGAAGATCAGCATTTGGCACTCTGGACAACGCTCTCTGGCAGGGAGGAGTGAAGGGGAGAACAGAAGGGCATGCAGCAGACCTGCTTTCTTGTTGGACAGGAGGCCCATGGTTCCTTCACAAAAAAACACAACCATCCCATCTCAGAGCAAGTTGGGATCCAATCTCTTTATTGTCAAGGTCCCCTCCCTGTGGGCCCCACCCCCCTCCAAACCTATAGAAAAACCCCAAGCCTGGGAATGTCCTGGGGAGGGGAGGCAGAGTATAGGGAGACTGTGCTCTGCCCTCTGGCCTGGGCAGTGCCAACAGGGAGGGTACGTGAGGAAGGGATGCTGATAACTCCACCTGCAGAGAACGCGCCACTGGCTGATACACGTGAGGGAGGTGGTGCCTGCAGCCAGCTCTCCTCTGGGACCCGCTGGGGGTGCTATCCAGGGGTGGGTGCCCAGCTTGAGGCCTGGTACAGTGTATGCCTTTCTCCTGCGGGTGGCCATCGCTCCTGTCAGACTGAGAGAGACAAGAGAGAACTAAGGCTGAGAGGAAGAGCCCCTCTGTGCTCTAGGTAACATGGGCTGGGAAGATAAGAGTGCAATGGCGCTTGCTTTTGCAGACACAGGTATGCCTGTGCCCTCACTCTGGCTTCCTAACTTTCTGGCCATGAAACCTTGGGTGAATCTCCTCCTTCCCTAAGCCTCCATGTCCTCACCTGAGTCCCCAGCACCTCTCCTTCAAACTGGCTGAACAAGGTACAACTTAGCCTCCCAGGTAAAACAAATCACGAAGACTGCCTAAACTTAAAGGTATGGTGGAGCATACACACGCTAGCAGCACGAGTGTGTCATGTATAAAGATATCTCTGTTGTTTGAGACCTTCCTCCACCCAAGTCCGTCATACCCTGGAAAGTGTCCCCAAAGGAATGGGGCAGAGTCAGGGCAGAGCTGGTGTGGCCTGGCTTCCCTCTAGGTGGGGCAAAGCAGGGTGGTAAATAGCAACCAGAGAGTGAGCCTTGAGGCCACACAGTAATGGGTTAGAATCTAGGCTCCACCAATGACCACCTTGGGATCCTGTGGGATATGTGCTTTATCTACTTGCCCTCTTCAGCGTTCAGTTTCTACATCTAT
The DNA here is from genome assembly GCF_023699985.2 of Odocoileus virginianus. NCBI lineage: Eukaryota > Metazoa > Chordata > Mammalia > Artiodactyla > Cervidae > Odocoileus > Odocoileus virginianus. The sequence continues at coordinate 59,006,353 of NC_069682.1, read as the reverse complement.
TACACTGGCACAATCACAACCCTGCAGGGCTGGGACACACAGGACATTTCCTCCCAACAGGATCCAACCCCAGCCCCAAAGGCTAGCATAATCATCACCCTCTGAGGACGAGCAGCTCCCTGTCCCTACTGGGCAGAGCTGGGACTGCAGCTGCAGGAGACTAGCCCATTTCCCACACACCAAGGATTGCAGGTGTTCTGCCCCTGCTAAAGGTGTTCCCTTAGGTGCTTTTCCCTCAGTCCTCAACAGGCTCGGATACACGTCACCTCTTCCACCGCACCCCTCTTTCACTCCCTGCCTCTCCAGTCCCTGTCATTCTGCTCACACTGGGTGGTAATGGTCTGTCTTCCTCCACTAGACTCAGAGCTCCTTACAAGTGGGGACAGGGAATGTGGCTGGGCACATGCTGAGGGAACTCCTGTTGGGTAGACCTGGCTAGCCCAACCATGATTCCTGATCCATGACCCACCAAGCCCCACCACAAATGGGCATGGCAGGATGACGGGGGACCAGAGAGCCTTCATTGATGGACACAGCACTACCCTGCCAGGTCTACTTCATGGCAGGCCCTCGACTTCACCCTTCCCCACCAGGACCCCCATACCTGCTTACTGCAAGGCCCCATCCTCCGCATCTGTGTCCTGGCTGTGCTCCTGAAAGGAGGAGACAACAAAGGGACCACACATCACTCACGGCAAGTCTGTCCTGCCCTGGGGCCCAGAGCATATATGGACACCACATTCGGAAAGGGGGAGGGACAGTCAAAGGGAATAAGTAGGGGACCAGTCTAAATGAATAAGTAAGGCTGCCTCGGGATTCCAACAGGGCAGTCTGAGGGCCCCTCAGGATAGAGAAAAGACCAGTCAAGGAAGTTCTAGGTGTGGCAGGGGACACATTCTCCATAGAAAGACCTTCTCAGACTGGAGCAGACTGAAAGCCTAGTAGACTGGTGAGCTCCCCATCTTAGAAACATCTAAGCCTTCATTAGGACCATTATGAAGACTATGCCTGAAAAGAGTAAAATGGGGTCTCTGGCTAGGTTCAAATAAGAAGAGACAGGCTGGGCATGAGGAAGACCTCTCCACTGTTATGGCCACAAACCCATCTATCCTCATACCAGGACCCAGCCATATGAAGACCCACTCAAGTCCAGGCTCCAATCCTGGCTCCACCCTCATTAGCCACAAAGCCCTGGGACAAGGTACTTGACTCCTCTGAGTTTCAGTTTCTTCATGGGGTAAATGTAACAAAAGTAAAACTTTGAACAGTTCAGGGCTACTGTTAAGGTCAAATGAAGTTAAAAACTGTGAACTACAGGGCCTGGTGCTCAGTAAGTATGAGGTAGAGGAGTAGTAGGCACACCTCGCCGTCAGAATCTGGTCGACCTTTCTAACTTAAGAGGAGCTCCTTGCCTCAATCTGAAGAATTTCAATACCAAACAGGAAGCTTGCTCGCCCCATCCTGAGACAGCCTGAGTCAAGGTCAGGCAACAATGGCTTTTAGAAAATTCTCAGGAGGAGCAGAGCGCTGCACTCCCTGTGGCTGCCCCAGGCAATCCCCCTCTCCTATTCCCTGGAACTCTGCAGGCCATGAGCCCTTGACTCTTCCCTTCTCCAACTCAGGTGGAAGATGGAGTCTAGAATGGGCCTTGGGATAGAGAGGGCCGCCACAGTCTTCTGTGGGGTTTCTGACTGACAGCTGAAAGAGCTAAGTACTCTCTGTTCATTTCCCCCTCTTCCTCATAGGATTAGAACCCCTGGCAAGGAAGGAGGGCGTGCACAGGGCGACCAAGCAGTCAAGAGGTCCCCCCCTACTCCCTGCAGCCCTCCTGCAACCAGAGGTACACAGCCCAGTCCCAGCCACCCCCCAAGGCAGGCCCTCACCAGCTCTTCCTCGCTGTGTGTTAGCAGCCCCTCCTCATCGCCATCGTCTCGAGCCTGTGCTTCTCCCTGGGGCGTGCCTGCCTCAGAAGCTGTGTCTTCCGGGGGGGCCGGTGGCCGACTGCTGCCACCAGTACCGCTGCTGCCGCTGCCACCACCGCTGCCGCCGCCACTGCTACTCTCGCCCTTCTTTTTGCCATCTTCAGGGAAAGGGATGAGGAAGGGAGAATAAAAGTCAACCTGGGGCACCTGCCCAGGGGAGCACCTTGGTAGAACCAAGGCCTCAGCAAGGTGGGTCCAGGTGGGATCGGAGGCCACAGCCCCTTCTCTGCCCCGTGCATCATCCTCCCCACGCTCTGCCCTGTGCCCCTGCTCACTGATCTGGGCAAGGACCCTTGGAAGCTGACCTGGATTGGCCTTTTGCTCCTCGGCAATCTGCTCCAAGCGCCCCAGCAGGGCGTCAATGTTGGACTTGATCTGGGTCAGCTCTGTCTTGATGGTCTGCAGCTCACTGCTCTTTACTGAGAGTGGAGGGAAGTACAGGGATGTCAACTGAGGGCTGGGAGCTTGACACTAACACTAGACCTTAGCCCCATTCTGTCAAGCAGGAAGATAGGCCAATGGCAGAGACGGTCCTCGTCCATGGTCTTTTTATGGCCAGGGAGAGGCCAGAGCTGCCTGAGGCACCCCCTGAGGCTTTCTGGAGGTCATTCCTACAGTGACCGGCCTGGATTTCCTCCCCACCCCCAGGAAAGGGACAGGGATGGATAAAATGGAGGTGTGTGGTATGTACCTCTGTGGGCACCTGAGCAAGCATGTTTCTCTGCTATGTTATAGGATGGTATCTGTCTTTCAAGATATGTAAATGTGAGTGCTTTACAATCAGATTTCCTGAGTGCCTGACCACATGTGCAGACCAGAATGACTGTGGGGAAGCGAACCTGTGTGGACCTGTCCTTGTCCCGACTAAAAAATGACACCATTTCCTCACTGAACTCCAAGTCACAGCACAGCCCCACCTCCACAAGTGTTAGTCTTTTCCTCGTAGAAATGCATGAAAATACTCACTTGGTTGTATTAGAGCAGCAGAACTGTGGGAGATTTGTTCCTTTATCTATTTTCCAATGTAAAAAAATGTGATTCTATTATTTTGCTAATGACAAAATGAAAATTATCTAGGAAGAAGATAGAGTCACTCACACTTGATCTTGGCTGTGCCGGTGGTGATGGCTGTGGAGCGGGCAAAGAGCTTGACAGGTATGGTAGTTTTGACACGTCGGACCAAGGGGACGGTGACCCGGGGTCGCTTCACAGGGACTGCTCTGGGCACTGGCACTGGTGACAGGCGGCCCCGATAGTCGAAGAGCCTGTGAGAGCAAATGGGCCAGAGGCTGCAGCATGGCCTGTGGCCAGCAGGGGGCACTGTGGCCTTAGACCAACACATGTAGGGCTGGTGAAGGGATGGGCAGCCTGCACTGCATACCTTTGCCTGCTCCCAGTAAGTCCTGAGGGTGAAAAGGAAGGCCTTTCTGGACTTCAACAGCTACTGGGATCCTTACTACATCCACCTTTCCTACCATCCAGGCTGAGTAAGGGTAGGGGAGGTGACAAGGGTTTACAGCCCCATTCAACAGAGGAGCAAACTGAGAACTGCCCCCAGACAGACTTCCTAGATCACCCTAATGCCCAGGCCTGCTCTACTACCTGACTTGCCTTCTGCTCAGTCAACTTGCACCCTAAGCTCTGGTCAGAGTTTGCAAATCTCCCTAAAGCAGTACAAATGCCCAACTGGACAGAGGTGTGGGAGTGGGAGTCAATTCCTCAGCCTGCCTGAGCCTCAGTTTTCCCACATGCCTAGGGAGGATGACCACCCCAAATTCTATCCTCCCACATCCCCACAAGACTGCCGTGAGGGTAGAACATGAGAGAACTTAGTTTAAAACACACATGTTAGAAAGTGTGATAGGTGAAAGGCCAGGGTACTGAGACCCTCAACTCAATGGGCCTATGACCTCAGAGGCATGAGGCTGGACTCCAAGCCCCTTTCCTCATTCTGGGCTCCCAATCACCATATCCTTCTCACTCCACTTAGGGGGTGGGAGGGTGGTGGCAGGAGGCCCAGTGGAGTATCAAGGTTGAGCAGCTCAGTCAGACCCTCTGTCCCAGACAGTATGCTGCCCCCCAAAGCCATCACTCAGCCCTTTCCAGGAGGGCTTCTTTTCCTTATCAGGCAGGAGCTCCCGTAGGCTGAATAGGGGTTTCTCCCACCACTGCTGCTCCTACCACCAGTCCCTGCAGCATCACTGTCCTGATGACAGCCAGGAAACCTGCCGACAGGAGGCAATGCAATGACCCATGCCTAGGTAACTCCTTTGTTTAGGGAGCTCCTGCCCTGGGGTGACGATGGCTGGAGATGGAGAGTCTCTGGGAATGGATCCAGTCCCAGACCCTGCATTTCTGCCCCTAAGGGGAGGGGGCGGCTCTGGCCTTGGTCAGAATCTCTGAACCACAGAATCCCAGAGCTGGAAGAGCCCTGAGGGATCACTTGATGCAAGCCCATTTCAGACTGGGAGGGGATGTGCCCAACGTCATGTAATTCATTCAGTGGCAGAGCTGAGATTAGCACCCAGGTCTTCTGACTCCCAGGCAAGGGCACTTTCTACCACACTGCACTGTCTCCTGAATCCTCTCTCAGGTGAGAAAACTGAGACTCAGAGAGGTTCTATTCTTCCTGGACAGCCTGGGGAAGGCTGAGAGGGTGGGAGGGAGACAGAAAAGTGGAAGGAGAAGTTTGGGCCAGCCCCCACCATGATTTCCACAAGTATGTGGCTGGTGCCATGGAGGTTGGGGTCTGGGTGGGTTTGGGGGGTAGGTCATAGCCTACCAGGCACTAATTCAGACTTCCCAAGGAGGGCTGGCCCCCTGGGTATAAACACAAGGCTAAGTGGCTCAGGCTGAGTGCTGCGGTGCCTTCAGCTGGCTGGGCACTCAGGGAGTTAATGAGGAAACTGCACAGCAGCGTGAGGGCTCAAATTCCCTGCACCTGGCCCCGCACTCCAACTTGCTACATGTATATGTCCCCTGGCTGGCCAGTCCCATCAGGTCTCACCCCAGGACCAGGAGGAAGAGAGGCAGTCAGAGAGCTGGGAGACAGTGTGGGCTGGGGAGAGCTCTGGCCTGGGCACCTACACAACTGGACCCTAGTCCCAGCTCTGCCAACAACTTGTGGAGCAGCCCTGGGAAGATGACTATCCACAACTCTGGGCCTCAGTTCCCACTTGGAGGACTGAGTGGGCTGCACCAGCAATCTCTCAGAACCCTTCCAGCTTGGCTGTTTCATGCCTGGGCACGCCCCTCCCCCGCTCACCTGTCGTAGAAGTCGTCCCGGTAGTAATCATAGTCAAAGCTGTAGCCACTGGGGAAACAAAGGGGAGAGGGCCGGGGCTTAGAGATGGCCACTCAGCCCACTCTCCACAGGCCCTCATCTCCAAACACCTCCCCAAATTCTAGGCTTGGCATCCCATCACCACCAAATCTCCCTCTGTGCAAAGAGGGACCAATCCCACCCAGACAGAGACAAACAAGACAGAGTGCCCCACCTGTATATGGCAGATGCTGCTCTCTTTAGCCCCTTGGGTCTGTTGGGCTTCGGCTCTCCAGCCATGTTGATGTCTGTATGGAGGGAAGAGGCAGTCAGATGATGATATATTATCAGTGCCCATACACCCATCACCCCCATGGACACGTACAGCAATGTAAGTGTTTACACGAGATGCACATGGACTGTACTCCCTCACATGGACAACAGAGGTCTTCATAAATAGACTCATACATTACATACACATAACTTTACATGTTCTTATACATTCAGACATATGCAGGCTTACAATCATACACGCACACACAGTGTACATCAAATTATATGCATTCCCAAGCTCTCACATAAGCATAGACATCAAACACACACCCTCAGGCATATGTTCACGTATCCAGGAAATAAGATCACACACTCAACTTCACTCACACTTGGCTCCAGCATCCTAAACGTAACTGCCCATATGCAAATGAGCCGGTGCACATTCACACCAACCTTTCATTGAACATCTTTATGTCTAGAGTAGAGTTCAACAAATCTCAGGAACTCAATAAACACTTGGTAAATGAATATATGCACATCTGCTCACACACTCAAGTACATTCTGATACTTAAAAAAAGCTGGCTGGGCACTACATATATACCCAGAAAGTAAGGTGTGTGTCCACATATTCTCCAAGTGACTAGTTGCATACACATACCACATATTTAGCAATACACAGATACATATCCCTTCTCAAACATACACAAATACACAGAAGTAAGTGAACATATACAAACACTACACATGCTTCCAATGTGGCCACATCACACACATGTAACACCAAGACCAAGCTTCACCTCATGCTCCCCTCCTCCTGGCTCTCAGAATGGGTTCTAACCCAAGCCAAAAGCAGCCCAACGTAAGAGGCTATGCTAGTCCACTCTCCCCTTTCTCTGGGGAATCTGCATTTTAATTGGAACCCTTTCACTGTGAAAGCAGGCACAGAAGTGTTTGCCTGAAACTTCTAAAATTCTCCCACAGAGGCACTACCCATAAACATAATTAACTTAATAACTATTTAAGTTAAAACATCTCAGACAGGGGTAGTGGGTTATGGGAGACAAGACAGAAGCTAAAGAATATGGGTCAGCACCTGCCCAGGAAAAATCCTGGGGCAGGGCCATGAAGAGATGCTTACCCAGGGTCTGGCCGGCCAGCACTCGCCCATTCTCTCCCACCACAGCTGCCCGGGCATGGCGCTCATTGGCATATTGGACAAAGGCATAGCCCTTGTGCACAGAACAGCCGGCCACACGGCCATACTTGGAAAAGATGGTCTCCACATCTGACTTCTTCACCACAGCTGTGTTGAGGTTTCCAATGAAAACCCGAGAGTTGATGGATTTGGGGTCATTCTTGTTGGTTACGTTGCTCGTCTGGATCTTCAAGGACATGTTGGCCACCTGAAGAAAGAAAGCCACTGTGAGGCTGGGATCTGAGTTGGGTTCACTGGCTGCTCATGACCCACAACCTGGCTTGTACACTGCATGGCTTTGTTCCTTCCTACACACATGCCCCTGTCACATCCAGCCTCCCCACCTGTGCTCGTTTCACTGGCTGGTGACCTCATACAGGTGCTTTACCTATGTTCTATTATATGATGCTGACGTGATGAGCACAACCGGGACATTTTACATGGGAGGAAATGCAGCCAGAGGTCACAATGCCAGTGAGTAACAGGATAGGAATTTGAACTCTGTCTGTCTGATTCAATTCTTTTTTAATTAAGGTTACACATTGGTTTATAACATTACAAAAGTGTCATATTGACTTCCATTCTTTCAAACCCACTCCTTTAATGCTAATTTTGAATGTTACCCCTTGCAGGATCTAAATTTGAAGATCTTCCACAGTTTTTCTTCTGTTCCTTCAATGTAGAACCACAGCAAAGAGGTCACGGGGTAACTGCAAGTAATGTTTGCTTTAAAACAGTATCATACTATGTACAGTCTGATCCAGACATGGACCATGGCTGTCTTTATTGGAACCAGCCATTTTTAAAAAGTGAGTTAAACCTCACTGAGCACAAAGGGTGGCATACAATAGTGAATAATTACAAGACTCCATAAGTGGTATCATTATCATTCATATTTTACAAAAACAGACTCCAGCAAGTTCATTAACCTGCCAGGAATAGGCATTCAAACCCAGGTCACCGGTCCATAAAGCCCATTTGTATCAAATTTATCACTCTCCTTCCCAGTGCTAAATCCAAGTTAAATACAGTTGAACCAATTATGGGTTTCAACTGCATGGGTCCATTTTATGTAAATGTTTTTCAATAGTAAATATTACAATACTTGCCCATGGCCCATGGCTCCTGTGGTTGGTTGAATCCACAGGTGTGGAAGAACTGTGGATACGGAGGAGGCAGACTGTAAACTAAACACGAATTAAACCCTGTACTAAGGGTCGACTGTACTACAGTAAGTCAGCACATTTATCTGAGTATTGTTTTTAACAACTTAATTTTTGGAGTTATCTATTTTATACTTACTATTCAAATTCTGTTCTCTTTGCTTACAGATACTTTCTCTGCTCTTTGCTCTCTACACTCAGGCAATGTTTTTTATCCCAAAGGGTTGTACAAATCTCTCCTACTCCCCTTTCTGGACAGGTTAGAATCTAGGCACAGGCTCCAAAGGGAAAGGGAAAAGGAGGTTCAGTTCCAGTAGGAAAGGCCTTGGCATTTATATTCTTGGCCCAGTGTTCTGCTCACTGGCATGGGTTGGTGCAACTCCCTTTTGGAACACTCTTATCTTGAATCTGACCCTAAAACTACTGGATAAAGTGCTAAAGAACCACCAACCAGTGTGCATAAATCAGCTTAAACTAACCATAAACACTTGCTTATTTACTTAATATTTGGGGGGAAGAGGGAACTTCTTTTTAGTGAATTACAGAGGACCTGAGTATAAGCTGGGAGATCTGTACCTTCTGTCCCACTAGGGTAGAAGGCCCTTTCTCATCAATCCTCCCAGCTTAAAAGTTGGTACTTTCTGACCAGCAGATGGCACTGTTTGCAAGGAAACCACAAGCTGGGCCTCAAGAGATTCTGGGGAAGAACCTGCTCCTGCGGTAGTTCTTACAGTAGCAAGGATACGCTGGGTGCATCATCACAGGAGATGAGGGGCTGAGAGGGCACTGCTTCTGATGAAGAGCCTGGTGCCAGCTTTGGAACTAGCCTGGAAGGACAGACTCCTGTTACTCAGTTTGCCTTTGCATCCAAGAATCAGTATGTATTAACCTAACCAGAGAGGGACACATAAGAGATTGCCCACGAAAACACTCAGCATACTGTTTGTATGAAGAAGGAAATGCTCAATGTATGTGGGTTCCACCTCACAGTTCTCTGACAATCCCTCTCCTACCTGGATGACAAGCCAGGTTCAAAGTTCGCATCCATGAGTATATAAGAAATTTGTGGGGCTCCTCCATGAGCATCAGATAACTCTCCCCGTTGGTTCAGCTCAAAGTCATGAAGTTTTGGCCCAGGAAGATGCCACCTGCTTTTGGCTGGAGGGAGCCAACCAGGTCAGGTGTGTGGACCAAGACAGAAAGAAGAGCAGGGGGGATGACAGTTCAGAGGTCTACTGGTGACTGCTGCTCCTGCCAGTTACCTGGCAGGGACAGGACCATAGCTGGGTCCCCTCAGACTTCTTCCTGTTCAGCACTGTTAATGACCTCGGCCGCTACTGAACAGGAAACACTGTTGTGTGTCTCTGCTTGGTGCTATAGCGGGATCAGCATTCATCCCTTGGCTGATGAGCCAAGTCCTCTGGGTTTGGCTCTACCCGGTCTTTGCTCTCATCACCTAGGGTTTGGGACAATGTATACAGAAGGACTTTACAAACTCTGAAGCTCTTAATATGAAAAATTTACTCTGACTAGTTGGAACATCTCTGTTCTACTAACACAGCCATTTAGGGGCTCATTCTAGATGAGAGTCAAGGTCAGACTGGAACACATTCTGTACAATGCCAAGGAGAAGAGGTCAGAAGCAGTATCAAACAGGGGTCAGTTTTCTGATCCACAAAGAAGAGACTTAGGAAATGTACACATGTGGCTGTTCTGCAAAGTCAAGGAGAAATGTCTGCCTGAAGCATGTTCCAGGCTGTATTCCCAATCTGCTTTCAAGGTCTACACACTCTTCAGAGGGCAGGCTGTGCTGTTGTTGCACATAATCTCAAAGGGCAGGTATCTTTGGGGGTTCAGAGGAATGGAGTTGGGGGTGCAAAATGAAAAGGAAGTGTGAAGATTCAGATATGGTCTTCCAGGGTGTTATGAACATACCAACTTGTTAGCCTCATTTAAAATAAGTCATAACCTTTGAATGTTTAGACACATGGTACGTGGATCTCCATCTGTACTCCTGTTCTACCTTGCAAATGTCAGAGGCAAGCCTGACAAAGTTGCACAGTAAATGCTCAATGAATGTTAGGAGGAAGCAGTGAGGATGATAATCCAGAAGGTGGTGAGAAGGGCTCGTGGTGGCCCTTAAATGGGCAAAGACAAGGGGGAGACTACATGAGACTGAGATTCTCAGGCACCTTTTTCTAGCCTAGGACACAAACACCCTGGTCCACAAACCAATATCCCCAACTCAATCCTCTCCACACAATTCTATCTTGGCTCTTCCAGGCTTCCCACTAGGTTAAGAGTGGGAGCCCTAGAAAATACCGACATCCTATTCAGCAGAAGCTGCTTGACTTGATAAGCTATTTCCCCCCCTGGGCCAAGCTCTGCCTCACAGATTAGCTGTGTAATTGAAAGCAAGGTGTTTGCAGCCCCAGAGGCCCCATGCTTAGCGATGAGCTAATGAGAGGTGGGGAGAGGGATTGTTCTCGGAGGTGTGGGGGGGGGTCTGGTTGGGGGTGGGGTGGGGATGGAGTCCAGAACCCAGCTTGTTTCCAGAGACTTCTGCAATGTCAGATTAGCAGGGACTTTAGTGAGCATGGAGCTCATATGCCCTTATTCTAAGGAAGAGAGGGGAATGGACTTGACCAGGATGCCATAGCCAGTGAGCAGCAGGGCCAAGAAACCCATGGGTCCCTCTGACTCTACGTCTTGGGTTCTTATATTTCATTGTTCCTTCTGAGCTGCTGAGAGACAAGCCCCCAGCATAGTGAGGAGCTTGGAAAAGACAATATAGAAACGCTATGTGTGAGAAAATTGCGGACTGGCTCCCAAATAAACATCTTCACCTTTACCTGCTGAAACAACTGCTGCATAAAAGCTGGGCCCTTAAGCTAATTAAAACCCACCAGGAACACAGGCTTTGAAATGCAATTTACAGCTCAAAGGGACAGGCTTGCTCCTCTAGGCTAATAAGAACAGAGGAAATTTGGCAAAAAACAAATCGTTTTTCCCAGATGAAACATTTCAGATGGAAGCTGTATTGTGGAAGAGTCAAGCCTGAAGGTGGTAAAGTGCCAGAGCTTTGCAAAGGCAGAAAAGCCCTAAAAAGTACCTGCACCCCTGAACCACCCAGAGGGGCATCACATTAAGAATAGCCTCTAATTACTGACTGCAAGCTGTCAAGAGACTTTACATATTTTACTTAACTCTCACAACAGTCCTATGAGGAGGTCATTTAGATAGGGAAAGGAAGCTCAGAGAGACAATGTAACTGGTTAACAGAACAAAACCAGACCTGCACCCAGGTCTGACTCCAAAAAACCTGTGTACAGAGATGCCTTGGGTACTGATTCCCATGATGAGAATGTGTCACCCTGAGCCGGTCACATCCTCTCCTTGGTCCTTACCCTTTTCCCTTTTCTACTACAATGCCTCCCATCTGCATAGGATTTTAGTGAAGAAAGCCAGTTTCTATTCTTGGTCCTGACACTGTTAGTCCCATTTTATAGATGGAAAAGCTGAGGATCAGCAAAGATACATGACTTACTTAAGGTCCCCTGTTGGTGAAGGGAGTAGCTTGGGACTTGAATCCAGGCTTCCTGTGTGACACTCTACCTGCCACTGTCTCTACTGGCCTAAGCACTCTGGCTCTGCCTTACCAAGCCTCTCAGTGCTGCCTATCAGGACCTAGCCTTCAGCCTGACCTCTGAGGCACAAAACCATCTGAACAGTCCCTTCCCCAACTATATAAATCCTCCTCAGCACTGGATCTCCACTGCTCGTGGTCCTTACCTCCACCACCACCCCCCACCCTCCCCCACCACTCACCCCCATCCACCCAGTTTTACTTACAGCCTCTGTCTGGGTCAGTTCTGTGGGACAGCTCCAGCCTTATTCCCAAGACTGGAGATGAGTGGTCATAGCAGCCTGTGGCCAGACCTCTGCCCTTAGATAAACCTGGAGACATTTGGGTGACTCTGAAGGAAAGCAGCTATCAGTGATGGGGAGACTATTTCTGGAGAAAGCCAAGCAATTGTACTGATCAGTACCCAGGGCCTCTTTGGTCCAGAGCCTTCTGGTTACCAGGCAGCTAGGGATGACAGAGCATCTATTAATCTCATTAAACTCGCCAGGCCTCAGCTCATTATCACTGCCCAAATGATCATTACTGGCCAGATAGGACTAATTTTCCAAGGAGTGCTCTCTAGTTCCTGACCATTCCCACTCCCACGAGAAATCCTAGCTCCCATCAAGCTGAACACTGAGGGCTCCTGGGATGGGTGGGAGTGTAAGGGGTCTAGGTTACATGTCCACGAGGCTTGGCTCTGCAGCTCACTCTTGTAACCTGCAACAAGTCAAGAGATTTCTCGGAGCCTTGTCATCCTTATTCTAAAAACAGAAATAATCTTTTTCCTGATTACCCTTCAAATCCAATGATGTGAAAGTTCTCTATTGCCTCTGTAACATACTGTAGACAAACAGGGTATTACACTTATTTCTATTATTACCGAACTCCTAACCCCTTCACTAGGTGCTGGGAAACAGTGCCCACAGGCCTTGTCCTCTACTTGCTTTTTAAGAAAGCCTTCTCTTTAGGTACCTGTTCCTAAAAGCAAAACACTGCACATGAAATAGTAGAAACAGCACAGGCTCTGCAATCAGAGAGTACTGGTTTCAACTGTAGCCTTACCACTTGCAAGATATAAACTTGGTGATGTCCTTTATCCTCTCTGGGCCTCAGATTCCTCAACTGCAAAATGGGAATTGTACCAACCTCCCAGGATTAGACCAATATGTGGCAAGTGCCCAGTATAACAGCTGTGACCAGGAGATATTTACAAAAGAAACTCAAATGCCCAAATGTCCTGTGCAGAGATGAATCTAGCCTGGCAGTCTGGATCCTCCACATTCCAGCTCTAAAGCCTGATACCCACATTGTCTCCCAATGCTCCAACTCTTAACCTGAGAATAAGATAGTCAGGGATAAAGGGCATGCTCTCTCCCCTGTCCTAGTATCTTGGACCAAACCCAGAAACTTTGTAAGAGTGCCCCCTCCCCCATGACTGTATGGGCCTGGGAGAAGAAAGAACACGGGTGGGAGGAGTTCCAGGCCTTGCTGAGCCACTGACTCACCTCTGAGTCCCACCATGAGGTCTCTAGTCTTACACTCCAACACCTGTATAAGCATCTCTTAGGCAGTGAAGGGAGATCCCAAAGCAGAAACAGAAGGTAGAGCTGGGGCCTCAGCCATCTCTCCCCACAGTGTGGTCTGAGTATGAACGCCCCCCCCACCCCGCATCTTGTACTCTTAACTTCCACCCCTGCCTATGGCCTTAGGCTGAGGTTTAGCATTTGTGACAAGCAGCTCTTAGAGCTACCGGGAGAAAGGCAACAAAGAGTGGGGAGGTACGAACTTAGCCCACCAATCCCAAGTTAAGAGTTGGGGAGCTACAAATGATTGTCAACTTCTTTATTTTTGCCAAAGAGGTCACTCTCCAACCCCCAACAGGAAGACTGGCCCTGGCTTTGGGGCTGATGTGCCATATGACTGTGAGTTTGGGAGCATGTGACCACAAAGGGCCCTTCCACAGTTAATCATTACCAATATTTGCTGAGCACTTACTACATGCCAGGTATTGTACTACATCTTCTGCTGAGGGAGGTGGTATATATTGTGTCCATTTCACCAATGAGTAAACTAAGGGTTGGAGCTTAGCCCTACACAAGCTAGGACATGGCAGAGCTGAGACCAGTCTGTATGAGACAAGGGCTAGTGCTCTCAACCTTGGCCCAGAATGGCTTTGTGTAAGCGTGCACTGTACCTGCCAAGACATCAGTTTCTAACATCTTCTGATCCTTTGGGGAGAAACTCATGAAGCCTTGCTAAGGGCACACTCAAGTCCAAGAGCCAATAAGCACTTACTGCGAGCCTGGGGGATGGACTCCTCCTCCTCCTCTCACCTTAAGGGGCCGACTCCTCACAGTGATAATGTGGCAAGATTAGTCACTGCTTGCTGTTGGTTGATTATAGCTATTCTTTTCTGTAAATGAAGTTTAAAAGTCATCAAAGGGTTTGTCAGCTGTGACTTATGAGCCTCTTTCCCGCAGGGAAGTCAGGCAGTGACAAATGCCCCTCTCATTCTGCCATCCATTACAAGGCGGAAGGTGCCATGTTCCAATTACTGGAGACCCCGACAAAGTCCGCGGAAAGCCCTGCTCCAGGCTGCAGCCATTACTCAGAGCGGGCAGGCCCGCCAGCAGAGCTGCCCTGGGCCCGGGCTGCACAGGCTGAGAATGCAGGGAGAGCAGGCCCTGACTTAGTCAGCCCCTCTACTCCATACCTGCGCTATCCCTGGTGGGTCTATCCTAGACACACTCCGAAACATCATGTGGGCTGTCTCAAAGCACCCAGAATCAAGACTGTCTGAGAGAGACAGACATGAGGAAACAAATAAGGTCATGCTGCTGGTGGAGTAGGCAGGGAATACAATGTTCAAGGGGAAGGGGATAAAACAGCTATGATGTTCAGAGTAGAGACTAAAAAAACCTTAGAGATCATCTAGTACAATCAATTGCCTCAGTACTCAATACCCATTCTATGCTAAGCCCTGTCCAGCTAAATTCTGGGGAGCCAAAATGAATAAAACATAGTCCCTACCACTGAGGGTAGATGAGATAATTAAGGTTTAAAGAAGTGACTTAACCAAGGTCACAAAATAAGTTAGCGTCAGTGATGGAATGAGAAAGCAGGTCTTCAGCGAAGTCGAGAAAGTGGAATGAGAGGGAGCTCTCCTGCATGCCAGGCTCTTTGCACAGAACATGGCATAACAGTCAAGAGTGCTAGCTTCCATTTACATCCCAACTACACACTTACTACAGAGTTGGACTTCTGACAAGTCCTCAACCTATCCAACTCCCAGAAAAATCAGGATGATAACAAAACTTACTTGAGTGTTTCGGTGAGAATTAAGTAAGATAATACATGTACAGTGCACAGTGGCAGGCACATAAGTATCCAAGATATTATTTAATGTCAAGTAGCTCAAAACAATTTGAGGTAGGCTTTATAAATCTCATTCTACAGACAAGAAGACCGAAGCTCTATTTCACTTTGACACACTAAGTAAGCCAGTACTTCTCAAAACTACTTCTGGTGAAGAACCACTTTTTTGTTGTCTTTTTAAACTCCCAATCCATTACAGACCAATACATTTGTAAAATACGATAAAAATGTCAAATTACTGTAGAGTCTCTAAGCACTTAGTCTCAATTTCTGTACTCACCACAAACAAGCAAGTTTGCAAACTAGCATTCATCTATTCACTGGGCTGCAATCTGCATAGCACAGCTCTAAGTCACGCTCTGCAGTCCATGGGGTCGCAAAGAGTCAGACACAACTGAAGTGACTGAACTGAACTGAAGCTCACCCAGCTCTGTCAAGCTCTATAAAAAGCAAATCAAATCAAAGTATAGTTTATTTTATTTTTTTTTTGAGTCCTTTATGCTGATGTCTTATAAACTTTGGTGTTACACTAATCTATAAAAAACTATTCTGATCTCTTTTTTCTTTCTTCTCAAGAGAGAAGAGGGTAAGCAGACAGACCAAGGATGAGTTCAAGGATCTGCCACCAAATAATTTAGGAGGGGATTTACCTCAGTCATCTGCTCCAGGTCATACTACATCCTGCAAGCCAAGATGATCTAGTCTTACTAAGGACTAACACCCGCCCTGAAGCCTGGCGGCCTGAAAGGCAGGGTCTATTCCTAAAGAAACTAGTACTCCGAGACCCTTTTGCCCCACACTAGAGGACATGAAGAAACCAGCCAGGAAGGGGAAGCATGTTGTAACTCTTCTTTTTAGTATTTCTAATTTTCAGTCTTTTATCATGGCTTCTCTCTCCTTCTAGGGAGCTTCGTGACAGCAAGATGGATATCAGGCTCACGGTTCACTCCTGAGTGCCACTGTACACCCAAGACTATGACTGGCTGGGGCAGCTGAGTAGCTTTTCACCAGTGTGCCAAGACATAACAATGTATCAGGAAGCTTCCAGGTGCGGGGCTGAATTCTCCTCAGTGTACAAAACTTCGTTTTGTTCTGAACTAATGGGGTAGTACTATTTTTCAGCACAACCCAGAGCTGAGTAGGTCATATGATGCAGTGTATAGAGGCACGGGTGGCTCCTGTGAATAGGGGCCTGCCATCAAGCAGAAGTCAGAGCCTACATGTTTAGTGTCATGTGAGAGGCCACGTAAGATGGTCAAGAGAGTAATCTCTGAAGCCAAAATGCCTACATTCTGCCACTGAACTAGCTGTGTGACATGATTTTCAGTAAGTATCTTAAGTTCTTTATGCTTCAGGTATCTCACCTACAAAATAGGGGTAGTGATACGTATCTCAAGGGTTGTTGGAGGATAAAACTACCTAATTCACATTTGGAATGTCTGGCACATTATGAAGTATGCTGTTGTTATTAGTATTATTATTGTTGGAACTCAGAAGAACTTTTTCTCGAGAGTATGAAAGGTGGTGAGTTCTACTGTAACATTAATCTCGAACTGAACTGTGATCAAGGAAAGAATACTATCACTGTGATGCAATAAATTTTAGTATCTGGAAATGTGCCTTGAACATAATAAAAGGAATCACAGGAGTAGGCACTCATTAAGCATTAAATGAATAAAGAAATAAGTATACAGAATAAAGCAGTCCCCTCTGTACAACTTGAGAAGGGGGTTGGGAAGAGGTCCCTAAGTGAAGGTTCTCAGAGAGGCCTCTTTGTACCTCAAGGACCCAGAAGGCAGGTTGGACTCCCCTTCTGAGCAGGGTTCCCAGGGCTAATAATGCAAGAACCTTCTGCTTGCTCAGTGTTCTGTATCTCCAAAGGAACCCCCACATTCTGTGGCTACTCTATTCTGAACAAGGCTGCTGCAGGTTGTACCATGGTAGTGCATACATCCCCACTTTCCAGACTACATCAGAGGAACACAGAAAGGGCAGCCTAACTCCTCCCAAGAAAGGTTTTGCCCTAAGTTAAAACAGTAACTGGGGATTCGTAATTCAAAAAATTTAAAAAAATAGTAATAGGGGAGGAACTTGTCTGGTGGTTCAGTTAAGAATTTGCCTTGCAATGCAGGGGATGCAGATTCAATCCCTGGTTGCGAAACTAAGATCCATGTGGGATAACTACACCTGTGCTTGGTAACTACTGAGCCTTTCACCGCAACAAAGGATCCACATGATGCAGTGAAGATCCTGAGTGCTGCAACTAAGAGCCGATCCAGCCAGGTAAATGTAACAAGACAGGATAGAAAACAGTGAAGTATACTTTTTTTAAAAAGTCATAGGGGATTGATTATCAGTTTTGAAATCCTGCTTGCCTGTGGAGTTCCAGGTCCCCAAACCCACTTCCAATAGCTGTGTGAACTTGGGAAGGCCTGTCAGTTCTCTGAGGCTCAAGGCTATTCGTCTATAAAATGGGAATAAAAATTCTTGCCTTGCCCACCTGCAATGCAGGCTGTTTTGCAGGTCTAAGGAGATAACATATGGGAGGACACTGTTACCTGAGATTGCCACAAAAATGTGGACAGGGATATTCCCTGGGATGTTCAGTTCCTGCATATCTTCCTAGACAGAGATACCCTGGCAGTTAGCCAGCTGGCTGGAAGCAGGCGGTGGACGGTGCACAATTTGGCACTGCAGCCAAGCACTGTGCCCCTCAGGTGTAAGGGCAGTTGATTAAAATCCTTTCATGTGGAATCAATATTTTCCTCATTACCACAATCCTTCTCCTTGAGAACACCTAATGCCACCCCTCACAGCCTCACAAAGGCTTGATCCGGCTGAAAACATATGCATTTGACATAATAAATATATATATTTATTTCCTCACATTCAGACAGGAAAAGAAAGCTGACCTCTCTCCAGGGTGCTGATCTAAACTTAACTCAGAGCTCTAAGCACCATCCCACAGTGCTTTATGCTTGACCCT
This sequence comes from Odocoileus virginianus, assembly GCF_023699985.2. NCBI lineage: Eukaryota > Metazoa > Chordata > Mammalia > Artiodactyla > Cervidae > Odocoileus > Odocoileus virginianus. Next base: position 58,988,488 of record NC_069682.1, on the reverse strand, counting down.
AAAAGGACCACTGAGAATGACGCCACTCTGTCCCTCTGGTAACATTAATTTCACAAATATTACTAGGCTCTGCCTCTTAAGTGAACCACTGAGCAAGCCTGTCCCTGTCTCCTGTTTAAGACCCTTCAGCAGCTTCCCACCACCAAGAATCAAGCCCAACTCCTTCAACATGGTTTACAAGTCCCTTCACTAGTTAAAGGTTACCAAATCCATATACAACAATCCTCTAAGAGGTTATAAGTCATGCCCACTTTAAAGATGAGTAAACCCTAGTGCAGAAAGACAAAAGCAGTTGCCCAAGGTGACATACTGAGCAAGATGGTATGAATTGACTTCTTCCCTAAGGGCTAGGTATCAGATTCCAAAGTATAGATTCAAATTCACAATAATCTTTTCTTGGACTAGTCTATATGATGCAGTATGGGGATGGGGCATTTATTGCTCAGGCAAACCATTTCAGCTTTCTTTGTTGGAAAATGCCAATCTGAACCTCACTCCCACAGCATCATTGATAAACTTGACATAATAACCAAAATATTTTCTTGTAATACAGCAGACATTTGCATAACAGGACACAAGTATAAAAGTAAACCAACAGATCACAACATCGTGGGGGTGGGGGAGGCGAGCCCCACAACCAACAAGCGTAACATGCCCAATACCTAATGAACTTCTAATTTATTCAACTGATGACAGAAGCAGCTGTGGTGTCTATGGTTTTTTCCCCTCCATCAGCCTCTTAGAATTCACTAACCCTTTCTGGCCCCCTTTCCCCTCACTAAACAAGTTTCTACACTGCAATAGCTAGTTTAAAAAAAATTTTTTTCCCCAAAACTTTTGCAGATGTCTCAGCTGCAGGATCAACAGCATAGGCTCAAGCCAGAAACTTTACTTTTACATTTACATTACTTACTGTATGACTTTGGATAAGTCATGAAACTCCTTGAGCCAATGTTCTCTATTCTTTACTAGGCGTATACTGGCATATACTTCTTCCCTCCACATACTGAATTACTTCCTGATTCTCACACTAAAACCAAGCCCTGCTCATCTGGCCCCCTGATTATTTTTAAAATGCAGCCCTTCTCTCTCCATTCATATTAGCATTCAAACTCATCCTCCACACAGTCACAATATCACTACACGATTCCACTGCCTAAAATCAAAGTTTTGCTTTATTATTTCAAAATTTCTGGCCATTAATTTTGGTGTCTGTTCTTGTGTGCTTATTTTTTGAATTATCATAAGTAAATCACCTAAACTTCAACCCCTCTATAGAACATAACTATTGTTAGCACCCTGGTATATTTCCTTCCAGTGCTTTTTCTTGTGTATTATATTTGGATTATATAGTTAGATCATTCATTCAGTTCTGTAACATAATTTTTTCAATTAGCATTATTACACATTATATATAACATATCTGTCTTACGTCCGCATAGTTTTCAATAAGCACCATTTAAAAAATATTATCAGTTTTAATAACCCACTGTTTTCCCGTGAGTGGATTTATCATAGTTTAGACTGGTCATAGTTCAGGCGGTCATTTAAGCTTCTCCCAATTTCTCACTATTATAAATAACAGCATCCAAGGGAAAGTTCATTCTGTATACTAGATTATTTCCTTAAGACAGAGTCTCAGAACTGGAATTACTATGTCAAAATGTAAGAGCATTTTTATGGCCCAAAGTGCTGTACCAATTTACACTGTATTGGGGGGGGGGGGGGGAAGAGCAGGTGATAGTTAGCAGGGAAAAGGAAATCTTCATTGTTGTTTTCACATATACATAAAAATAACAGTCTCCCATGATTATTACACCAAGTTTTCAATCTACAGAATTTTGACTGCCCCCAAGAAATTATTGTAGGTTCTTAAGCAGAGCAATAATATGCTAAAAATTTATTTACTCATTTATCAAAAAATCATTTATTGAGCACCTGTTTCTGTCAGACACTGTACAAAGTATAGAAATGAACAAAGTATAATCCCTGCCTCCAAATGAATTCACAGTCCACACAGTCCAGCGGTGAGGATCTCAGGAAAATCAGAAACTATGTTTCATCTCTTTCATCTCCATAAGTGCTATGACAGGAACATGTGGGAACTCAGAGGCATGTAACTTACCAAAGGGACAGGGTGGAAGGAAAAGGAAGAAGTCAGAGAAAGGAATCAAAAAGTTCTGATCTTGTCCACAGTCAAGCTGATGTTAGCCCACATGTAAGATGAGAGAAAACATTTAGAAAAGAGGAAATAGCATAAGCAAAGCAGTAGAAGCTGGACGGTGCTTCTATATGGAGTGAGTAATAATATGCATCATGGTTTGGCTAGAGTGTAGAATGAATCTAAGACTGGATGTTGCAAGAGGTGACAGCAGAGAACCTAGAAGAGGTCAGATCAGAAAGCGGTTGTGGGCTGTTGAGCAGCTTAGACTTGGTGGTAGTCACGAGCCAGTCCCATGGCATACGTAGGGGAGTGCTCAGTAAGAAGGCCCTCTAAGTCCCCAGAGGTGCTCAGAGTCTGAATGGCACCAGGCAACTCTCGGTCAGAGCACCCCACCTGTGTTACGCCTCTCATCTCACATGTTCATCTTCTCTCGCCAAGCAGTGCAGAACTTCTGGGGTGTTTTTCACATCACCCAAGCACATTACATTTCTAGGCACATGGCAGGGGCTCCAATAATGCTCACAGATCAACTCACTGGAGGTAGCTTGTGAAATAATATACATACTCATGAAACCCTTACTGCCCTGGCATAGTGCCTGCCAATCTCAGCAGCTCAGTCACTGCCTCTCCTGGCAGATGTACTGCCTCAGAAAGCTATCTTCCCTCTTTTTGCTCATTCTGCTAAATTAAAAAAAAATGTGCCTGGGTACAAGAAACTATGGGCTTCCCTGGTGTCTCAGATGGCAAAGAATCCACCTACAATGCAGGAGACCTGGGTTCCATCCCTGGATTGGGAAGATCCCCTGGAGGAGGGCATGGCAACCCACTTCAGTCTTCTTGCCTGGAGAATCCCCATGGACAGAGGAGCCTGGTGGGCTACAGTCAGTGGGGTTTCAAAGAGTCGGACACGACTGAGCAACTAAGCACAGCGTAAGAAACTACAGAGTAAGTGATAACCAAGGAGCATACTGGGTGGCCATCGGGGAGCTCTGAGGAACATAAATCCTTCCCCAGAGCACATTCCTCAAGCCAAGGGCTCCCTCAGCCCTACTGGCAGTTTAGGAGTGCCACCAAAACCCCACCACCACCATAAAAATAAAATAGGCTTTTCTAACTGAGTGTGTTAGAAGTCTCCTGTGAATAGCTGACTACTTGACCCAGATAATCACAATGGTGTGATCACTCACCTAGAGCCAGACATCCTGGAATGTGAAGTCAAGTGGGCCTTAGAAAGCATCACTACGAACAAAGCTAGTGGATGTGATGGAATTCCAGTTGAGCTATTTCAAATCCTGAAAGATGGTGCTGTGAAAGTGCCGCACTCAATATGCCAGCAAATCTGGAAAACTCAGCAGTGGCCACAGGACTGGAAAAGGTTCAGTTTTCATCCCAACCCCTAAGAAAGGCAATCCCAAAGAATGCTCAAACTATCACACAATTGTACTCATCTCACACACTAGCAAAGTAATACTCAAAATTCTCCAAGCCAGGCTTCAGCAATACATGAACCGAGAACTTCCAGATGTTCAAGCTGGTTTTAGAAAAGGCAGAGGAAAAATTTAAAAAGGCAGAGGAACCAGAGATCAAATTGCCAATATCCAATGTATCATCGAAAAAGCAAGAGAGTTCCAGAAAAACATCTATTTCTGCCTTATTGTCTACACCATAGTCTTTGACTGTGTGAATCACAAAAAACTGTGGAAAATTCTAAAAGAGATGGGAATACCAGAGCACCTGACCTGCCTCTTGAGAAACCTGCATGCAGGTCAGGAAGCAACAGTTAGAACTGGACATGGAACAACAGACTGGTTCCAAATAGGAAAAGGAGTACGTCAAGGCTGTATATTGTCACCCTGCTTATTTAACTTATATGCAGAGTACATCATGAGAAACGCTGGGCTGGAAGAAGCACAAGCTGGAATCAAGATTGCCGGGAGAAATATCAATAACCTTAGATACGCAGATGATACCACCCTTACGGCAGAAAGTGAAGAGGAACTGAAAAGCCTCTTGATGAAAGTGAAAAGAGGAGAGTGAAAAAGTTGGCTTAAAGCTCAACATTCAGAAAACTAAGATCATGGCATCTGGTCCCATCACCTCAGAGGAAATAGATGGGGAGACAGAACAGTGTCAGACTTTATTTTCGGGGGCTCCAAAATCACTGCAGATGGTGACTGCAGCCATGAAATTAAAAGACGCTTACTCCAAAAAAAAAAAAAAGAAAGAAAGAAAGACGCTTACTCCTTGGAAGGAAAGTTATGACCAACCTAGATAGCATATTAAAAAGCAGAGACATTACTTTGCCAACAAAGGTCCATCTAGTCAAGGCTATGGTTTTTCCAGTGGGTCATGTATAGATGTGAGAGTTGGACTATGAAGAAAGCTGAGCGCCAAAAAATTGATGCTTTTGAGCTGTGGTGTTGGAGAAGACTCTTGAGAGTCCCTTGGACTGCCAGGAGATCCAACCAGTCCATCCTAAAGGAGATCAGTCCTGGGTGTTCATTGGAAGGACTGATGCTGAAGCTGCAACTACAATACTCTGGCCACCTCATGCGAAGAGTTGACTCATTGGAAAAGACCCGGATGCTGGGAGGGGCTGGGGGCAGGAGGAGGAGGGGACGACAGAGGATGAGATGGCTGGATGACATCACCAACTCGATGGGCATGAGTTTGAGTCAACTCCGGGAGTTGGTGATGGACAAGGAGGCCTGGCGTGCTGTGATTCATGGGGTCGCAAAGAGTCGGACACGACTGAGCGACTGAATAACATCTGCTTTAATGATGACAGGGATATTAACAGGATTTCAACAATTAATAAAATAGCCATTCATTCATGCTCTGCTCGTAGTGGCATGGGAATCCCATGTACCACTGTCCCCGCTCCCTTCCTCATTCATGCTTGTTAAGAAACAAAGAAGCAGGCAGTACAGATAATGAAGCCAGAAGACTTGGGAGACAGAAAGGAGACATCTTTGCAAAAGCCCAATCCACTTCAGCCTTTAGGAAAGGCTGATTTACAATATAATAAATGATCATTATGATTGACTGTTTATTTTTGTGGTAGATGCATTACTAAGTATTATACTTCTCATTCTTAAACAACTCTTTGAGGTAAGAATTATATCAAGGTCACAATAGACCTTTCTGAGATTCTTTTAGAACTTCTGGGTTCAAACCCCAGCTCTGCCACGTATCGGCTGTATTATGTTGGGTAAATGCCTTAACTCCTCTGTGCCTTAGCTTTCTCATTTGTAAAACAGGAATAAAATTACAGTACCTTCCCCATTAAGGTTATGAGAATTTGGTCAGGTAATATACCTGAAGCATTCAGGAATTTTCTAAATGAAATTACTGTTACTACTGGTCCCATTTAATAGATGGCTTCAAATATCACCCTCTTTAACATTTAGTGAGATTGAGAGAGAGACTACTTCATCAATAAAGCAGGACCAGAACCAATTTTTGATTTGGTGACGGAAGCTGGGGCCAGAAGGATTTTCTGCACACAATGTCACTGATGTCATGCCCATGATGAAAACTCTTCAGGGTAGCCTTTGTTTTCCATCCCCCTCCTCTGTATCCTGATATGGACATTCTACAGACCTCTGTCACAGCAACATTTGCTGCACCTTTGTATTTACCTACCTGTCTTTCTCCATTAGACTCTGAACTCCTAGAAGGCAGAGACTGTTATTAATCTTTGCAATCCCAGCATCCAGCACTACCCAGACAACCAGTAGATGCTCAGTGAATTTCTGCTAACAGGTGATAGAATCCTAGGTGGGCACTGCTTCAGTCAATCCCAGTGTTCCTGACAAAGCAGCTCCTTAAGAGTGAACTGTGCATTTGATGTTCGTGGGTCAAACACAAATCCCTCATCCATCAGTAGGGCAGAAGGACAGGCAAAACAGTAATGAGAGAGAAGACAAAGGAGGGACAGAGTGAGAAGCTGGGGACCAGAGGTGTCTTTGTTCAGCAGAATCCAAGGAATAGGAGCTCAAAAGAGAGACTCAATCTCCAGGCCAAAAACTGCTGAACTGAAGCTCTCCAGGGTGGGGAGGAGGCACAGGGTCCTTGTCAGAAATCCACACAGCAAAGGGAGACTCAGTCCACACTCTGAATTATCTGCTGACCCTGAGATAAGCCCAACCACTGGTCCCCACAGCCTGGCTTCATGGAAAGAATACTGGGCAAAGAGTCTACTAATGTTTAATCCTTGGAAAAGTACTAATTTTTCTATTAATAAATATTTGAGGATCTACTGTATGTCACAATTGCACCAGGCACCTGTAATACAATAAAGGTTTGTCACTAATTTGCTGTCAGACCCTGGACAAATTACTACTCCTTTCTCTGAGCCTCAGTGTCCTCATTAGACATGTGGACGATAATCTTTATGTCAGGATTGTTCTGAGTATCAGATGTGTTTTTGAAAAGTTTACTGCACAACTATGCAAAGGTAAAGGTGGTATTTTTTACTAGAAGGCTTAGTAAAGGCAAGGACACCCTTCACTAAATAAATGCCAAAGACAACCCCCTCTGCCAAGTTCTGGACAGAAACCAGCAGCACATTCCTAACCACTGAATTCCATGGAAGATGGTGATGAAAGAACAGAAATTTGACACATTCTCCTCAAATTCCTCTCAGGATCTTTCCCATAATCACTAGTGTCAGTATTCATCACAGGGAACTACACTACAGGCCTCTTTGATGAGCCCCTTGGTTGCAATTGAAACTTCATAAAACAAGAACAGACTTAAAATTTTGTGGGTCAGAGGCACCTTTCCAGACACTGAGCTAAAATTATCTGATCCCTGGTCTTTCAACTGTTTGGAAACATTTGGCAGCCATTAAGCCTGTTGTTTCCGCATTTTCCTGCTTACTAGCACAAACACATCAAAACAGAAAGCTTGATGCTCTAACAATGCTCTCTGATTAGTGGTTTGCAGAATCCTCTGTAATTTTATGATTTGCTGGCTAGAAGAGGAAGAGGAATGGAGTACAAATGGTGGTGTGGCCCAAGAGAGGGTCAGGCACCCTGAACTCTAGTTCTGGTTCTACTGTGGACTGGCTCTGTAAGCCTGGCTGAGACCTTAACTGCCTCATCCAGAAAATGGAGAACTGAACCAGAGTAGCGGTGCATGAACTCTTTCATGAAAAACCAGTGCTCTTCAAGATGTTAGGGGCTCCAAGGTCAAATAGAAACAAGAAACGTGGCCTCCTCTATCCCTTCGTCCCCACCTACCCCAGTCACATGCACACTAAGGCTCTGAGAAGTCAAAAGTAGAAAAATGCACTTTGCATTATCCAGTCTGACTTTTCTGAGATTATTAACATCTCTTCTGAGGAAGACACACTAGAACAGATCTCTAGGGTCTCTGTCAGCTCCAACCCACTGTGATTTGTATTAGAAGGACTCAGCCAGTGCCTGGAGCACCCCTGCTTCCCACTAATTCAGTTCTCTTAACCCAGTGAGGCACTTAAATGATACTCTAGCTTACAGAAATGTATTACATATAGCTCATTGTACTCTAGTGAGAGTACTAATTTTCAAAGATTCAGAATACAAGACACTTAAAACACTAAGATGGGAAACCTGCAGTTACTACGGTCCTAATACTTGTTCCATACTGTGTTGGCATTTTTCTATACACTGTATCTTTTAATTCTCAGACAGGAGATAAATACTGTTATCCTCTTATCACAGAGAAGAAAACTGAGGCTTGAGGAAATTAAGTAGCTTGCCCAGGATCATTCAGCTAGAATGTGATGAACACCAGATTTCAAACGTAGGACTATTTGGCTCCCAAATCCTGGTTCTCTTTGGGGCTCTGCCACCATGAGCACCAGACAGTTGACCACTAATCTTCCCTGACCTTCCCTGGTCACAACTGTCAAGTGAGGAAAGTAATCCTTGCACTGCTGCCCTCAAAAGAGTTGCTCTAACACTCAAAAGGCAGTAATAGATATAAAAGCACTCTGTAATATATAAAGATATTAATATATAAGGGGCACGAGAAATAGTGAACAAATACTGATATTTCCTTTCATGATTTTTTGAGGTACTTGAGGTTCTTGCAGGCTTCCCATCATGAAGTCAATCGTCCTTACTCCAGTCACCTTCTAGCCCTGCTCCCTCAAAATTGTGTTCCTTACACTTTTCCAATTAGGATTTCAGATAAACAGAAAACATGTCCATTTCCCAGTACTGATTACTCTTTAGGCTATTTGTCAGTCACACGAAGCAGCCAATCTGCTGAAGGAGTTGGAAATAAAAACAGCAAACAGGGTGGGGAGTGTTGGGAGGCCTGTAGATAAACGAGATGCCAGATTCCCCTTAAAATGTGAAACATGCCTGGGAAGTAGGGCCAAAGGGTCATTTGGGACAGCAGATCATAGAAGCCTTTGCGTGAAATCTATCCAGAAGATCAGTAAGTATGCTGTGCATAGGGGGAGGCAGGGGCAGAGTTAGCCAGCTTCACTTTGTTCTGGGATGGAAAATACCTTGGCAGGGACCTGAGCACAGAAACAGCAGTAGATGGGTGTAGGGCTCTTCACTCATCCTCTAGCCCAGAATGGGATCACACCCTTATAATCCACAATGCTGTGGCCATCTGCTCCCTTCAGCTTCTGGAAGAATAAGGCCAAAAACAACAGCAGAGCATTCTTGGAACCAGGCCCTGGCGGGGGACAGATAAATAAATAGCAAAAGTCCCTGCGCTCTTAGAGGAAGGCACTGCATCAAGATAGCTTGAGCCTAACCAGAGGTTCTCTCATAAAATAAAATTTCTGGCTCATAGGGTATATCAAGAATTGTGTGACGTGAATGAATCAGAGGAGCTTTCTTCTATGACTTAGGAGCACCTGTGGTGTCCATCCTCATTCTGGCATGAATAATTCAGTGACTCTGGGCAAAATACTTCACTTCTGTGGACCTCAGTTTACCCACCTGTAAAGCAGGCTCTGTCTACCCCACAAATAGCCTTTTGTGGCCAATGACACAGTAGCTGAGACAGCACTCTGTAAATGGCATGAGAAGGAATAGTGGGAGCTGACAAGAACATTGGAACACATGATCTTAAAAGTTCAGAGCCCAATCTGAGGAAGATTGAAATAGGCTCTTTTTCTTTCTTCCCAACCAATTTAAGTTGCTTTTTCTCACAGTCAAGTCATTCTTTGCATTTCAAGTGAAGGGAAAGGGAAAGGGAAACCAGGCTTACAAGTATGGAACAGGAAAGCTGCCATCTTTCTACTTTTCACTATCTGTTCAGAGCCACTGTACTAAAAAAGAGAGCACAAGATTTGGATTTCTGATCCCTAGCTTTTCTTAATCTAAAGCTGTAAAACTATAAACAAGCCTCAACCTCTTTCACCCTTAGTTTCCTCATCTGTAAATTGCTGAGAAATTTCCTAAGTTATAAGGTTATGCTTAAGATTCAATTAATGGTGTTTTGTAATTCACAAATGCCACACAAACACCAGTCATTACAGAGCTGTCTTCTCATCAGCTCATTAGCTACAAAGGACAGTGGTTATCACTAAATTGATAGGTGAGATCATCAAACTCAGAGAAAATCCTGATGGTAACACAGTTCAACTCTGACTTCCTCCAACAAAAGTAATTACTCCTTTCATTTATTATAGGAGTTATTTATTAGTTTGCTAGCCTCATTAAACTAACATCTCGGGGGACAAAGCTACATATATTATATGCATTTTTGTATCTCAGTGTCCAACACTGGCACACAAAAAGACGCTAAATAAATACTGGCAGCAGAAACACATCTAGAACATCCAGGACTCCTAATTCCAGGTATAGAGTTCTTTTAAGAGAAAGTGGCCCCAACCTCATAGGTTGACTCATCTTCTCATCCCTTCTTCAATTCCTCCACCCTAGCAAGACTTTCCACTACTTGAAGAGTGTCCCAGCCTCTGTAGGCAGTGATCCCTCAAGGCTTGATTACTCTTCATATGCTTCTTTGCCAAGCTAATTCCTATTCAGCCCTCAGATTTGGAGGCCTTTCTAGTCACCCATAATACTGGTTCAGGTATCCCCTCTCCACCTCCCTTCCCACCCCCCATCTGTTTTATCATAGAATCCTGGCACATAACATGTATCAGCAAAAGTATCTGTTGATGGCTGAATGAATGAAATACTGGATCTAGAAATCCAAAAGGGGATTTTTTGGTGATGCAGGGGAAAGACTCAGGACTGACTGTTTCTAATTCTAGCTCCACCACTTCTGTGGTTCAGTGATCTCAGGCAAGCCCCTCTTCTTCTGTGGACCATCTATGAATGAGCTACCATCTATGAATGATAGCAAAAAGCACTGACAATAGACGAGACTTAGACTCATGCTAGGTCCTAACGGTGAGAAACCTCTGAGGCCAGCTGTGTGCTCCAGAGTATGGCAGGCCCCATATCCACACCCCATGAGCAGCACCAGCGCCAAGTACATGAACTGTGCTGTCAGCAGCCTCCCAGCCTGTTGGTTTACTTAATTCCTCCTGATGAAGGGCCAAGAATAAATCGTAGGTGAGCAGCAGAGCATTTTAATGAGTCCAGAGCCTAATGAATCTTTTCCTTCCTGTGTCAATTAGAATTTCAAAGCTAGGATCCCTAAGGACCAATTTATTGGGAACAGAGAGAAGCCTTTTGTTCATCAGCTGCTGCCTGAGCTACTTGCCCTGGCCCTGTATGTCTGCTATGTAACAATCTTGCTTACTCATAGATATGCCACCTGGTGAGACAGACTGCTTCATATTTATGGGGTCTGAACTTGAGGAAGGAAAGGAGGGGTCAGGTCGACTTCTGGGGGTGAGTGGGGAGGTAGTGAGAGAATCAGACCAGCACTGACTTGAATGTCACCTCCCAAGGATACCAGTCTTCAAAGAGCTAACAGTAGTTGATCAACTTGCTATTCATCCAACTAAGTATCAGGTATTGTGTGAGACCTATTTGTCTAAGCTATTTTTGAATCCTCACAACAACCCCCAAAGTAGGTATCAAAGGCACTATTTTCTTTTTCTGGCCACACCGTGAGGCTTGTATGGATCTCAGCTCCCTGACCAGGGATTGAATCCAGGCCGTGGCAGTGGAAGCCCAGAATCCTAACCACTAGGCCACCAAGGAATTCCCTCAACAACACTATTTTACAAAGACACTGGCTCTAAAAATTTTTAAGAACTATAGAATTAGTTGAAGAACTAGACAAGGAACACAATCAGTAGTTGGCAGACAGGGATTTGAACTCACATTTGTGCAAACCCAGAGCCTGGGCTCTTTCTATCAAATCACAGCAACCTTGCCAGAGGGCTGGCAGGACCAGTGGCTGATGTCCTGAATGGCAGAGATGGCCTGTGGGCAGCCAGTCAGGTCATGTTGGACACCTGCCACCAACACACTTGTCTTTTTCCAGGGCACAAGCAAGAGTGCCTGTGCACTGCTGGTTCTTCCACTCAGTGGAGCTGGCAACTTCACTATTCCCAGAACATAATCCAAATCAAGTCACCATTGACACTAACCCCAGACTCCTACCCCAGAAATCTTTTCTGGGGGGCTGTCCAGGCCTTTGTTGCTGCAGGCGGGTTTTCTCTAGTCGCTGTGAGCAGGGTTTACTCTCTAGCTGCAGTGCAGTGGCCTCTCTTGCGGTAGCCTCTCTTGTTGCACAGCAGGGGCTTTAGAGTGTCTGGGCTCAGTAGTTACGGCTCACAGGCTCGAGTGGTTGTGGCACATGGGTTTAGTTGTTCCACGGCAACTAAGTGCACTGGCGGGCAGACTCTTAACCACTGGACCACCAGGGAAGTCCCCAGAAATCATCTGACTTCTGAGGAGTTGCCAATCCTTGATTTAATACCCCCCAGGCACCCAGCTGTATTGCCTCTCATACTGTCCTCTTCAAATCACACAGGGCCAGCCCAGTTGCCACTGCAAGTCATCAACAGTGGCACACTCCAGGGTGAGAAAGTAAACAAGTCAAGTTTCCAAATGGTTATGAAATGGAATTTTAGGACTCTGGTGGGAAAAACACTTAAGTGTGAGGTCAAGACAGTTTGTCCAAATTTACACAGCTAGAAAATAGCAACAACTGGAACACAGGCATATACTCAAACTTAACATGGTATCTGTATCTGCAAAGAGCAAGAATAATACAAAAAAATGAGATCAGTGGCTTAAAAATATTTAAAACTTTTTAATTTCAAGATAATTATAATTAACATCTCCATTTTACAGATAAGAAAATTGCTCTCTGAGGTCAACCAACTTATCCAAGAGAGAAAGAGCTAAGTGAGGGAGAGGAGAATAAAGGAATTAAATGGGATCCAAGCTAACCTTGGATAAATAGCTGCAAGGAAGCAGGGAGGCAAGGGAAGGGAGGCTGCACCAGGAGTGTTACCAATCCTGGCCTTGCTACTAACTTGCTACATGGCCCTGAATATTAGCCTCATTTTCCCATCAGCCAAATGGACTTCAGGGCCCTCTATCTGGCCTCAGCTGTCCCCTCTCCAACCTTACTCCCAAGGGGCCAAAAACCAAAACACAAACAGAAACAATATTGTTAACAAATTCAATAAAGACTTTAAAAAATGGTACATATTAAAAAAAAGTATCAGGCATTTGTTGAATGGACCAATGTATGAACTACTGATCTCTAAGGTCCCTTTCAATCCTGGCACGCTATGATTAACTTATAAGCTTAGAGAACTCAGAAGCTCGAAATTCAAGCCTGGATGAACTTAAGTTTAACCTGCCCTTTTGGCTCCAATTTTTGCAGGGTCTTCAAAAATCATCTCCAAATGTAACAATCACATCCTAACATACAACTACACTCACGCACAAACAATTATATGTCACTTAATTCAACAATGCTAGGCATGAAACACAGTATTTCCTTAATGTGGAAAATGAGGCCTTACAGTTTAGTCTCAACTTCCTCCGATAACTTTAACCCTAACCACATTCCATTCCTGAAAGGCTATGCTCTGGCTACACTGGACTGCTTACTCTTCTCTAAGACATACATGGAGGTTTCTACACCTTCAGTCCTCACTGGTCTCTTCATTTGGAAGCTACAGATTACCCTTCTCAACTGCCAAATACTTCATCTTTCAAGACTATCAAATATCTCATCTTTGAAGTCCAACTCAAATATCACCTCTTTCGTGAAGCCTTCCTTGATCAGGAGGGTAGGGCGGTTAGTCCCCATATTCCCAAAGCACTCCACATGCTTCCATTGTAGTGATCATCACTGTTACCTACTTACTTTACCTACCTGTTCTCCTTGATCAGCTAGGAGTTCCAAAGGTCTTGACCATGTGTTTGCCTTCTCCTTATCCCCAAGGACCTATCCCTGTGCCTGGCACAGATGCTTATCATATTGAATGCTAACATGGCACCACATCTAGCACTTCTTAACCTTCATTGGCAGACTGGATCAGGTCAGTCTTCCTTCATACTGTCCTGAAGTTGTGCAATACTTTCCCTAATACTTCTACCCACTAATATGAACTCTTATGGGACTGGAGAAGAAACTGAAAAGAAAGAAGAGAAATAGTACTTAAAGAGCCTTGAATGTCATGCTAAGGAGACTGGATTTTATTGTCATGCTAAGGAGAGGTTTTATGAGCAGGAAACTGATAGCAATAAGATATGTATCTTAAAACCTATGGAGCAAAAAAGGAAGTTATATTTCAGGGGCAAACACTGGAGGCAGGTTACCCCCGGGGCCATTAGGATACAAAGAGGTCACAGAGTTCCACCTGGAGGAAGTTTGTTTTGAGCAGAGTTTTACTCAGAAAAAGGAAGCTATATTTCACTAGCAAAGACAAGTTTGTTGTTGTTGAGTCGCTCTGCTAAGTTGTGTCCCACCCTTTTGTGACCACATGGACTGTAGCCCGCCAGGCTTCTCTGTCGGTGAGATTTTCCAGGCAAGAATACTGGAGTGGGTTGCCATTTCCTTCTCCAGGGGATCTTTCTGACCTACGCAGTAGGTACCAAGTCTACTGCATTGGCAGGTGGATTCTTTACCACTGAGCCACGAGGGAAACCCAGGGAGGCAAATTAGTTAACAAGAAGTCAGTGAGAGAGGATTAAAACCGGGCCTTGGATGATAACACTGGGGATGAGAAAAACAAAACAGCTAACACAAAAACTCATAATGAAAGCAGTTGCCTACTTTGCCCGAGTAAAACTCTGCTCAAAACAAACTTCCTCCAGGTGGAACTCTGTGACCTCTTTGCATCCAAGATGGTCCCAGGGGTAACCAGAAACAGGGGAAAAAGTCTCCATGACTGGGTGAAGGGGAAGAAGCAAGTCTAAGATTAGCAAAGGTCAAACTCCAAGCCAGTGACCAAGGCTGTAGGACACAGGTTAAGGTCCCGCTGATGGCTGCCAGCTGCAGAAGCTTCAGGGAAGAAGTTGGGTCTGTGCCCTGAGCAGAAGGATGCCTTCCTGAGTTGGAAAAGCTCTGACCAGCTTTAATGCCAGAGACTCTGATCATGTTCAGTGGTGTTTTGTTAAGGAAAATTATTCAAAAACTGGAAGTAAGGCAAAAAGAAAACTGTGTGACCTTTCCAGTCATGTTAGGACTTTTTTTAGTACGCATCTGAGAGTCACATGATACTCAGAGAATTTTGTTGGACTTACTGTTCACAAACAGGGCCCAAATATTTTAAAACTCTGCCAAGTTACACGTTAATGTATAGAAAACTGAGAAAGTGCACTTTTTTAAAGTAGAGAAGACAACATGAAATGTTACGTTTTCATTAAAATGAAATTTTAATCCTTTTTCCACTACCATAAATCCAATTTCTCAACAATTCTTGTTCTGCTAGTTCCCACAATGAGTTAAATACAACTTAACACACACTCACCACATGGATGAGAATTACGCCCTGACATGGTACACACATCCACAGGCCTGCCCACCTACCTCACAGGAATCAGATGCCAGGAGGCAAGATGCCTGACATCTAGGCACAGAACGTTAGTGAAAGGGAACATGTGTTCACTCATGAAATGACATGAAGTTCAGTGTTGCAAAGAGTGCACAAGGCTGAGTCAGACCTGCCACTAATTCACTGTGTAACCTTGGGCCTATTACTGCCCTGTGCTGGGCCTCAATTTCACAATTACAAAATGGGAAAGTTGACCGAGGTCAGTGTTGTTTTATTGCAACCCTGCAAGTTGATGTCAGATGCCTGAGGCTGTTTCTGATGAGGGTAAGGGGGAGGCTGGACCAGTGGCCTCTGGGGCCACTACTGCCACTTCTAACAGAGCAGCTCTGTTTGAGACATTGAATTATGTGTTTAAATAAAGGACTTCTCCAAAAAACTGGTAACTGTTAAGATCTCTTCCTACTGGCCATAAAATCCCATCATTTTATGGCAAATGATCTTGGGGAAAATACCTCCTCTTAGCCTACACTTAAAAATGTATCGTTTAGAAGAGGGTCTCATTAAGAAGGCCCTAGCAGCTGAGTAGGAAGGAGTGAGGCAGGGGACCAGTGGCCAGAGGATGGCTCTCAGAAAAGGGCAGAGACTAAAGGCCTGTTCCTTTTGCAAATGAAGATTGATGGGGACCCAAGGCCACAGACAAGAACTCTTTCAAGAGGGCAGAGACTCACTGACCTTATCAAGACTAAGGATGTGAACTCTAGCCCCTGACTCTGCCAAATAAAGGCAGATGCCTTCAGTTTCCTTATACTAGGAAGGAAGGATCTCTATAAGTAAGGCACTTTGTAAACTGAAAAGTGATGACAGGTTTGAAGACCTATTAAGAGTAATTTTCTTTTTAACTCTTTTATATATGTATGCCTCTGCCTCCTCTCTTGCCAGGTCCCTGAAAGAAGCTCATCATGCTTCAGATATTCACACCCCCTGCATTTCAGAGTTGGGCATACAAGGGGCTTATTACTTGAGTATTCCCCTCATTCAACTTTGAAAATGACGAGGACACTTCTTACTACAGAATCCACGTTCCATGTTGAAGACGGAAAGCTGGCCTCTCACTTAGTGACTGGACGTCTGGGCCACACACTTGGATCCTAGAGACCTTGGGTCTGAGGCAGGGTAGAACAGAAGAAATTAATGGGAAAATGCACCGAAGGCATGGAGATATTCCCAACTGCCAATTTCTAAAGCCACCGAAGCCCCTTTCTGGGCACTCATGAACAGTTTACCCTCCTGGAAAGGCAGAGGCCAGAGGCAGTATGATACTCAGGAAAGAGCTTACTGTACCTAAATGCATGGGGTCTATGGAGGCAGGAGGACCCAAGTTCAAACACCAGCTCTTTCACGGTCTAGGCAGATGACCTCTGACAAATTCATTTACTTCACTGAGCCTCAGCTTTTCCTTCTGGAGCTATTAATAACTTAAGGAGTTACTAAGATTAACAAAGATAGTTTTAATTTAAAGCAGCTATCACAATACCTGGCACATAGTAGGCACTCAATACACATGACTTCCTTGAAGAAGGAAAGAACCAATAGCAAAAGATGACTGAAGAGATTTACATGACAGGTGGGGGTTGGGGGGAACCTAGGGGCCAAACCCTAGCCAACAGCAGATCAGAGCTGTGAGTGGCTCAGAATGGGAATGGGCTGATTTGGAGAGTCTGTTGTGCTATTCTAAGAGCATCTGGATCCTGTACCAGCCAAAGCAAATCAAACAGGAGTGCTTGTGAAGAGCTTGTTTCTAAAACAAGTGCGGGCTGTGTTATTGACACACACCCCAGGGGAATTGAGAAGACTGTTGGCAGAGATGTTAAGAAAGCTGACATGCTTTCAGTTCCAATCTTTGCTACTACATACGTAGCTGACCTTGTCTCTAGAGGACAAGAAAACCCTGGACAAGAGACAGAGATTCTGGTTTGAGCTTGACTCTGAGCAGGTGATATCATCTCTCAGGCCTCAGTTTTTTTCTTTTCCAAATAATAACAATTCTTTATGTGCCTTCTCTATTATCACTATCCTCATTTTCAGATGATACTATAGTTCAGAGAGATTAAGTTAATTACTGGCAGGAATTTGAATTCAAGGTCTGCTGTCAAAGCCGGGAGTCAAAGCCAGCATGCAGGATCTCAGTTGCCCAACAAGAGATCAAACTCATGCCCCCTGCATTGGGAATGCAGCATCTCAACCACTGAACAGTCAGGGAAGTCCCTTAGTAGTCTTTCTACTCTATTGCATCATCTTTCAGTGTTAAATAAGGGGGTCAGACCAGGTGGACCACGGCATTTCTGGACTTGAAAGTTGTATGATTCATAGTGGCTTGAAACAGTGGTTTCAAGAGCATTCTGAATATTACTCTAGTGCTAGCCTGGCAAGTTAAGAAGCCTTTTGTAAATGAAATCCTCAACACCAAGGGCACAAGCTGGATACAAACCAACGTGAGAGCCAGAAGAGAGTGGATGATGAAATTGTAGGAAACCCTAAGAGGCCCGTGGAGAATACACTGCCTAATTCATTTTAGAGATGGGGATATGGAGGCTAAAAAAAGAGAAACAGCTTTACTGGCAACACCACCCAGAAAGCGGGTACTAGAGCACAAGCTGGGCTCTGTGCCTCATGGTCTCTCTCATACTCAATAACGACTCAGTCTCCAACCTTCCAGGCCATTCTGATTTTATCATTGTTTTCTCCCTCCCCGTCCCCCGACCACCAAATGTTGAAAGATAGGCTACTGCCCCTGCAGCCAACTCCCAGACACTTCTCATCATACTTAGATAATGACTTTCTAACGGTCCCTGCTGAAGCCTGAAGCAGGACTGAAGGTGAGCCTCCTCTTTTGCCCCAGCCCCGACTCCTTGTTTGAACCACAGACCAAGTGCCTTTGGAGGCACAGAACTGGAAGAGATACACCAGCAATTATGGAACACCTTTCTGCTTCATTCCCTCTTTTTGGAGCTGAGGAAACTGAGGTTCAGAGATATTAAATACTTCCGCAAGGTTGAGCTAGTAGAAGACCTAAGAGCCTGGGTCACAATACTCACCTTCTACTACAATTTGACACTGAACACATGATATCAGAATTTATTCCAACCACCAGTGGCTGAACACCAATCCAAGCGAGGCATTTTCTCATCATTTCCTATTAGCACCACAATAAATGTATAGGCATTCCTCCCATTTTGCAGAGGAGGAAACTACAGCTCAGAGAGGTTAGTCACACAGGAAATCAATGCCCAAGCAAATTCAAATCTTTGGCTTTTGGCTTCCTCTCTTTCCCCAGCAGCATGTGGCCTGAGATTTTCAAGATTTACAATGGTGGGCAAGATGCGGTTAATTAAACGTCCCGAAGATCAGTTATAATGTAGATAACGCTGTCTCTTGCCCTACGCACTTAAGTAAAGTAACTCTTGACATATTATACTAACTGGGGGGGTGGGGAGGGAAATGAAGGTAGAGGGTAACAGTAGAGGCCCAGATAACACAAAATAATGGAGAGTTCAAAAGAAGCAATTTCTGCTTTTGTGTTACTGTGATCTTTTGTAGAATAGTTTTGGGGCTTTTTTCCACATCTGCCCCATTAAATCATAAGTCCCCTTTTTCCATGTCCTACTCACCTCATGATTTCAGCATCGCATCTGCTGATGGACCTTGGCTTCCCGATTTATGATTTCCCAGTTTGAGTTTTTGATCTCTTGGCCTTATTTTTAAGCTCAGATCCTACCTCTCTGCCACAGTCAATGGCCTTAAAACTTCCCTCTAGGAGCTGCCAGTCCCTCCTCTGTCAAGTCTATTGCTCCAGCAGGACAGAAAGATCCTCCTTAATCTTAATGAAAATTGGTGAAGGAGGGGGACACAGGGTCTAACAGGACCCAGAGTCTTTTGCATACTACTCCTTCCCTCTAAGTGAGCTTGACCTTTTTACTTCCTATGACAGTAACCCTCAAGAAAGCCAGCTGACTCTGGAACCAAGATAATAAAATGTGGGCAAAACTCCTGGGTGGGGAGAGAACAGGGACAACTGCTTCTAAGCTGAACTGCTCTGGAAGCTTTCCTCAGAGTGTCTCCAGAGAAACCCCTGGAAGCCATTGGATGACTACACTGGCAGACAATGAACCCCTGCCTTACATTAAGCTACAAAGTCCATTTTGGTCAGCCGTTCATGATCCACACCATGAAGTGTACTGCCACTGCTCCTGCCCCTTCTCAGACTGTCCCAGTCCCTAGGACCATAGTTACTAACATTAGTAGTCCCTTACATGCATACAGTATCTATCAGTTTCATACAGCACTTATTTGAAATGCATCTTTCACAGATGCTGGATAGAAATTGTTATTTCATGTCTATAGACGAGGACGTGAGAAATAGATTCAAAGAATTAGATCTGATAGACAGACTGCCTGATGAACTATGGATGGAGGTTCGTGACTTTGTACAGGAGATAGGGATCCAGATCATCCCCAATAAAAAGAAATGCAAAAAAAGCAAAATGGCTGTCTGAAGAGGCCATACAAATAGTTTTGAAAAGAAGAGAAGCAAAAAGCAAAGGAGAAAAGGAAAGATATACCCATTTGAATGCAGAGTTCCAAAGAATAGCAAGGAGAGATAAGAAAGCCTTCCTCAGTGATCAATGCAAAGAAATAGAGGAAAACAACAGAATGGGAAAGACTAGAGGTCTCTTCAAGAAAACTAGAGATACCAAGGGAACATTTCATGCAAAGATGGGCTCAATAAAGGACAGTAATGGTATGGGCCTAACAGAAGCAGAAGATATTAAGAAGAGGTGGCAAGAATACATAGAAGAACTATACAAAAAACATCTTCCCAACACAGATAACCACGATGGTATGATAACTCACCTAGAGCCAGACATCCTGGAATGTGAAGTCAAGTGGGCCTAAGGAAGCATCATTATGAACAAAGCTAGTGGAAGTGATGCAATTCCAGTTGAGCTATTTTAAATTCTAAAAGATGACGCTGTGATGCTGTGAAAGTGCTGCACTCAATATGCCAGCAAATTTGGAAAATTCAGCAGTGGCCACAGGACTGGAAAAGGTCAGTTTTCATTCCAATCCCTAAGAAAGGCAACGCCAAAGAAAGCTCAAACTACTGCATAACTGCACTCATCTCACACGCTAGTAATGCTCAAAATTCTCCAAGCAGGCTTCAACAGTACATGAACCGTGAACTTCCAGATGTGCAAGCTGGATTTAGAAAAGGCAGAGGAACCAGAGGTCAAATTGCCAACATCCACTGGATCATCAAAAAAGCAAGAGAGTTCCAGAAAAAAATATCTATTTCGGCATTATTGTCTATGCCAAAGCCTTTGACTGTGTGGATCACCACAAACTGTGGAAAATTCGTCAAGAGATGGGAACCCCAGACCACTTGACCTGCCTCTTGAGAAATCTGTATGCAGGTCAGGAAGCAACAATTAAGACTGGACATGGAACAACAGACTGGTTCCAAATAGGGAAAGGAGTATGTCAAGAATGTATATTGTCACCCTGTTTATTTAACTTATATGCAGAGTACATCATGAGAAACGCTGGGATGGAAGAAGCACAAGCTGGAATCAAGATTGCCAGGAGAAATATCAATAACCTCAGATACGCAGATGACACCACCCTTATGGCAGAAAGTGAAGAACTAAAGAGCCTCTTGATGAAAGTCAAACAGGAGAGTGAAAAAGTTGGCTTAAAGCTCAACATTCAGAAAACTAAGATCATGGCATCTGGTCCCATCACTTCATGGCAAATAGATGGGGAAATAGCGCAAACAGTGACAGACTTTATTTTCTTGGGCTCCAAAATCACTGCAGATGGTGACTGCAGCCATGAAATTAAAAGATGCTTACTCCTTGGAAGAAAAGTTATGACCAACCTAGACAGCATATTAAAAGCAGAGACATTCCTTTGCCAACAAATGTCCGTCTAGTCAAGGCTATGGTTCTTCCAATAGTCATGTATGGATGTGAGAGTTGGACTTATTATAAAGAAAGCTAAGCGCATAAGAATTGATGCTTTGAAACTGTGGTGCTGAAGACTCTTGTGAGTCCCTTGGACTGCAAGGAGATCCAACCAGTCAATCCTAAAGGAAATCAGTCCTCAATATTCATTGGAAGGACTGAAGTTGAATCGGAAGCTCCAATACTTTGGCCACCTGATGCGAAAAAAACTCATTTGAAAAGACCCTGATGCTGGGAAAAATTGAAGGCAGGAGAAGGGGACAACAGAGGAGAGATGGTTGGATGGCATCACCGACTCAATGGACATGAGTTTGAGTAAACTCTGGGAGTTGGCAATGGCAGGGAAGCCTGGTGTGCTGCAGTCCATGGGGTCACAAAGAGTTGGACACGACTGAGCGACTCAGCTGAACTGAACTGAACATTGAGGAAACTTTTAAAGGCCACAAATGAGTACCCTTATTTGTAACCGTACTCATTTGGTATCTGCCTTTAAGCCTTATTTCTTTGATGCACTCAAATTTCTGCTTAGAATCTCAGTCATTAACAGGAACTCGGTAAGGCCTCCAAAGCCATCTGTCTCTGAAGTCTGTGAGGTGAGCAGTGGTCTCCTCTAGCTCTGTATCAGGCAAAATCTCCTAGGAAAGTGAAGAAAGCTTGGTTTTCCATGTATCACCTCACTACCGACTCAACTGTCCCCATCTCAGGCCTGCCCCAGTCAGCATGGGGGGCACATAGCCTTTATATGAGGGTGAGGGATCTCAGGCCCATCCACACAAATCTCAGGTGGTGGTGGGGCACCTGGGGCAGGCAGGATCCAGGCTGCTCTGTGCTACGGGTCAAGCCCTAGCCCCCTTCCTACTGGTGGCGCAACACTGCGGACCACTTGTCTCCCCTCCGTGCCTGGGTCAGGCCCTCCCTGAAGCTCCAGATAGTTCTCCAGAGACTACTACTCAGGAGCATGTGACAGTCCGCAGGTCAGTCATGCCTGAAGAGGAGTTTCATTTCGGATGCGAGTGCCTTAAACAAGTAACCTAAGACTTGAGAAACTAGAAAAAGAACAAACTAAATGCAAACCAAGTTAAAGTTAGGAAAAACAAATATTAAAGGAAGAGCTCAGTGGAATAGAAAAACAATGAAACCAAAAGCTGGTTCTTTGAAAAAATCAACAAAATTAAACCTTCAGCAAGGCTGACCAAGAGAAAAACAGAGAAAATACAAATTGCCAAAATCAGGAATGAAAAAAGGGTTATTACTACCAAAAGGATTATCACTACTGACCTTCTAGAGTTTAAAAAGATTGTAAGGCAAGACTATGAACAACTTTAAGCCACAAAATTAAACAACTTAGATGAAGGAGACAAATTCCTAGACACACACAAATTATCGACTCAAAAGAAAAAAAAGTACATCTGAGTAGACCTATTATGAGAATTTTTGAATTAGTAATTAAGACCCTTCCAACAGAGAAAAGTTCAGGTCGACATGGCTTCAGTGGTGAATTCTATCAAACATTTAAAAACGAAGACTTCCCTGGTGGTCCAGTGGTTAAGAATCTACCTGTCAATGCAGGGAACCTGAGTTCAGCACCTGGTTCAGAAAGATTCCACATGCCTCAGGGCCACTAAGCCCGTAAGCCTTAACTACTGAGCCCACGTGCCTAAAGCCCACGCTCCAGGAGGAGGGAAGCCACCACAGTGAGAAAGAAACCCATGCACCACAACTAGAGAAGGACCAACTGCAACAACAAAGATCCAGTGCAGCCAAAAATAATTAAAATAAGAAATATATTTTTTTAAAAACTCAAAAAAGAAATCACAATCCTTCACAAACTCTCCCAGAAAATGAAGACTCTCCAGCCTAAGAGACCAGTATTACCCTGACACTAAAACCAAAGATATAACAAGAAAACTAGTGACCAACATCTCTCTTGAATACAGGCAAAAGTCTTCAACAAAATATTAGTAAACCAAACCCAAAACCATACAAAAAGGATTATACACTATAGCCAAGTGGGATTCATTCTAGGAATGATGTTGGTTTCATATCCAAAAATCAATTATCATAGTGCCATGTTAGTAGAATAAAGGATAAAAAAAACACACAAACAAAATTCAACATCCATCCATAATAAAACCTCTGAATACACTAGAAATAGAGAACTTACTTAGCCTGATAAATAGAAGTCTACCAAAAAGCCCTGCAGCAAACATCATATTTACTGGTATCACACTTAAGTACTCAGAAAGACTGAATCCCTTCTCTTTAAAACCAGGAACAAGGTAAGAGTGTCTGTTTCCACCAATTCTGTTCAACAACATATTGGAGGTCCTGGCCATTACAATCATGCAGAGAGATTTTTTTTTAATGGATGTTACATTATGTCATTCATCTATTCAAAACTGTCCAGCAGCTTCCTATTTCACTGAGAATAAAGCCCCACGTGATCTGAGTCCTTGTCTACCCTTGTGACTTCTCCATGATCCACTCCTCCTATTGCTCAATTCATCTCTAGCTACACTGACCTCCTTTGTTCCTCAAAACATTAAGCATGCTCCTGTTTTAGGGCCTCCAAACTTACTGAACTCTATGCCTGGCATGTTATTCCCCAAGATATACACACAGCTCACACTACTTCATTTTGTACATATTTCTGTATAGATTTTATTTTCTCATGGAGGCCTTCTTTCATCACATGGTCCCTCCTTATTCCCTTTTCCTGCTTTATTTCTCTTCATACACATTCATTTGTTTATATTCCACTAGAATTTAGGCCATAGGAGAGAAAACTATTTTCTTCATTGCTACATTTCAAACACTTAAAACTGTGCCTGGCACATAGAGGACACTCAATAAAGAGGCACTGAATGAATGGATATCTTTAAAAGGAAGAGACATCCATATTTAAGAGAATGAATAAAGGTAGGGGTTGGGGCCAGGGGGTTGGGGGGAACACTGTCCCAAGATGCTGAGAAGGAATGGGGTTTTAGGCCACAGCTGAAGTCAGTGCAGAATAATAGAAAAAACTTGGCTTTTTAGAGCCAGATTCTTCTAAATTCTAAGTTTATTAGCTCTTCCAGTCACTGCCTGTGTGTCCATCTCTAAGTCTCCAGAATTTATAAAATGAGAATATCACCACTTACCTTTCAAGGTATGATGAAAACAAAATCAATTTATGTAGAGCACTCAATATAGCATCTGATAACTATAGCAGACACTGCAAATAATTAAACATTCTTTGATACTACTGGCCTTCAAGAACTACCTTAAAAATTACCTAGCCCTACCTTACTGAAGAATACAGATGTCTATAGGGCTGTTGCCCTTAAAGTACGGCCTTCATACCCATTTTAACTTCTCTGTCTTATCATTCTTCTACCTCTCCCTTACAGTTGGCTTTCAGCTCTCACCTCTAGCTGCTGCTAAAATAGCAGCTCCTCCTCCCCTTTATATGCCCTGTTCTTAATCTTCTGGGGGTTTAGAAACCAGATTGTTAAGCTTGTTACAACAACACATAAAAATAGGAATAAATTAGCACTGTGCAAAGTCTTAAGGATGACAACACTTTGCTACCTTTTGTTTTTTAGCAGGACTCTGGAAAATTGAGGATGTTAGATAAATAAGCTACTATGTGAGTATCAATATATTATACAGTTTTTACATGGAACCATTCATATTTGAAAAGAATCAACAATGGAACTACTTTGCAGGGCAGTTGTCCCAAGAACAGTAAAACCCAAGCTTGATGCCCAGGCCATGGAAGGCCAGAAGCTAAAGAACATTAGATTAACCAAGACAAAAAGAGATGACAGCAAGTGTCTGGAGATTTAGAAAAGGAGGGAAGGCTGGCCAATGTGGATTTCCAGGAGCCTCAGGTTGGGGCACAGATGCCTCTGTGCACCCTCAGGCAGGCAGCGGGAAGAACAGAAGGTCCCTTACTACAGAGTACGACTACAGGGTACGAAGAGAGTATGATGACCTGTATCACTGGCCAAGGGCAAGAGAAATGGTGGGAAAAGTGAAATGATCACGGCCTCTGATAGGATATGAGGCTACAGTATACATGAGTTTTTCACTAACAGTAGTGAGGGGTGGCAGTAGGTAGGGAACCTAGGGCCAAAATAGGAATAGCCCTCCTGGTCTAAGATAACAGTAGGTAACAAAGCAACACGCCAATGGAAGTAGTCAGTGAGTACAGACACATGCTGGGGATGGACTCCTGGAAACAGCCACAGTATCTGTACCGGCAGTGGACTTGGAGCCAGGCTGTGACAGTATGTTTAAACCTGTGCTCCACAGCTTGTACGCTGCCAATGCGGCCTGGTTCTATCTCTGTGCCCTGGAAAGACTGAATTTGTGGAACTTTTCAACTTTTTTCCAGTAGGGCCTACAGCAGAAGGAAAGAAAGAGAAGGGCATGGGAGAAAATTTACAGTGTCGATTTCCAAGGCAAAACCTTCCCTTTTGCCTTTGGGGAGTGGGGTGGCTAAAGGTCAGGGACTGAGATGCCAGAGGTACCTATAAAGCTTTCTTCTCACTTCAGTTTTACAATTCACAAAGCTTTCCAACTTGCATTTCTCATTTGATTCTCTACAACATCCTATATGGTTGGTGTACACAAACTAAACACGTGAAGGCACATGGAGGCACTCCAACTTAAAAATAGGGAAACAGATTATCCAAAGGTAACTATTGAGAGAGACAATAAACACCCAGGTTTTCCAACTACAAGTCAGCTCACCAGGTCCCTGTCTATGCTACCACAAGTGCTCATGGGGTCCCAAGTGTTACAGATGTTTTCTTCTCCTTCCACTCATATTTAAACCTGGATCTCCGCATGCTTGGAGGTTCTTCCTTCCAGCCTCTTGGCCCACCCTCACTAAAAATGTCATTGCTCAGAAGGGACCCCCACCTCTTGCCTGCCTTGCTGGGCCTTTCAATTAACTAGGCCTCCTTCCTGAACCCCTAACAAGGTCCATCTTCTTGAATTTTATAAGAAAAATCATGATTCCAAGGAGATTAGCAGTCCAAGGAAAGCATGCCAAGACAGAGAGAACAATGGTATTCACAGACTGACCTGGATTCTAAGATCAGCTTTATGGATTTCCAGGTGTAAACCCTGGGCGTATTACTTCAGTTTCCTAAGCCTCAACTCCCTCATCTATAAAATGGGATTTTATATAGTATAAATAAGATCCATAACACAACTGATTCTTAATACGTTGATTTCCCTTTCTGTTTCACCATCTACAGTCTTTCTTCTAAAATTCCCTGGACTTTCCCTTCACAAAGCCCCACTCTAACACTCCATCCCCAGCTCCACTGATGATCCATATTCTGCAGGACTGATAAAACCACAGGATTTCCCAAAATCTACTCGGGCTTGGTAGGTCACACTCAAGACTGAAATCAGGAAAGACTATGAAGGGCTATGAAGTCATGTTAAGAGAGCTTGTGGGAGAATGGATTTAGTCAGGTCCAGGATACCAGGTAGCAGGAAGTAGTAGGCAGAAGCCAGAAGAAATTGAGAGTGCTTTTGCTTTATTCATGGCAAGTGATCCCAGACTGTCTGCCTATGACAGTCTCTTAGGCATGGAGTAGGAGAGTAATTACCTGTAAATTATCTGTACTGAGGGTAAAAATAAGCCCCAAACTAGTCAGCCTGTATCTTGGCCCAAGTATGCCCAGGTACCCTCACTCACCAGTACCAAGACTGAGCTCAGCTGGCAAGTTCTTCTTGTGCGTTACAGCGTCAGCACCACCTGCCTCAGGGAAGAGGGCTCACCTAGAACAGAGAGAAGTCCGTCAGGGTCTTGCTCAGAACAGGCCTGAGCTTAGGTCGATGCATGCATTTGAAGTTCCTGCCCTTACAGGTCTTGCAACGTAGCAAAAAAACAGGTTAATAAACAGTTTCAGGTTGTGCTAAGGGCCAAAAACAAACATAAAGCAGATCAAGGAAAAAGAAGGACTGTGAGTGAGAATGAGGTCTATTTTAGATAAAAGTCAGGGAAGACTTCTCCAAGAAGCAGTCACTAGACAGAGACCCAAGTAAGGGGGTGAGATCTTCAAAGATCAGAGGGAAGAGAGCTTCAGAAAGGGGAAATAAGCACAAAAGCCCTGAGGCAATGATGGGCAAGAGGAAGCTTGTTACACTAAGGAACAAGAAAGTCTACAGAACTAGAATGTAGTGATAGGAAGAATGAGGTTCCTCCAGGCTTCCAAAACCTGGAACCCAGATGGGACAAACTTCCAAGCACTATGAGGCTGACTTTAGGTTTTTCTACTTACCCCGTCCTCTGCTGGGCAGGGACACAGAAACTCCTATATATTACTTGGAATGTGGGGTAGAAATGACTGGGGTAAAGAGAAGAGTAGCACAGTGCCAAGCCTTGTTGTAAACCCTTTGTATTAACTCATTAAATCTTCACAAACTCTTGTATTGTAAGGTTGGCGTGATGTTACATTCTTCACTTTTTCTAAAGGAAAACAGATACAGAGATGCTAAGTAAATTTGCCCAAATTAACACAGCTAATAGATGGCAGACTTGGGACTTCAACCTGAGAAGTTCAACCCCCAGGGCTTGCCTTCTTAAGCACACATTATACCACTTCTCAAAACACAGAAGGAAAAAAGACAGAAAAGCATGCTCTAGTCCTGGCTTTTATACCCAAGCCTGGGATATTCTCCATTTACTTGCAGTCCAGACTTTTTACTAAACACCAGTTGAATGACTTCTGAGTCCTTCAGCCAGGTAGTTCCAGAGGATACTGTGAGCACAAAGCTATGATAATCACTACAACCACAACAGTCATTTAACTATCATTAACATTTAACGCACAGTTTGAAATAGTCTAAGTACTGGGTTAAGCACTTTACATGTACTATTTTATTTCAGAGAAAGAATGACAGCTGCTCTAAGACCTGGATAGGAGGATGTGGGGACCGGGTTCCAGGTCTGAACAAAGCAGCAAACACAAGGAACTAAAGGATCTCTGTAGGCTGGGGTTAAAGCCCAAAAGCAAGCGGCAAAAGCAGAGGCACTAAGGAGTGGGAGGTAACAGGAAGGGACTATCAGCACCTCCAATTAAATAACATGTCAACAAACTGTGAACCCTCCTCCCATTTCCCAGTCCCCATGGTTCAGCAAATGGTGTAACAATTCTCTCAAGTACATATTTAGACTTCAAAATGTATCAGGCTCTTCAACCCCTTCTTCCCTCATCCCCAAGTCCTTGAAGAGTTTTTTTTTCCCCCAACAGCTCTACATCCAAACCATCTTTATTCCCTGCTGCGTCAACTTCCTCTTGGTTCAGGATCTCATTTTCTCCTGCCTGCACTGCTGGAATACGTCTTAGAATTTACTGACATTACAAGGACAGGCTGTTAGAGTAGCCTCTTTCCTGGTCTCTCTTTCACTAGTCTTTCCCTGCCCCTTCTACTCCTATCTATTGGAGCCCACACTTTTAGAATCATGTTCCTAATGCCACTCCCCTGCTCAAAAAAATGGCATGGCTCCCAATCACCTCAGCCCAACTCTCTAGACTCTTACACCATGGGTCTGGTCATCACTTATGACTGTGGGCCTTCCAGTTACCATACTTTTATCCATGTTGTTATCTCACCTGGAATGACTCTCTTCATTTATTCATATTTAAATTCATCTTAGTCTTCAAGGCCTAGCAATTAGGTGAAATTATCCTGAACCCTTCCTCACCTCTCTGTTGTGTTCTTCCAATACCTCTGGCTGTGACTACAATCAAGCTCTGTCCTCACCATCCACTAAGGCTTCAGAACAGTTCCTCTGTGTTTCTTTCATGTAAACATTCCTACTGCTTCCAGATAATGAAGACCTCGTCAGTTAAGATTTCTGTTCAAATGTCTACCAGTCTTACTATGGATCCATCTCCTAACAAGAGACCTGAGTTTTAATCTGAGCCTCAGATTCCTTAATTACAAAATATGGATACAATTCCCATCCTGTCTACAACACAAAGATTTTTTTAAGAATCAATATGACACTGTAACAGGAGAGGAAAGGGGAAGAGTGAAGGTGGGAGACCCAGCCAAATCTTTAACAGCTCTTTTTATCAGCTGCAACCACCCCCCCCCCAAGTCTTTTATCCAATCAATCAAAAAACAATTCCTGGGTCAAGACAGCCATGGTTACAACTCTGGGTTGGGGATTATAGAGGACACAGGGATGAAAGAGAACAAATCTTATCCTTGGGCTCCTAGTAGTCCAGGGCAGGACTGTGTCAACTTCCTCCAAATATAATAAGAATATTAGGCAGGCTACAGGAAAGAGAATGTAGGTTCTTAAAAACTAAAAACAGTTACTGTATGATCCCACTCCTAGGCATATATCCAGAGAAAACTCTTAATTCAAAAAGATACACACACACCCCAATGTTCATAGCACCACTATTTACAATAGCCAATACCTGAAAGATGTGGTTTGTACATACACACTGAAATTTTTATTTTTTGCTTTTCCTATCTATTTTTTAAAAAATCCAAAATAGGTCAAAAAGAACAATCATGAGAACTCCCCCAGTGACACAGTGGGTAAGATTCCACCTGTAAATGCAGAGGACACAGGTCAGATCCCTGGCCCGCGAAGACCCGCCTGCTGCGGAGCCACTGAGCCGGCGCTGCAGCCGGGGGCCTGTGCTCTGGAGCCGTGAGCAGCAGCAAGAAAAGCCATGGCAGTGAGGAGCCCGGGCACCACAGCTAGAGCCCACGTGCAGCAACGAAGACACAGCACAATCAGAATTGTTTTAAATAAATTTAAAAAAAATAGAACAATCATTAAGAATACAGGTACCAGACATAAGGTCAAAGGGTAGATAGGAAAGTATGCCTTCTTCAGAAAGTTTGGAAGACTTGTGTTTTAAAAGCTGGACTTAACACAAACAGCTCGCTGAGTTTTCCCCTGATCCAGCTTCCGCTGCCCTACCTGCCAACATGACACAGCTGACCCGCTGAAGAACTCCATATACACACAGCCTTGTACAGCAGCACTCAAGTAACTGGGAGGGTCTTCTCATCCCACTATGGTCTCATTCCAGACCTGTCTTCACTGTGTGAGTTCTGTCACCTCTTGAAAATATGGCTATGTCAGCACAAGACAACATTGAATCTTTACAATGATTAATAAAACCACAATGGAATATTACTCAGCCATAAAAAAGAATGAAACAGTGCCATCTGCAGCAACATGGATGAACCGAGAGATTATCAAACTAAGTGAAATAAGCCAAAAAGAAAAATACTGTATGACACCACTTACATGTAAAATCTAAAATATGATGCAAATGAATATTTACAAAATAGAAATAGATTCACAGACACAGAAAACAAACATATGGTTACCAAAGGGGAAGGGGGGATATGAGAAGAATAGGAGTTTGGGATTAGCAGATACAACCTATACATAAATAAACAAGGTCCTATTGTATAGCATAGGAACCTATATTCAATATCCTACAATAAATCATATTGGAAAAGAATATGAAAAATACACATTCATATAACTGAATCACTTTGTTGTATACCAGAAACTAATACAAAATAACACAACCTTATAAATCAAACATATTTTAAAAAAAAAGAATATTTTGGCAGAACCTAACAGTTTCAAGAGCTCTATGTATTGTAAAAGGGTGGGGTGGGGCAGGGGGTAGGGGGGGAATCAGTCTGATTACAAGTGGCCTCAGAAGCTTCATTTGAGCAACGGCTTAGGCCAGGCCTTAATGCAGGGTGACAGAAAGACCTGGGCTGCTCCTGGACTAGGTGTTATGTTGGCAACCCTCCTAATCCTAATACCCTGTGAAGCAAGTGATGGAATGCCCACTTTATAGCCAAGGTAACTGAATATGGGTCTTCCCTGGTGGCTCAGTGGTAAAGAATCCACCTGCCAATGCAGGAGACACAGGTTCAACCCCTAGGTTAGGAAGATCCCTTGGAGAAGGAAATGGCAACCCACTCCAGTATTCTTGTCTGGGAAATCCCATGGACAGAGGAGCCTGGCAGGCTACAGGCCATGGGGTCACAAAAGAGCTGGACACAACTTAGTGACTAAAACTGAAGATGCGTGAGGAGGCTAAGTGTATCATTCAAAATCAAATGGCTGGTAAGCAGCAGAGCTATATTTGAACCTAGGTCTGCTTTACTTTATCCAAAGTCTATGTGCTTGCTTCATGATCTGCCTTACTCATGTAGCAACATGAAAGGAAGACCATAAAAACTCTGGAGCTCTTTCTACCTCAAAATCCAATGATTTGAATGGGGGTTGGGGGAGGAGAAGAACTATACAAAAAGATCTTCACAACCCAGATAATCACAATGGTGTGATCACTTACCTAGAGTCAGACATCCTGGAATGTGATGTCAAGTGGGCCTAAGGAAGCATCATTATGAACAAAGCTAGTGGAAGTGATGCAATTCCAGTTGAGCTATTTCAAATTCTAAAAGACGACGCTGTGAAAGTGCTGCACTCAATATGCCAGCAAATTTGGAAAATTCAGCAGTGGCCACAGGACTGGAAAAGGTCCGTTTTCATTCCAATCCCTAAGAAACGCAATCCCAAAGGATGCTCAAACTACTGCACAACTGCACTCATCTCATACGCTAGTAAACTAATGCTCAAAATTCTCCAAGCCAGGCTGCAGCAGTACATGAACCGTGAACTTCCAGATGTTCAAGCTGGATTTAGAAAAGGCAGAGGAACCAGAGGTCAAATTGCCAACATCCACTGGATCATCAAAAAAGTAAGAGTTCCAGAAAAAACATCTATTTCTGCTTTACTGACTATGCCACAGCTGTTGACTGTATGGATCACCACAAACTGTGGAAAATTCTTCAAGAGATGGGAATCCCAGACCACTTGACCTGCCTCTTGAGAAATCTGTATGCAGGTCAGGAAGCAACAGTTAGGACTGGACATGGAACAACAGACTGGTTCCAAATAGGAAAAGGAGTATGTCAAGGCTGTATATTGTCACCCTGTTATTTAACTTATATGCAGAGTACATCATGAGAAATGCTGGGCTGGAGGAAGCACAAGCTGGAATCAAGATTTCCAGGAGAAATACCAATAACCTCAGATATGCAGATGACACCACCCTTATGGCAGAAAGTGAAAAAGAACTAAAGAGCCTCTTGATGAAAGTCAAAGAGAGTGAAGAAGTTGGTTTAAAGCTCAACATTCAGAAAACTAAGATCATGGCACCTGGTCCCATCACCTCATGGCAAATAGATGAGGAAACAGTGGAAACAATGGCTGACTTTATTTTTTGGGGCTCCAGAATCACTGCAGATGGTAACTGCAGTCACAAAATTAAAAGGTGCTTTACTCCTTGGAAGGAAAGTTATGACCAACCTAGACAGCATATTAAAAAGCAGAGACATTACTTTGCCAACAAAGGTCCGTCTAGTCAAGGCTATGGTTTTTCCAGTAGTCATGTATGGATGTGAGAGTTGGACTATAAAGAAAGCTGAGCGCCAAAGAATTGATGCTTTTGACTGTGGTGTTGGAGAAGACTCTTGAGAGTCCCTTGGACTGCAAGGAGATTCAACCAGTCCATCCTAAAGGAGATCAGTCCAGAGTGTTCATTGAAAGGACTGATGTTGAAACTGAAACGCCAATACTTTGGCCACCTGATGCAAAGAGCTGACTCATTTGAAAAGACCCTGATGCTGGGAAAGATTGAGGGCAGCAAAAGGGGACGACAGAGGATGAGATGGTTGGATAGCATCACCAACTAAACAGACATGAGTTTGGGTAGACTCCAGGAGTTGGTGATGGACAGGGAGGCCTGGAGTGCTACAGTCCATGGGGTCACAAAGAGTCGGACACAACTGAGCAACTGAACTGAACTGAGGGGGAGGGGAGAAGAGAGTGTTTACTGCTGCTGTGACCTTACAGCAGGTTTAGGGTCTTCTTAACTGTAACAGCTCAAGGATCTGACAGTCTGGCAAGTAGAAGACACGAAGTACCTGGGGAACCTGTGACTGAATAAAACACCTGCCCCATCAACCTTTGTTCTAAGATCTAGAAGGTCCAACCCAAATCTCAAGCTCCATGTTCTGACTGTGACCTCCATGTTCTGACTTTCCATGTCATTTCACCTTTCTGGATCTTTTTTCTGTATCTGTGAATTAAGGATCATAGCATCTACTTTCCTGCAGGATTTTCTGATAGATCAAACAAGGTATTTTTTAAAAAATAAAGAAACACAACAGCAACCAAAAAAAAGGTTATTAGGAATCAATGAGAATAACTAAGGCTTTTGGCCTTAATGATGAAAAAATGAAAGCATTAGTCATTCAGTCATGTTTGACTCTGTGACCCCATGGACTGTAGCCTACCAGGCTCCTCTGTCTGTATAATTCTCCAGGCCAGAATACTGAAGGGAGCAGTCATTCCCTTCTCCAGGGTATCTTCCAGATCCAGGGATCAAACCCTGGTCTCTTGCACTGCCAGCAGATTCTTTACCACCTGAGCCACCAGGGAAGCCCCAATGATACATAATAAGTAACAGCAAAAGTCCATTTTTCCTTTCTCTTGGTCTTTTTTATTGTTTGATTCATCTTTTGTGGTACTTAGATGGAAAAAAAATACCTATCATTGAGTCACTTATGCCAGGCCCAGTAGTCTTGTACAGGTGTGAGAGTTGGGCCATAAAGAAGGCTGAATGCCAAAGAATTAATGCTTTCAAGTTGTGGTACTGGGGAAGACTCTTGAGAGTTCCTTGGACTGCAAGGAGATCAAACCAGTCATCAAGGAAATCAACCCGGAATATTCACTGAAAGGACTGATGCTAAAGCTGAAGCTCCAATACTTCAGCCACCTGATGCAAAGAGCCGATTTATTGAAAAAGACCCTGATACTGGGAAAGACTAAAGGCAGAAGAAGGAGAGGGCAGAGAATGAGATGCTTAGATAGCATCATTGACTCAATGGACATGAATTTGAGCAAACTCTGGGAGACAGGGGACAGAGGAGCCTGGCATGCTGCAGTCCACAGGGTTGCAAACAGTCAGACACGACTTAGTGACCGAACAACAACATCCCTACAGAATCCCTGATGTTTAGAGTAGAGCAAACTCCAGGGACTACAGGAAGACTGACTGAAAAAGGTGTTTCTGAAGTGACATCTTCTTCGCGATAGAGGAAGGAAAACGAAAACTAGTTCTCTAGGCCTCCAGGGTGACAACTAAGGCACGAGTGAGCAGTCACAGGACATAATCATAGCATAATAGCTCCAGGTTCAATCAGGCAGGGCTCTCCTGCAGGTAGTCTCAGACCAATTTCTGCTACCATCAGCACGTGAAGGTAGGTGCACAACTGCCCAGACAGCAGGGAGTATGAGACTGGCCACAGAGCAAACAGTCTTTGTCCCAGGAGCCACATCTGCCAATCTATTTTAGTTCTATTCAGCCTGCCCCCTAACATCTTGGCCTCAAAACCCTAACTGCCTCAATCTTTGTGAGGTCACCTCTTCCCAGTCTGGACCAAATCCCATGGTCTTGCAGTTCCAAACTCCTTCCAAAGACAAGAATACCTGACCTTGACTCTGACTGACTCCACTGTGTGTTGCCTATGCCCCAGCATAATAAAACCAATTGGCTGTGTTACTGTGGGGGTTAAAAAGATGACCTCACAACATAATAAAAATGCAGCCAAGTCACAAAATGGCTCAGTAAAACCCTCTTCTACTCCCCAATAAAGACAGGTGTCAGGATGCACAGCATATCACAAAGAGAGGCCTGGGAGGGCAGCTGCTTTCTTAATGACAGGTGACATTAGGGCTCTCGAGCCCAATTCATGTCCATGTATGAGAACACTATACATGCCATAAATAGATGAAACTCAATCCAGGCAGTCTCTAGGCTGCCTGGAGGAATGTCCAGAGAATACAACAGACATGCAAGACAATCATTCTTGCCTCTGCCTTTTCTGGGCAGCCAATAGCATTTCTCCCTCCTCAGCTGAAGCTGTCTCCAGTTTCCCCCTTTTCCTTCCCCGAAAAACCAACCCTGCAGGAATCATCAAGGGAGGCACAAGTAATTACTGTTTTCTTTTCTCCATGCTAATGAGACAGTTAGATGGTTCCCCTTCCCCCTCCGGAGCTGGAAGCCAGAATCTAAGGCTTTACAATCTGTAACCAACAAACCAAAGCTGGGGCAGGAGAGTGCCCTGCAGATGAACAGTGTAGAAGATGGCTTTCTGTCCCTGATGTGACCGGAACTGGAAGACGCACCACCATTCTATAGAAGGGGTGTGAGACCAGAATGAGGAGAGAACTATCCAAAGTGGAAGGCAGGCAGGCAGTGGCAGGGCCCCAATCAGTCTCCTTACTTCTAACCAGAGCATTTTCCGCATCATTCAGACATCCTATAGTACAGATAACTTTGAAGGTGTCCTCAATGTGGAACCTGGAAATGCAAATTTCAAGTTCACATATAAGTTTTCAAATAGGTATTTAAAAAGCAATGACAATGCTCTGCATAAGTGGATTCAGCCCCAGAACTGGGGCTCTGGGGTGGAAGGCCAGGACCTCAGAGACAATGCCAATTTTACCCCAAATTTTAAGCCACAAATAGATAGTCAGGCAAAAACACAATCTGTGAATTTTAGCTGAGATTCAGTGTAGTTACATGAAGACTGTAGATAACAAGGGTGGGGTTAGAACTAACTTTAAGAATGAATTTCAGGCCTGATGGATAAAGGACCACTTTAGAACACTAGGACCTCAGCCAGCTAGTCCAATCCTCGTATTTAACAGATGAAGAAATCAAATCTAGCACTATTGGACGCATCACAGGGAAAGACCCAGGGTGAAGCAGCAGACTGAAAGATGCTACGGTTCAAAGCCAGCCATGACCTGCCTGCCTAGCCATGGTCAGAAAAAAAGGAAGACAGGGCCTCCGGGAAAAAGAGCCAGTATGCGCAAAGGCTGTGGTGAGAAGAAAATGGTTCAAGTTTTTAAACTGGAATAATCTGCAGAATCTTAACAAAAAAAATTTTTTAACCTGAACACAAACTCCTGTCAGCCTCTAAAACTTCTTCCCTTCTCTCTCACTTCTATCCTAGCTCTATCACCTTAGGTTGGATTTAGCAACTCAAATTCAGCCCTCAAACAATTCTGACTCCTGGCAAGAAATATTTAATTCCCATCCCCTACCCATAGGGCCTGGGCATCAACCCTCCTCCCTGCTCTCCTGTATCACAGAGTTGATTGTGGGGCTCCTTGTCGTATGCCAGGACACTACCAGTGCTGACCACCAGACTTCACCTTCTAGTGGACACAAAATCATGTGCCATATTCTACAAATAGGCCCAGGACCATGTGAGAACCCCTGCTTCACGTCAGCTGCCTAACACCTAAGGCCCTCCTAGGACTAAGGCCCAGCTCTGAATCCAAGGCTAGGCCTTCCTACCATCAGCCATTCTTCAGAGATTGCCAGCCAGCCTAGACTTGTACCTGAGTCTGCCACTCTCCCCATCCTTCTGCAGGAAAGACAGCATGGCAGAGTGGAAATAGCAGGCATATAGATCTGTGTTTGAGCCCTGGATCTGGCCACCTAAACTGGGTATCCTTAGGCATTATTATTTAACTGCCTTCCTGAGCTTTGATGTCTGTTTTTCCCACCGTTCTCTCCTACTTGGGGAGAGGGACTACTTAGGTATTCCTCTGTATCCTCAAAGAGTCAGTCTCTGTCTACTGAATGATCCTCTAAAACTCAGTTCCCACACCTGTAAAATGCTGTGATAATATCACCTATCTCAGAGTTATGAGAAAGAACAAGAAAAAATGTAAATTGTCTGGATCAGTGCCTGGCCCTTATCCCTCTACTCTATCAAGGATGTCAGGGCCAAATGTTTGCCTGTACTGAACTAAATGGCCCATCCTCGAGACACCATGCCTTGCTGAACCCTAAGGTCAGCTGGACCTGACCTCCAGTGTCTGTTCCACTCCAGTA
The DNA here is from genome assembly GCF_023699985.2 of Odocoileus virginianus. Lineage (NCBI taxonomy): Eukaryota > Metazoa > Chordata > Mammalia > Artiodactyla > Cervidae > Odocoileus > Odocoileus virginianus. The sequence goes on along the minus strand of NC_069682.1, from coordinate 58,951,423 downwards.
ATTAGACTGAGTGCCAGTTCCTGAAACCTTGCCAATAGAAACAGCTAATGATATGACTATTCTCCTCATAGTCAAAGGCAGTGAATTTGAAGCAAATGAGGTGTGTACATACACAAATACTCCAGATTGAAAGGAGAGGGGTACACAGGATAAAAGGAAAAAAAGGGGGAAAGCTGTGTTTCTAAGGTAGAGTCTTAAAGAAGAAAGTCCAGATCCCAAGAGGTGGCTAAAGTCATCTGAAGGGCCAGAGACCGAAACAAATTGGCTCAGGTCACAGAGAAAGCTGAAGGCAGAAAGGAGTCTGGAACCCACCACTGCGGTCTCTCATCTAAGGATTTTTCCTGTCCTCCGGGGTAGACACACATAGTCCTAGGAAAAAGGGAGTGAGGCACTGGGGGGCTCAGGGCAGTAGCAGGGAGAACATAAGAGATGCCAAGTGGTACTTATGTCGTTTCCTGCTTTGAAAGGTGACTAAGAAATAAATCAATTCAGCCTTTTGTTTTGCAGGAACCTATTACACTCTGGAAGTTGAACGGTGAAATATCTGGCCAGAACAAGTGCCAGCAGTGAGGGAAGGGGAAGGGCACAGTATGTCGTCTAACTATTATGAGCCCCTCTCCCACAACCTCCACCCACCTGTCCCCAACTTCACAACTCAAACTATAAACTATGTTTCAAGTTTTCTAGGATATCTACGGATATCTATGTCTTTCCCAGACATAACCTGGGGCGTGAAGCATAGATAAGTAGCAGAATAAGAGTTCGGTGTCATGAGGAAAAACCTGATCGGTTCTTTTCTTTTTTCATTCAACACATTCACCTGAACTTCTGGGAAAGTGATTTGCCCAAGGTCACAGCTAATAAGGGCAAATCAGACTTACCCATGTCCTGTGTCCTTTGTGACATGGTGACTTTCAGAAAATTTGACTCTTACAAAGTTGTGAGAGGTAGGTAGGGCAGGTGTTCTCTGTTAAATCATACTGCCCCAGCTTCTGAAAAGTCTGATTTGACACCCCCAATTCATTTCAGGCTTACTCTTGACATTTATCTCCTCTTAGAGAAGCTTCATAATTACTTTCTAACTCAGAGATCAGCAAACTTTCTATATAGGGCCAGCAGTCTCTGCAGTAATTGACTCTGCCAAGGTAATATGAAAGCAGTCATAGATGAACAAATGAGTGTGGCTGTGTTCCAGTACAACTTCAAGGAAAGAGGCAGCAGACTGATTCAGCCCACAGGCCACAGTTTACTTGACATCTATTCTAACCAATCTACTGTCTCCAATCACCCTGTCTCTCAATCTACCACACATAACTCTTATCACAACCCTACAGCCCCAACCGACTCCCTTTACCTACAGGATAGTTTAAACCCTACTCTCATGCTCTATCGTAGCCTTCCCTGCTCACTGTATTCCAATTACAGCAGACTGTCACCTAGGAACTTCCTACCTTCCATCACGCTATTTCCCTAAAAGCTGCAATGCCCCTCTCCATTCATTCCTCTGCCAATATTATCTATTCGGGGCAAGTTCAAATGCTAACACCTGTGGAAAATCTTTCATTGTTCTGTCTTACATGACTAGTCGTTATATGGCTGTCCCTCATCCGCTGCTGCCTCCCTACTCCACCCATAATTCTAAGATTCTTAGGGGGCACAGAGTGTGTCTTATTCAACTCTGTATCCTTTGCAGTACTTAAAACCCAGTGTCCACTGACTGAACAGGCTTCCAGGCTACGAGACAGTAACTAGAATATGGGGATCTTTGGTGCTAATAGAACCGTGAGATTACTCACAGCATCAACAGAGCCTTCAGGCTGTTTCAAGGACTGTCTCCCTCCCTCCCCAATATGTTCCTTGTCTGTCCAGGTAACTAGTCAAGATACGGGTCAAGACCAGGCATTTCACTAAGTTGCTTCTAGCCTATGCTGATACATGTGAAGAGAAGAGGAATCCTATTTTCAGAGCTCCTTGTCCCTGACCTCAAACTGTAACCTTAATACCTGCCATCAACTGATCCCAGACACAGATGTAGCCCTAGTTCAGAAGATAGCCTTCTAACAAGTGCAGGTCCCCACAGGCAGGTGGTTTCACCCAGGTACAGGCTCAGGGCATGCAGACCAACTGCAACTGAAGCGAGGACTCAAAGGTATACGGCAAGAATCACCAGGAGCATCATCCCGAATGCAAAGGGACCACTGTGGAGATTCGGGGGTCCTGTAGCCTGCAAGTAAGACTATCCTAGCTTGAGGAAGCTGTGAGGTCAAAGACTAAGGGCTGATAGGGAAAAACAAAACAAATACACAAAAGAATTTTTCTCCTAAGCCCAGAACAGAACATTCCATCTGGGTAAGTAAGCTTGTCACAGGCATGGGGTACTTAGCATATCTGCCATTCCAGGATTACAGCTGTCAAGTTTTAATTAGGGTAATTAGAGTTAAAAATGTAATTTCATTTCAGGGGTATTCTGAACAGATTCCATTAATTTCTTTTTTAAAAAGAACACAGGAAGGAGGGGCAGGCATGCAGAGGATTCTGGCATCAGAAAAGTAAAGCCCTGTGCCTGGGTGGACAAGCTTTCAAACCATTGCCAAGAACCCCCAGCATCTCTGCAGGTTTGGCCCAGAGGGCAGAGGCTGCTGCTCTTCAGCTTTCTTCCCTAGTTTCCTCTCGGAAACTGCTTCAGTCAGCGTCTGCTAAGAAACCCACCCGTTTTCTCCCCACCTGCTCCTGTGTTACTAGCACTGAGTGGCTACTAGGACAGTCCTAAGTCTAGCCAGGGGCAGAGCTGTCAATCTGACTGGTTATGTTACATGTTCGGCACTACTCTAATGCCCGCCCCCCCACCCTTATCAACTGCTCCTGGACTCATCTTTGTGGTTTCCTCTGTGCTAGTTCCCTGGTCTGGAGTGTTTTCCTTCTGTCCCTACTCTTACTCTTCCTTCAGAGCCAGATTAAAGTTATCTCCTCCAGAAAAAACCTACCTTCATGCCTCTGTGCTTCCAGAGTACCTTGGATATGCCTCAATTAAGGCACAGAAAGAATACTGTGGTTTCTCTGACTTGATGTTAGACTGTGAGGTCTTTCAGGGCAGGGACTGGGTCTTGATCGAGGAATCCTGAGCACTAGCACAAGCCCTGACACACAGAAGATGCTCAACAAATACTTCCTGGATGACCAACTCCTGGGGGAATTTGGTTTCAGCACATTAGCAGCTGAGCACTAAGCCCCTGGGTTCTATGCACAGGAATATCTGGTCCTGAGTCCCTTCTCCCTCTGTGCACAGGGCCAGTACAGAAGCCTGACGCAGCCCTCCCACTGATCCCAAATGATGATTGATCTCTCCCATTAGAGCCTACTCACTCCTTAGGCATCTTGGAAAGGCAATGAGAAAGCCAAAGCAAGCAGAGCATCTCCCCTTATCCTCCTCAACCACTGGTTTTAAGGAATTTCCTCCAGTGTTTGAAGGGTTCTGGTTTCCCTGGTGGCTCAATGGTAGAGAACCCACCTGCCAAGAAGGAGACTTGGGTTTGATCCCTGGGTCGGAAGATCCCCAGGAGGAGGAAGTGGCTACCCACACTCCACTATTCTTCCCTGGGATAACCCATGGGACAGAGGAGGCCTGGCAGGCTACAGTCCATGGCGCTGCAAAAGAGTCGCACACAACTTTGTGACTAAACAACAACAATGGAAGGGTTCCACGGAGAAGGTCTCAGCTCCAGTTCAGTCTACAGAAGGGTAAGGGACACCCCTGGTTTAAAGAAAAAAAAAAAAAGTCCAGCGGCTTGGTTTAGGAAAAAAAACTCCATCAACTTGGAATCAGTGTTATAGATGCTCAAAAATATTGTAGTGCAGTATAACAGAGAACATGCTATGTGACATAGGGCAGCCAAGTCACTTCACTTCTCTGAGCTCCAGCTTCCTTTTCAACCTACCGTGGTGAGTTGTTAGGGGAAATGAACATACAAAGAGGCTTTATCAACATTAACACTAAATGATTTTTCCATCTGAGGAAGGGGCCTGTATTACGTACCTAGCACTGTATTACATGAGTTTATAAAGGTGAGGAAAATATATCAAAGGGAGATACACATTAACCACTTCCCCATTTGTTCAGGACAGCCCTGCCTGCTGGTCCCTAGGGAAAAGGGCTACACCAGCAGGACCTTTGTGTCAACAAGCATAACCAGATCTATTTCACAGTAATCAGATTCTCCCCAGCTAGGAGCGCTCCTCCAGCTTCCTTCCAGGCTCTGCAGGCCTGGCTGCAGGCCCATATCGATCCATTTCTAATTAGGAGCTATGTCAGAGCTTCTGACAGAAGGTCAGGACCTAGGCTGCCTCTGCTGGCCTCTGGCCAAAGCCCGAAATGCCCTGCCCAGGGTGGACAGAGAATGGACACTTTTGTGGTAGAAAAGTATCCCAGATTGAACTTATCATAAACCAGCAGGAAATTTTACAGCTGAAAAGATCCTCTATGACCATGAGCTTTGTTATATTACAGTTGAGAAGGCAAATGTCCAGAAAAGATAACTTGTCCAAGGTGGTACAGAAAGGTAATGCAGATCTTCATACTTCCAGTCCTTCCTCTCTATCAGTGTTTCCCAGCCTGGCTGCACAACAGAAGGACTCTGGGGACGTGTTAAAAATACAGTTCTTCCAGCCCCACCCTAGAAAGTCTAATTTGGAACATCTACAGTGGCTCTGGCTCTTCTGCCAGTATATAATCACCTTCCAATAGAAGTGAACCGTGATATCACAGGATCCAGTTTGGAACTAGACTGAAATACACCTTGGCACATAACAGTATCATTCAGAAGCAATCCGCTATTGTTTGATCCAGCCCTCCCCCACCTGCCATAGTAACAGTTACTCTAGAGGCCTTAGTCAAAGCATCTGCCATAAATGGTTCTCACTTCCTAATGGTCTGCTAGCGTGGCTGTCAACAAAGACATTTCCTTTCAAAACTAGCCTGAAACTAACATGTCTCTTATGAAAATTAGAAATAGTTAACTGAGGGAGATTTAGGAATAGAGAGAAATGGTGTGGTATTGAGCATGTGGCACTGGGGCATGGGCAGATGTCAGTGTCTGTACGCAGGGGAGTATCTGTGTGGATCATAAGGGAGAGGGCAGAGTGGTGTCTGTAAGACAGGCTTGCGGATACTTGCACGGCACACACAATTCTGGGTATCTAGGTAGAAAACAGTGGGACAAAGGCATGGGAGGACAAGTGTGTGGGTACAAGGCAGGAGGAGGAAGTAAGACGACCTCAAGGTATAAGGGAAGGTAAGTATGGATACGTACAGAAGAGAAGAAATATGTGCACCTTTGTAACTCAATTGTGTGTTTATGTGTTGCAAAGCACATAAACCTATAGGGACAGAAAGGAGTGTGTGTCTGTGTGACCCAGACACCTGTATGCATGAAAAAACAGATCCATGAGCATTTCTGACTCATCTAGCCTGAGCTTTGCCTGAAGGCTCATTCCACTTAAGGGCAGGCCTGTCTGCAGAAATCCTCATTAAAACTGACATTTTGACAACTACTAAAAAAAATAAAATGATAATACCACCCCCAGCATCGTGGGAGGTTAAAAAAAAAAAATCAATGCCAATAAAACATAAGAGACAGATGAAACGCAATTATGCCATGATTACTTCTCAGCTTCACAAGAGGAGGTGTTATTTGGAGTTAAACATTGTGTAGTTGATTCAGGTCTCAACCCAAAGGCCTGGATTTCCTGGGTTGCCTGGGGAAGAGGGCAAGAAAGAAGAAAGTAGGTAGAAAAACGTAAAGAGTTGAAAAAACAAAAGATTGAACAATTGGGAAGATGAAAGGGAAAGGACTGACAAGAAACCAAAAATAAAAGACAAGGGCACCTCGAGAAAGGGAGAAGGGAAGGAAAGGAGAATAAAAAGAAAAAAAAGGTAGAAGAGGATAGGAGAAGAGAGTTTCCTTTTTAGGCTAGCCTGGAATTTTGGGCACGGGTAAATCAGTAGGGTAAGGGCCTAACTTCTGCACTTCCTTCCTCATTGCTTTTCCTCTAACCATTTCCTCCATTTGGAATGTTCTTCCCACCATCCTTGCCAACTGACCTTCTAAATCTTCAATAGTCAAATGCTACCAGCTTCTACAAGCTTCTAAGATTTCTCTCAGAAGTTCTCTCCCAAGAACTCCCATAAACTGCCAGAGCACTTTGTCACATTGCACCTACAGCATTTAACGTTCAAACTTATCCCACAGGAATCTGTGCAAGCATATTTCTGTCATTCATTCTGCAAGTACTATCTGTGCCAGGCCTGCTTCAGAGACACAAAGGAAACAGAAATAAACAGCTCACTGTCCCTTGGCCCACAAGGTCTCAATTTTATGAATGAGAGCAGATTCAGGGGTGACACAGCACCAAAGGATAACTATGGAAGTACAAGCAAAGTACAGAAAAGATCAAAATTAACTCTGCTTATGGAGTGACCAGGGAAAGCTTCACTGAGGAGGTAGCATTTGAACTGGTATGAAAAAATGAGTAGGAATTTGTCAGGCAAAGAGGACAAGGAGTTGAAGAGTTTCCACTCAGAGGGAACAGTCAAAACAAAGTCATTCTACTGAACAGGAGCACAGGGAAACAGTGGGTGTCAAAACACTGTGCTGCTGACAGAAGGCAGCAGCGTGAAGCGGCACCAGACTATACAAGCCTTGTAGCCAAGTCCATAGTTGAAATTTAATCCTTTCCAACGTGGAGTGGAGGTGGAGAAGGGGGGGTATTTCAAATACATATAATCTCCCTTATTTAGTTGCCCTACTTTAGAGCAAGTCCTCCCAAAACTCCTAAAAAACAAGTCCAATCCCTGGCTCTGCCTACTGCAGTGGCATCACAAGAACTTCCCATGAAGAAGGGCCAACAGTGGGAGAAAAAGAAAACGGGTGCAGAAGGGAGGTAGCAGGGTGTGCAGGAGGTGGTAGGGCTCAAGGAGGAAAGAGCTGGAAGGAAGAAAAAGAGGAAGAGAAGGGGCAGCGAAGGCACAGATCTATCTTGGCACTGAGGCTCTTTGTTGCTGAGTTGTCCTCTATATCTTTCCAGGTAGAAAAAATAAGGTCAACATGATGCTAGTGACAGAAATAGACCCTCCACACCACGATGAGGCTGAGCATTATTACTAACTGCCACCTCAACCCCCCCTTTGCTTAGGACAGCACTGTACTAAGGGGTGTTCACCCAGCTCTACCAGCGATCCCAAAATATGCCAGAAACCCCAAGCCCATGCCCTCAGAGCATGAGGCAGGAAGCACCAAAGGTCTGCAGTTTGAAGCAGGGGCCTTGCTGCTTAGGATCCTAGAGGAGAGCTGTGTTACATTCTCTGGATTTTAGTCTCAACAGAAAAACAAGGGGAGTAAATGTGATGCTCTCCAAGGGCTAAGATATTACAGAAGCTGTTACCCACAGAGGATGATGTTTCATGTGGGAATTTTCCCAACCTAACTTGATAGTCTTAACTTCATTCTTTCTACTCCAAGCTATCACCAGTTTGAAGCCAAGAAGCCAGACTCAGAATGGCAGCCATCCCTGACAGTATCATCCATTTAACCCTGTCCAAAGAGTAAACTCTGGGAGCTGGTGATGGACAGGGAGGCCTGGCATACTGCAGTCCATGGGGTCACAAAGAGTCAGACACGACTGAGCAACTGAACTGAACTTAAACCTTGCTCCTGCCTAGACCTGTTTATCTCGTAGGTCACAAAAAGATGCTTAGGCCCAAGAATTTGTTTTGTCTGACCCAAACAAGTTAAAAAAACAAAACAAAAAAACCACAGTTAACTGCCAACATTTAAAATCAGATCTCTTTTTTTTTTCTAATTAGATTTCTAGCTTCTCTTAAAAATACCAAAGATCTAGCAACACTAGACCCTCTGTGGTGAAGGTCAAAGGGCCTATTATAATCCTGTAATTTATTTAATGCCTTTTCACTTAATCTAAAAAATTTACACTAACTTATCATCCATTTAGGGCTTCCCTGGTGGCTCAGTGGTAAAGAACCCGCTTGCCAATGCAGAAGACAAAGGTTCAATCCCTGGATCAGGAAGATCCCCTGGAGAAGGAAATGGCAACCCACTCCAGTATTCTTGACTGGAAATCCCACAAACAGAGGATCCTGGCTGACTACAGTCCACGGGGTCGCAAAAGTGCTGGACACTATTTAGTGACTAAACAACAATAATCATCCATTTCATAACATGACAACATAAGCATAAACTTTTAAACTACAAGTAATAATATTTAAACTAATCCAACTACAAAAAAATATTTGAGCGTACCAAAACTTATCCTGTGATTTCATGCATCCCAGTCTGAAAACTCCAACACAGTACATCCATTCACTTAAAAAGTACTTAGGTCCTGTGGTAAGTACTGGAAAAACATTAACTATAAAGATAAGTGTGGATCCTCCCTTCGTGGAGCTCATGGTCCAGTGGAATATAATGGGAAGCAGCCATATAGAACAGGAGGCACGAAGAAACACTACGCTGAGGATCTCAAGTATATTCCACAACTGAGGAACCCCTTAAGGCAAGTTAACTTCTCTAGACCTGTTTCCTTGTCTATAAATGGGGAAGATTGAATTAGGCAGTTGCTGCTTAAAGTTCTTTCCAGCTCCAAATTCTACTAGTATCATAAAAACTTAGCCCAATACCCTTTTCAAGTTCGTAACACTTACTAGCTTCCTCCCTTTATCTGGGAAATCATGATCAGTTGTCACAGAAATTACCATAGTGCTCCACACATACTGGATGATGATGTTACAGTAATTACAAGAAACCAAAGGGAACAGGCAGCAAGAACAAGTCACTTACTCAGAAAGTCACCTGCTTTCAACACAAAGGAGCTGCTCTCACTGAAGCTAGCGGCTGGGGAGGGGGAGGGTGGGGGGGTGGGGGTGGAGACCAGGAACTACCTCATAAGTGAAACAGCGTTGCTTTGTATTTAGATGTTGTGGTTTCTTCCATGAGACAGCAAATTTCATCCCAGCTTGTGAGTTGTTAGATGCAAAAAAAAAAAAAAGCCAGTATTACAAGGACAAGATTCACTGAGCCTTGATTAGCTCACCGTCCTTGTGAAATCCTAAGAGAACCCAGGAGACAGACTTTCTAGGCATCAGAGGGACCAAAAGTTACTGGCAAAATGACGATAATCCACCTAGTCCCATGGACCAAGACTGTAATTGGGTGAAGTTCCTTCAAAAAAGGAAATGGCAACCCACTCCAGTACTCTTGCCTGGAAAATCCCATGGACGGAGGAGCCTGGGAGGCTGCAGTCCATGGGGTCGCAAAGAGTCGGACACGACTGAGCAACTTCACTTTCATCCAGTGCCGAGTTGGCCCAGAGGGACCAAGCAGGTAGCAAAAATAAGTACAGCTGACCAAGTGTTTCAAAGAAAAAAATGCTAGCCTGGTGATCTATGGCAACTGGCACTGGGCTTGGGTAGCAAAGAAACAACAGGAAATGGTGTGGGCTCTGACAAACTTGAGAATAAATATTCTCTACCTAAGAGAGTCAGCCAATAAGGAAGCAGAATGTGGAATGAGGGAGAGAGAAATGAAGAACATGATTCTGTAAACTCAAGCATTCTGCCAAAATGGTATGTGACCAATTATGATATAAGGAGCCCTTGGTGGAAGGCTCAGGGAGTGAAGCCTTATAGAATAGCTGAGGACTCTTACCACTCCTGAGAACAGGAAAAAGCTCATGTTCAGCATCTGGGTCCAGCCCCTGCTACTTCCTCCAAAGTCCTACTCCCTCTTCAGGAGAAACCAGTCACATGCCAGGGCCTCTGATCTCACACACAGTATCTCCACTGAAAGCCCTAATACCCCCAGGCTGGGTTCCAACTCAAAGTAAATACACTACAGGCTAGACACAATCTAAGATGCTGCCAGTCTGCAAACTCTGATCCAAAAGGTAAGATCCTCTGAAAAGATCTAGAACAGAAAGAACTTAGGAGTCCTCTGGTTTTCCAAGGAGCTATCCAGGGTCCTAGATCACTTGGATCCTGAGTTTATAATGCACGACCTCAGAGCCTTCTCCTCTGGCCTGGGCTTCCCTGGTGGCTCAGACAGTAAAGAATCTGCTTGCAATGCAGGAGACCAGAGATCAATCCCTGGGTTGCAAAGATCCCCTGGAGAAGGAATGGCTACCCCCTCCAAGTATTCGTGCCTGGAGAATTCCATGGACAGAGGAGCCAGGCGGGCTACAGTCCATGGGGTCCCAAAGAGTTGAACATGACTGAGCGACTAACTCCTCTGGCTTGCTCTACTGTCAAAGTATTTTCTTTAAAGACTTTAAAAATATATTCATTTCAGTTCAGTTCCGTCGCTCAGTCGTGTCCGACTCTTTTGCAACCCCATGGACTGCAGCACACCAGGTCTCCCTGTCCATTGTCAACTGCCAGAGTTTACTCAAACTCATGTCCACTGAGTTGACGATGCCATTCAACCATCTTATCCTCTGTTGTCCCCTTCTCCTCTTGCCCTCAATCTTTCTCAGCATCAGGGTCTTTTCAAATGAGTTGGTTCTTCACATCAGGTGGCCCAAGTATTGCAGCTTCAGCTTCCATTTCGGTCCTTCCAATGAATATTCAGGACTGATTTCCTTTAGGATTGACTGGTTGGATCTTCCTGCAGTCCAAGAGACTCTCGAGAGTAGTCTTCAACACCACAGTTCAAAAGCATCAATTCTTTGGCACTCAATTTTCTTTATCGTCCAACTCTCACATCCATACATGACCATAAAAACCATAGACTTGACTAGACAGACTTTTGTTGGCAAAGTAATGTCTCTGCTTTTTAATATGCTATCTAGGTTGGTCATAACTTTCCTTCCAAGGAGCAAGCGTCTTTTAATTTCACAGCTGCAGTCACCATCTGCAGTGATTTTGGAGCCCCCCAAAAATAAAGTCTGATGCTATTTACAATGTTTCCCCATCTACTTGCCATGAAATGATGGGACCGGATGCCATGATCTTAGTTTTTCTGAATGTTGAGTTTTAAGCCAATTTTTTTCACTCTCCTCTTTCACTTTCATCAAGAAGCTCTTTAGTTCTTCTTTGCTTTCTGCCATAAGGGTGGTGTCATCTGCATATCTGAGGTTATTGGTATTTCTCCTGGAAATCTTGATTCCAGCTTGTGCTTCCTCCAGCCCAGCATTTCTCATGATGTATTCTGCATATAAGTTAAATAAGCAGGGTGACAATATACAGCCTTGACATACTCCTTTCCCTATTTGGAACCAGTCTGTTGTTCCATATCCAGTCCTAACTGTTGCTTCCTGACCTGCATACAGATTTCTCAAGAGGCAGGTCAGGTGGTCTGGGATTCCCATCTCTTGAAGAATTTTCCACAGTTTGTGGTGATCCAAACAGTCAAAGGCTTTGGCATAGTCAGTAAAGCAGAAATAGATGTTTTTTCTGGAACTCTCTTGCTTTTTCAATGATCCAGCAGGTGTTGGCAATTTGATCTCTGGTTCCTCTGCCTTTTCTAAATCCAGCTTGAACATCTGGAAGTTCACAGTTCATGTACTGTTGAAGCCTGCTTGGAGAATTTTGAGCATTACTTTACTAGTGTGTGAGACAAGTGCAATTGTGCAGCAGTCTGAGGATTCTTTGCCACTGTCTTTGGGATTGGAATGAAAACTGACCTTTTCCAGTCCTGTGGCCACTGCTGAGTTTTCCAAAGTTCCTGGTATATTGAGTGACGCACTTTCACAGCATCATCTTTTTGGATTTGAAACAGCTCAACTGGAATTCTATCACCTCCACTAGCTTTGTTCATAATGATGCTTCCTAAGGCCCACTTGATTTCACATTCCAGGATGTCTGGCTTTAGGTTCTTGATCACACCATCATGATTGTCTGCGTGGGGAAGATCTTTTTTGTATAGTTCTTCTGTGTATTCTTGCCACCTCTTCTTAGTATCTTCTGCTTCTGTTAGGTCCATACCATTACTGTCCTTTTCTGTGCCCATCTTTGCATAAATGTTCTCTTGGTATCTCTAATTTTCTTGAAGAGATCTCTAGACTTTCCCATTCTATTTTTTTCCTCTATTTCTTTGCATTGATCACTGAGGAAGGCTTTCTTATCTCTCCTTGCTATTCTTTGGAACTCTGCATTCAAATAAGTATATCTTTCCTTTTCTCCTTTGCCTTTCACGTCTCTTCTAATCACAGCTATTTGTAAGGCCTCCTCAGACAACCATTTTGCCTTTTTGCATTTATTTTCTTTGGGGATGGTCTTGATCCCTGCCTTCTTTACAAGGTAAAGAACCTCCGCCCATAGTTCTTCAGTTCTCTGTCTATCAGATCTAATCCCTGGAATCTATCTGTCACTCCACTGTATAATCATAAGGGATCATTTAAGTCATACCTGAATGGTCTAGTGGTTTTCCCTACTTTCTTCAATTTAAGTCTGAATTTGGCAATAAGGAGTTCATAGTCTGTGCCACAATCAGCTCCCAGTCTTGTTTTTGCTGACTATATAGAACTTCTCCATCTCAGGCTGCAAAGAATATAATCAATCTGATTTCGGTATTGACCATCTGGTGATGTCCATGTGTACAGTCTTCTCTTGTGTTGTTGGAAGAGGGTGTTTGCTATGACCAGTGCATTCTCTTGGCAAAACTCTATTAGCAGTCAGGATGGCTGCTATCCAAAAGTCTACAAGCAATAAATGCTGGAGAGGGTGTGGAGAAAAGGGAACCCTCTTACACTGTTGGTGGGAATGCAAATTAGTACAGCCACTATGGAAAACAGTGTGGAGATTTCTTAAAAAGCTGGAAATAGAACTGCCGTATGACCCAGCAATCCCACTTCTGGGCATACACACCAAGGAAACCAGATCTGAAAGAGACACATGCACCCCAATGTTCATCGCAGCACTGTTTATAATAGCCAGGACATGGAAGCAACCCAGATGCCCATCAGCAGACGAATGGATGAGGAAGCTGTGGTACATATACACCATGGAATATTACTCAGCCATTAAAAAGAATTCATTTGAATCAGTTCTAATGAGATGGATGAAACTGGAGCCCATTATACAGAGCGAAGTAAGCCAGAAAGATAAAGACCATTACAGTATACTAACACATATATATGGACTTTAGAAAGATGGTAACGATAACCCTATATGCAAAACAGAAAAAGAGACTCAGATGTATGGAACAGACTTGTGGACTCTGGGAGAAGGCGAGGGTGGGATGTTTCAGGAGAACAGCATTGAAACATGTATATTATCTAGGGTGAAACGGATAACCAGCTCAGGTTGGGTACATGAGACAAGTGCTCAGGCCTGGTGCACTGGGAAGACCCAGAGGGATCGGGTGGAGAGGGAGGTGGGAGGGGGGAATGGGATGGGGAATACATGTAAATCCATGGCTAATTCATATCAATGTATAACAAAAACTACTGTAATGATGTAAAGTAATTAGCCTCCAACTAATAAAAATTAAAAAAAAAAAAAACTCTATTAGCCTTTGCCCTGCTTCATTCCGTACTCCAAGGCCAAATTTGCCTGGGTAACTATTATATTCAAGGCACTCCAGTGATACAAATGCCCTAAACTATACTTCTCCTGAAATCTGAAATTTTACTACCTATGCTAGCTGTACATCAACCTGGACTCCTGTTCCCGTCTGCCACCAGAATTACTACAGACCCAAAACACTGCTCTGCTTGACTTCACTCCTATATACGACATTCATTTAAAAGCATGGTTAGCCAACGAGATAAAAGTTTAGCAATGAGACAAAAGTATCTCAAGAGGATACCTTTAAGACTCGTCTCTCTGGACTCCATAACTAAAATTTCCTTTTCTTTGCAAAACAGCACTATTGCCCCATTACAGTCAAGTGTCCTTGGAAGTAAACAGTACAATGCTAAATGTATGCTCTCCTCTGAATCAAGACGGCATTCCCCAAGCTTCACTCCATCATTATTCTATCATCTCTAGATTCTATTTCCATAAAAGCAATAACACCTTTGCCAAACAGAAAAGAAAAAAGACTAACTGCCCTTGAAATAGTAACTCAATCCAAGGAGGGAAGGTTTATTGCTGGAAAAACTTTGTTTCTTATTTATCAGATCCCTCAAGCTGGATTTATGAGCAGGAGAACACAACAAAAATGGTTTTTAGGAAAAAGCACCTGGCAGCAAAGACAAACGTGGCTTAGAAGAGGGCAAGACAGGATGCAGGGAGGTTAATTAGGAATCCTGCTGCTGCTGATATGTCGCTTCAGTCATGTCCGACTCTATGCGATCTCACAGATGGGAGCCCGCCAGGCTCCCCTGACCCTGGGATTCTCCAGGCCAGAACAGTGGGGTGGGTTGCCATTTCCTTCTCCAATGCATGAAAGTGAAAAGTGAAAGTGAATCCGCTCAGTCGTGTCTGACTCTCAGCGACCACATGGACTGCAGCCTACCAGGCTCCTCGGTCCATGGATTTTCCAGGCAAGAGTACTGGAGTGGGTGCCACTCACTGCCTTCTCCCCCAGTTAGGAATCCTAAGGGGGGAATTAATGATCCTACAGCCCCACAATGGCCAAAACTGGCTCTATGTCTGAAAGAGGTTATGGTGCTCAGCCCCTGGCTGACTATGTGCTCCTTGAAAACAAGGTTATTCATATGAATATCACCCACAGCATCCCGTATCATGCCGTCAAATGGAGGGCACTAAATGGTCAGAGGAACATAGAAAGCTACTCCTGTAACGGCCCTCAGTGCACAAAAAGAAACTAAGGCTCAGAGACCTGAAAATGATTTGCTCAAGGACACAGAATGGGTGAATGGTGAAAGGAAAGAGCAGAGGTTCTGAAGACAAGATGGTCTGTTCAAATCCAAGGTTGCTGTGAGGCCCTGGGCAAATTACCCAACCTTTCTCAGTCTATTTTTGTAGAGCTGCTATGAGGATTCTAAGAGATACTGCCCTCTAGATACAACCACAAACTTACAGGAAATACAGAGGATAGAGATATGTTAAACACACCACAGATAATGCAATGAGCAAAATTTCTACAGGAAAAACAATCCAACTCCTTCAACAAATAAGGGGGGGGGGGGGGTGGTTTCCCAGGTGGCTCAGTGGTAGGGAATACACCTGCCAATGAGGGAGATGGAGTTCGATCCCTGATTGGGGGAAGATCCCACATGCTGCAGGGCAACCAAGTCCATGCATCACAACTACTGAGCCTGTGCCCTAGAGTCCTGCAACCAGAGAAGCCACCACAATGAGAAGCCCGTGTGCTGCAACTGGAAAGTAGCCCCTGCTCTTTGCAACTAAAGAAAAGCCTGCGCAATAACAAATACCAGCACAGCCAAAGATATATAAATAAAATGTCAAAAAATTAATAATAAAGGGGGGGAAGTGAACTTCTAAGTATATGGAGTGGTGATGGCTGCACAATGATATGAACATACAGAATGCCACTGCACTGTATGGCTAAAATGGTAACTTTTATATTGTATATATTTTTTACCACAATAACCTACTCTGTCTACTTTGCATATGTTTGAAATTTTTGATATTAAAAATAAAGAAGATTTGCTTAGGTTTAAATCCTGGCAACTCCATTTAGTAGCACTGTGGCTGTGGGCTTATTTCTTAACCTACTGGTGTCTCAGTTTCTTACCTATATGATGAGGAACAATAGCACCTACTTCTAGGGTTGAGATAAGAATGATTTTTTATATTTAGACATATCTAAAATTTATATACAATATATGAAAATCTTATACATAAATATCTTATATATGTGAATTCTCTATTATATATAAATTTATATTATCTAGGTTACACACACACAAATGGCCCAGCACATAGTAAGCTTTAGTAAGTATCAGCTCTATTAGTATGAACACAAGGAACTAATATAGTGTCTCAATACAACGGGCATCCAAATCATGGCAGCTGTTGTTAATATAAATGGCCGTTAGGTCTAGAACCCAGGCCAGATTTTTAATCAAGTATTTGACACGTCTCCTTGAAAGACCAGGTCAATGACCCGCTGGCAACTCTAACATCCCTGGCGTCTCCTGACAAATACTGGAGGACCTAATACAGGATCAGGAGCTGACTAATGTTTAACATGTTTCTTTGGAAGCAGACAAGGCCACCTTGTTTCCCAAAACCAGGTAATTTATGGTACATTTCCTAATATTTGCTGACAGAACAAAGAAGAAAGGCTCTAAGACATGATCAATGTTCACACCAGCTTTCAAAGTGATTTGGTAAAACTATAAAAAATAAACACCCAAATAGGGTGCACACCAGGCAGCATAAGAGCTGACAAAGAAATGGCAATTTTTCCCTGAGCAAATATACAAGTAATAGATGAGTGCTGAGACTAAGCTCTTTAGGGCTTCACACTCTCCTTCCTACCCCCCCTCCATTTTAAGAGAAGACAAACTCTTTCAACATACTTCAAGTACGATTGTTCGCCGGATTGCTTCCTTGAAATGATAAAATTATAGACAAAGAGCTCATTCTAATCCTTCTATCAATTTGGCTTAGGAATTGGCTTAGGAATATTATTACCTTTTCCACCTGCTCTAGGAGACTATGTGAGGGTATCACGCACTCCAATTAGGGGACATGTCCTCCCCACTCTGATCAAAAGCAGAAATATGGATGCCACTTGATCTATTAGTAGTCACACATCTCAAGTTTCTGCTCAAGTTGCTCCCATTGCACACAGTGTTCTCTATCTCCAGAGCCTAAATCACCTGTGACCATACTTTCTAGAAACAAAGGGGAAGAGAAGAGAAGCACTGCATGAGAAAAGGTATCTGGGCGCTGCTTCTGCGTAATCTGGGAGATTTGGCCCAAACACAGAAGCACTGGTATTTCACATTATAAGCACAACCAGGAGGAATATTAGAAATTAAGATGGTCCTGGACAATACATGGTCACTACCTTTATCCTACAAGGCCCAGTGTAAATGCTTGCTTCTCCAAAAATGTTCCCTAGGCAGAACAATCCTTCCCTCCTCTGAACTTCCCTATCACTTTACCCCTTTATGGTACTTGTTAAAGAGTTTATACAGTGTTTCTTACAACTCTCTTGTTTAACTACACACCAAACAGAATAACAAAAAATGAAAAAGACAGATAATGCTAAGTGTTGACAAGGACATGAAGCAACAGGAATTCTATCATGCACAACTGATGAGTGTGATCTGATATACCTCTGAAAACTGTCTGTCAATAACCACTAAAGCTGAACCCTATGGACTTGAGTTATGTGGTTGGAGACCACTCACTGTTGTCCCTTAACAGTTCTGCCCACAGTCCTTTGCTCCATCACTGCCTCTGTGTAAAATGCTTCCAGCATTCTTTCTCCTAACCCAAGGCTGATCCAGACCACTCTTCCTGGTCACTCCAGCCCAAAGAGATCTCTTCTATAGCAAACTCTGCTATTTACCTATTTCCTCTGACAAACAACTTGGATTCTTCATGCATTAACTGTATCATCTGGTTTTATAATGTACTTTTAGTAACATCTAACCTGCTCCTCACAATACATTGTGAAGAAAGCAAGATATAGATTATTAACCCTATTTTATAGATGCTTCTGAATTGTGGCGCTAGAAAACACTCTTGGGAGTCCCTTGGACAGCAAGGAAATCAAAGCAGTTAATCCTAAAATAAATGAACACTAAATATTCATCAACTGAATACTTTGGCCACCTGATGCAAACAGCTGATTCATTGGAAAAGACCTTGATACTGGGAAAGACTGAGGACAGGAAGAGAAGGGGCAACAGAGAATGAGATGGCTGGACAGCATCACTGACTCAATGGACATGAGTTTGAGCAAGCTCCAGGAGATAGTGAAGGACAGGGAAGCCTGGCATGAAACAGTCTATGGGGTCAAAAAGAGTCGGACATGACTTAGCGACTGAACAATAATAGATGAGAAAACGAAGTTTCACAGAGGAGAAAATGACTTATTCCAGTTTTTCTGATCAAATTAGTTCCAGGAAACAAAAGATCTTAGTCTTCTAAACCAAACTGTCTTATCAGCTACAACTTCATGATTACCTTATCTCCCCAGAGACTACAGGTTCCCTGAAGACAAGAGACTGTTTTACACATTCACATCCCTCATAGCACCAAGGGAGGCACTCAGCAAGCTCCATACAGTTTGACCGATTGATTTCAATACTGTCCCCAAACTATGAGACTGAACACAGCCATATTTCCTCTTCCTCCAGACCTCACGGACAAAGCTAAATTGTTGGAAGAAATCGTGAACAAAACACGGCATCCCAAATAACATTTCTTTTTTGAGGGAAGGGACAAGGAAGAGCCCTTCAAGACAGGGTAAGCTCAACTTCTCCATTTCGTAGGGCTCCATGCTGCTAAGTGTTCAAAGAAGGCTGGCAGAGGCAGTAGCAATGGGTTTCAGAAAGCACAGAGTAGTCATAATTAACAAGTCAAACATCGATCAAATGGGAATTCCCTGACAGTCCGGTGGTGAGGACTCCACACTGTCACTGCTGAAGGCCTGGGTTCAATACCTGGTTAGGGAACTAAGATCCCACAAGCTGCACGACACAGCCAAAATCAAAACAAAAAACAACTAATGCCAGAAACCACACCTCAATTCTACTTGCAAGCAAAACAGAGAGCTATCTTATTTTAAGACTGCATATAAAACTTAAAATAATTAAATCTGAAACTTAATTTTCTTCATCCTTAAATAAGCAGCTAGACATCATCAACTCTGGAAACCAAAGAACTGATGTGAGAAGAACAGGGCAAGCACTAAGCAGATGTCTGCACCCCCAAGCCTGAAGGACAACGCTGCCTCTTACCCTAAGGTTCTTGACTTTACACACTGGCTGATAGACACCTCAGCAACCGAGGAGAAAATCTAGATAACAAGCAGAAGAAAGAAAAAAAGGGAGGGGAGGTCAAAAACAAACTGAAACACTGAAAGTGAGATATTCAAATAGGCCTCATGGCCTAATGCTACACCCATCAATGCTGCTATTTTCAGTTTGAACCCTCAACCAAAATATCCAGGCCAAGGCAGTAGAGGTGAGTATAAGCTAGGACCTGTTGTATTTATCTGAATGTAATTTGAAGGCAGCAATCATGTCTTGTTTGGTTTGTATGTTCTCCATAGGGAGAACTCATAGTTGGTACTCCAAATTCCTGGAACAAATAGTTGGACTTCGGGATGGAAAGCAGCTGACATAACCCTGCTACAGCAGCTAGGTACTTAACCTACTTATCATGGTAACTCTACCCAAGACCCTAATTTTAGTAAAGTTAATTTTAATTGGTGTGAAAATCAATTTAGGATGAGTCTTTAAGGTATGAAGAAAAGCTATTCTTGTGTTCAACTGATTCAGGCACATCATTATTATATTGAGAGCACTGTTTCTCAGTGCCAGCTTACTGCTATTTGGAAGAACAAAGTCTCAAAGACCTTTTAACATGGTCTGTGTAAGCAGAGAACATTTGATTTCTCAGTGCAGCATGATCATACCTTCCAGAAAGGAAACTCAGACACAGAGCAATAACCCAGACCTAGAGAAATAATGAGTTATGGACAAGATTCTTTTCAATCTACTACTGCATTTGCTTTCACTAGCATGAAGAATTACAAAGGAAAACTAGACAAACAGATCAACAGACACCAGGCAAACACTACCTTTAACTAGGCTTAGTGAAATCCTTCATAAAACAAACAGCAGATAGCTAAATATCAGCTAAATGCCTCTAGAACGAAAACCTGGCCAACAACACTAAATCTGACCTTCTAAATGAGACTACTTACTTGGAATAAAGCAATGATTCTTACCTTGACAAATAAACAGAACTATTCAGTCTCTACAGATGGCATTTTAAGGGCCAGGTAACCTCAGCAGACGTTATCTCATAAAGCCAAGGCTCTAAGGAAATGCAAATTTCTGCTCCAGTGTTTTTCCAGTCCTAGTGTTGTTTGGCAATCTTATGGTGTTTTTTTTTCAATTTTCCTTTTATTCTATGACTTTAAACAGCTTGCTACATTTTTGAATATAACTTTTTAGTCGTGGGATCCAAGTTTGCCCCATGGAACAACAGCTCCAAGTTTACAATGGAACTCAATAGATAATTTGGTAAATTCGTCTCACAAGCAATTTTTCAGCAATCTGTCCACTCTGAAAAGCAATATCCATCTGTTTATATACTGAAAGGTATCTATGAACCCAGAATTTAACCCTGTGAGATACTCTCAATACTCTCACAAAGCCCGTCCTCCTTTCAGAGATAAATTCTCAACCCACATGTTGAAGCTGACTCCAATACTTTGGCCACCGGATGGGAAGAGCTGACTCATCTGAAAAGACGCTGATGCTGGGAAAGATTGAGGGCAGGAGGAGAAGGGGACGACAGAGGATGAGATGGTTGGATGGCATCACCGACTCAATGGACATGGGTTCAGGTAGACTCCAGGAGTTGGTGATGGGCAGGGAAGCCTGGCGTGCTGCGGTTCATGGGGTCACATAGAGTTGGACACCACTGAGTGACTGAACTGAACTCCCATAAAACCAGAAATTCAGACTGTTGAGAGGTAAAAGTATGACCCAGTATTATCCAGTCCAACCCTAGTGTTTTACAGACAGGAAGACTGAGATCAAGGGAGTATTAGGTAATTACAATTAACATGAGTTTGGCAAGTATCAAAAGCCCACTGAATGCTATCCCTGCTCCCCCAGTGGAACAGCACTGGGCATGGTGGGAGGATAGTCAGATTTGCACTTCAGTCAGTGGAAAACTCCAAATACATGTGTCTGAGCCTAAGAAAATCTGAATATTCAACCACAAACTCTAGACCCCTACCCCAACAGAGAGAGCAGGAGACAGCAGACAGTCTGCATGGCTTCTTGGAGATGCAGACTAGAACCGTGAGATAATGTATCCAATCCTTCCTCCCCTCCTCCTAGGAGGCACAGCACATTTATTCACATGGAGGCCATTATGAAGTGACAGAAAGACTGAGGAAATGGAAGGGCCGCAGAAACAGAAGAAATAACTAACAATACTTGAGCAAATGCCTGTCTTCAGGTTATTCAGTAGTTAACTCCCCACTAGAAGAATGTCAAATCCTTTTTGTCACCAGGTCTCACCCTTCAGCCCTCTGATTATTTTATGAAGCAATAAGGAAAGGGGCTTGGCCAATCCCATGCACTGAATGAGTAGCCAAGGACTAGACCAAACATCCTCAGGCCCATGACTAGACTCTCAATGTACCCCACTGCCCCTTTCTTTCTCGTCCTGAGTCTGTGAGCTATATCCCACCATGGGTCTGAAACTTTCCTTACAGTACCAAGGGGGCAGTTGTAGGACAGCAGGCTAACATTACTGCTGCCATCCTCCTCCCTCCAGTTGTACATTTTATATATAAAGCTAAAATTGAATTAAAACTAGGTTTTCAGGCACTCACGTGAAAATCCTATCTCCACCTCTACACCCCTACCACTGCCTAAGGAAGAAAGGGGAGGGAAAGGAAGAGAGGGAAGAGAAAGGAAGAAAGAAAACACCTCTCCAAAAGATACAGTGGCTTAAAATTCAACATTCAAAAAAAAAAATCATGGCATCCAGTCCCATCACATCATGGCAAATATATGGACAAACAATGGAAACAGTGAGAGACTTTATTTTCTTGGGCTCCAAAATCACTGCAGATGGTTGATTGCAGCCATGAAATTAAAAGACGTTTCCTCCTTGAAAGAAAAGCTACAACCAACCTAGAAAGCATATTAAAAAGCAGAGACATTTCTTTGCCGACAAAGGTCCATCTAGTCAAAGCTATGGTTTTTCCAGTAGTCATGTATGGATGTGAGAGCTGGACCATAGAGAAAGCTGAACACCAAAGAAGTGATGCTTTTGAACTGTGGTGTTGGAGAAGACTCTTGAGAGTCCCGTGGATTACAAGGAGATCAAACCAGTCAATCCTAAAGGAAATCAGTCCTAAATACTCATTGGAAGGACTGATGCTAAAGCTCCAATACTTTGGCCACCTGATTCAAAGAACTGACTCATTCGAAAAGACCCTGATGCTGGGAAAGATTGAAGGCAGGAGTAGGGGATGACAGAGGATGAGATGGTTGGATGGCATCACTCGACTCGATGGACGTGAGTCTGAGCAAGCTCTGGGAGTTGGTGATGGCCAGGGGAGCCCTGCATGCTGCAGTCCATGGGGTCGCAAAGAATTGGACACGACTGAGTGAACTGAACTGAAAACAGTCTTACCTGTCTTCTCCTCAGCTCCCCAGATTTCTCCTCCTGGCTTAGTCTTTTCTCTGAAGTCTAGGCTTAAACAATTTCTCTAAGGAACTCCCACCCTTACCATCCATGGATGGGTTAGTTTCCTTCGTCCATGCTCTGATGGTGTTTGTTTCTGTCACAACACTTCTCACACTGCCTGTTTCTTTGCCTGTCTTCCCCGAGCCACCCAAATTCCCAAGCTTAGTGCTGTGTGTAGCAGATGCTTAATAACTATTCTGTAAATGGAAAACTTTCCAATAACGAGGTTCCCGATGAAACACAATCTCAACAGGTAGCCTATTCAAATGTTAGCCGGGTGGCCAGCTGGTCTATGACTTAAGTCCGTCAACTATAAGATTCTCTCCAATAAACAATTCAGAACTTTCTGACTTTATTATCATACTCAGGGGTTTGGGCTTTAATATGTAAGCAATATTGGGCCATCAGATTTTTAAGGCAAGTGCAACATGATCAAATCTGGTTTTGTTGCCCTATTATACATCTTTGGAACACCTCCCAACCCAACCCTCTGTTGGCTTCAAATCAAAATTCCAACTACACTTCACAAACATAAACACCACATGCTACCACCACACCCCCCAAAGCACACAAAGACACAGAAGCAGTCAGACCAAAGGGAATTTTGAAAGACTAAATGCAGCATTTAATTCCATCTTAACCACCTGCAAGCAACGAGGATCCATAAATACCCTCTAGAAACCCAAAAACTAATTCCTCTTGTGTGCCTTTATGGAAAGAGGAGGGCAGGGAGAGGGAGCATTTCATAAAGGTAATCCATTTAACCATCCTGAGTAGTTCTGATCTGAGCTGCTGCCTAGCACTGCTATTCTTGATCACTGCAGCCCCATTCGCCAAAACCCAGGATGACCAGAAAGGAAGACGAAGACAAGGTGAGGCTGGGAAGTCCCCTGGGTTCTATTTCAACAGCAGGAGTTCCCTTTAGAAGATACAAAAGGGGCAAGCAGAAATCTGCAAAATAAGGCTTCAGTGATAAGGAACTTTAATCTGCAGAGTTGGAGAAAAGGGGTAAGGAAGCTTAACCAAAGGGGCACAAGCAGGCCTGGGTTCTTGTCGGGGAACTGCATGCCACACCCTACTGCAGATGAGGCCTAATCACCATTTTGCATTTACAGAGCACTCTGGGCTTAAGGGAGGCACTAAGAGTGCCTGCTTTGCCAGTCACAAAAGGACAAATATTGCATGATTCCATTTATATGAAGTACTGAGAGTAGTCAAATTCACAGAGACAGATAATAGAATGATAGTTGCTAGGAGGGAAAAAGGAATGGGAAATAAGTGTTTATATGTAGCTTCAGTTGAAGAAGATGAAAAAGTTCTAGACACAGATGGTGACAGTTGCACAACAATGTAAATATATTTAACGCCATAGAACTGTATGTTTTAAAATGGTTAAAATGGTAAAATTTTATCTTATGTGTACCTTCACCAAAAAAAGCATACCAGCTTTAAAATTATATTGTCTGCGGTTATCAATTACATGACCCTGAGCAAGTCATATAAACTCTCTAACTCTTGTTTCTGCAAAACAGGTTTAATAATAGTAGCTAATTCACACAGTAACTCTTGAGAGCTAAATGAGATACTTCACACAAAGTCCTTAATCCAGTGACTGGTACATGGAAAGTACTTAATAAATGTTAGCCTACTGCCACAATGCACTTCTCACAGCCATTTCTCATAGGCCCCACACAACCCTATGAGAGTTTACAGATAAAGAAACTGAGGCTCAGAGAATCACAATGAGTGGCCAAGTTCACTGTGCCAGAGCAAATCAAATCCTTTGCCCATAAGAGAAGTCCTGTCCTCTCCACTTGTTAATTTGGTGATCTAAGGCAAGTGCCCTAAACCTTGCTATGTTTCAATTCTCAACTAGAGCTGTAAAAAAGGAAATATAAACCAACCAAGCTACCTCACAGAACTAGATGAGAAATGAAATCAGATAATGGTTACAAAAGAGAACTATAAAACATAAACAAAGTACTATGCAACAAAAGTGGTAATTTATGAGAGTGCCTGCTTTGCCAGTCACTAAAGGACAAATATTGCATGATTTGTTTTGCAGCACACAAAACCTGGCCTCCTTTTAATGCTGGGACTAAACAACTTCCTGGTGATTTCATTTCACTCGGGATTCCGGGTCTTAAGGCCGGAATAAGTAGTTTAGTGTTCTTTCAAAAGGTGGCAAACTATGGTAGAAACAAAAATATTACTGGACTGGGAGTCAGAAGACTGAAATCCTAGTTCTGATTCTGTCACTAAAGCAGCCTGTGAATTTAGACAACTTACTTACCCTTTCTGAGGTTCAGTTAACCGGATAGAGGGAAAAGGCAGGAAAAAAAGTTAAGACTAGAGAGGACCCCTTGGCAGCCCTATTTACCACTACTCTTAAATCCACGATCATGAAAAAGGGATCCTCCAGACTCCAGAGAACTACAGCAAATAACAGGAGACTCCAGACCTGGCCTAGGAACACCCCTGCTTGATCTTTAGACACCAGGCATCAAAACACACTGGAAAACTAGAACACTTGCCAAAGTTAATTTTAGTCCACTTTTACCCCTCTGGGCCTTATCTGAAAATAAGAGAAATAAATCTCTAGTTGAAAGCAGCAGAGTCTAAGCAATTGACTTGAGCCACTTTCTGCTCCCCCCGTCTTTAAACACTATAGAATGGGCAAGATTTGGAGGAACATGCCATAAACAAAAGATGGACCTCACTGCTTTAAATGACCTACGCCTTCCCTGAGCCAAAACTCCAGGGAACTTTAGTGTGCTGGAAATCTGGAGTCCTCTGTATCCATCCACTTCTAAGGGACAATATTAGCAAGAAATCTGTAAGAACTTCCTTTCCCTCCGACCTCGCACAGATCCAGGATGGAATTCCATCCACAGTGGACACTGACCCGTGAACGAGGGAGGACGGAGACAGGTCTCTCATCTAATGATGTGACTCCAAATCCGTTCTGCACTAAGAGATTACACAAGCTCACACTAAGAAATGAATAACAGACAGCAGCACTACGGCCTTACACTTCGGTGGCTACACACTGTGATTTGGAACATATTCTTTAACCTCTCGGAGCCTTGATTTCTGTTTTTGTAAATGGGGGTAACCTCAGAAGGCCGTCTTGAGCATTCTATGAAACAGCGGCCGAAGTTCCTGCGTCAAGTCCGTTAAATGTTACCTGTTGGTATTAAAACACTTTTCTCACGCATCAGTTTCCTCCCTGAATCCACAAAATACCCTGCAAGGCGACTTTCTTTCTCCCGGTTCACTGAAAGGCAAACTGAGGCTCGGCCGGGAAAAGGCTGCGTGAAGTGCGGCGCGCGGCCCCAGCTCGAGGGCCTGCTGTTGTTCCTCTAAGAAGCCCAAGGTGTGCCACGAGCCCAGGACCGGGAGAGGCGGGGACCGAGGAGGCACTCAGGTCTTTAGGAAGCCAAGCGGGTCCAGTTTTGCGCGCCTCGGGGACCCCGCAGACCCAGCCCGGGAGGGAGAGCCGGAAAATGCCCCAGGTCTGGGCCGGAGCCGGGGCTGGGCCCGCCCGAGGCCTCCCCGGCGCGGCCTCCACTCCCCCCTCCTCCCCTCGGCAGGCGGGGCGGGGCGCGAGCACAAAAGACTCCAACTTCCGAGCGGGAGCGGGCCCACCCCGCCAACTCCTGGCCCAGGCCCGGCCCGCGGAGAGGAGGCGGGCAGGGAACGCCTGGGCGGCCGGGAGCGGGAACGGGCGGGCCAGGCCGGCGACCCAAGGCGACGGGGCCGAGTGGAGGGGAAGGTGCGGGGGAAGGGGGCTGGGAGTTACTCCGGCTCCCGGGACTCCCAGAAGGGCCGAAAAAAGAGTTCTAAAAATAGGCAGCGGTCCGCGCGAAGAGGTGGGTGACCGAAAAGGAACCAGGAGCACCCACTTCCCGTACCTTGAAGGAGACGCCCGCGGCCCCCACTCACCCGCGCTGAGAGATCTGGAGGAAGCCGCGCGGCGCGGAAGGAGGCGGTGCCGCCGCACTCGGGGCGGAAGGGCGGGAGCGAGGGAGGGAGGAAGAAGGCGGCCCCGGCCGCAGCGTGAGGAGCTGAGCACACGCGCGGGAGTCGCCCCCGTCGCCCCCTCGGTTTCTCTCAGCTCAGCCCGCGCTGCTCGCGCACCCCGCCGCACTGACAGCGGTGCGAGCCCAGCAGCCGCGAGTCCTTCCCTTGGTCCGGACCACTGAGGCGCGCGGCGGTGGGGGTGCCCGGAGCGGCTTCTCTCAGCTCGGCCCCGCCCGCCGTTCCGGCCTTGGCCCTACCACCCCTTGCCCCCACCTAGGTCTCCAGAGATGAGCCTGGCGACGCTCGCGCGGCGTCCGCAGCCCCGCCCTAACAGCCTGGCTCCCGAGACGCAGCTGCTCTTCACACCCCCTCAACCTAGCTTTGGAAAGGTCCAGATCTTCGGCGGGGAGAAGAGAAAGGAGGGGTCGGGGAGGGGCCTAAAGGGGAGGAAGGCCTGAGGTGGGAGCCTGAGGAGGCGGGGCTAGGGCGGGAGGAGACAGACGCTCTCTTACACCAGTACGGAGCGTAAGGCGGGGCGGGGCCGAGAGGGTGCTAAGGCCGAGAAGAGAGGCGCGCAAGACAAGTATGGAAGGCAGCGGCGGTCTCGCAGACCCGGGAAGGCCGAGCAAGAAAAAGAGGGGGAGGGGGCGGGGCGGCGCGGGGCGGGGCCTACCCAGAGGAGGGGTCAAGAGTGGAGGGAGGCCCGGGCGAGTCTGGAGGAGTAGGGGCCTGTAGAGAAGGGTGTTGGAGGCGGGGGCTGAAGAAAAGCCTAAAAGGGAGGAGAGATTGAAGCGGAACAGAAGGAGGCGGGCCCGGAAGCCGAACCGGGAGGAGGGAACCCGAAGGTGGCCACTTGAGGAGGAGCCGGAAGGAGAGCGATGGGGGTGGGGCGGGAGGAGGAAAGTAGGGCTGGAGGCGGGCGGAGCCTGGAGAGGGGGCCCAAACAAGTTGTCGGTGGGCGGTGCCGGGAGGATGCGGAAGAGACGAAGTAGGAAGGAACGCCAGGTCCTTTCACTTTCAGGGGAGCCTGGTGCGCGGACAGGGCCAGGGTCCACGCTGTTGGTTGGGACTGGGCGGGGACGCCGCCTTGAGGGGCGGGAGAAGGTGCCACTTACACCTGAAAAAAAAAGTTAAATTCGAGTAACTTAATCTTTCCGGGGTACAGGAAATGTTATAACTGGATCTCGATCTGGATGTTTGCCCTGCCTCCTGAATATTTCTCCTATCGAAAATTCACGTATATCAGTAGTGCAACCTCCGCGGAGCAGCGGGTGGATTCCCAGAGCACGCGAGGACCGTAAGCCCTTCAGCTGTAGACTTCCCTGAAGGCTGGAAAGATAAGATTCTCCATGCATCGTCCGACTTACGATTCTGTGATTGTATTTTTCACATCCCAGTGACTTTATTTTGGGGGGCTCCAAAATCACTGCAGATGGTGACTGCAGCCATGAAATTAAAAAACAGTTGCTCTTTGAAAGAAAACCTGTGACCAACCTAGACAGCATATTAAGAGGGACATTACCAACAAAGGTCTGTCTAGTCAAAGCTATGGTTTTTCCAGTAGTCATGTATGGATGTGAGAGTTGAGCTATAAAGAAAGCTGAGCGCCAAGGAATTGATGCTTTTGAACTGTGGTGTTGGAGAAGACCTTTGAGAGTCCGATGGATTGCAAGGAGATCTAACCAGTCCATCCTAAAGGAAATCAGTTCTGAATATTCATTGGAAGGACTGATGCTGAAGCGCCAATACTTTGGCCACCTGATGCGAAGAACCGACTCATTGGAAAAAACCCTGATGCTGGGAAAGATTGAAGGCAGGAGGAGACGGGGACAACAGAGGATGAGATGGTTGGATGGCATCACCGATGGGATGGATATGAGTATGAGTAGGCTCTGGTAATTGGTGATGGACAGGGAAGCCTGGCGTGCTGCAGTCCATGGGGTCACAAAGAGTTGGACACGACTGAGCGACTAAACTGGTTTTTCACATCACTTCTCCCAGAACCCACCTAAGAGACTGGATTCCTGAGCACAGAGCCGAGTTTGAAATGAACCCTGCCTGATTCTGCCAGATCAGCAGTTAAAGCTACACTTGTGTTGTTTAATTACCTCCGTTTCTTGCTTCAAAAGGAAGAGAAGTCAGATTTGAAAGATGGTGACAACTGAGCCCAAGGCCAAGAGTGTTCTTCCCCCACCCCTTCTAACTGCTGGTTTCTTCTTATGCCTCAGGTCTCTGCTTAAATATCACCTCCTGGGAGTTCCCTGTTGGTCCAATGGCTAAGACTCTGTGCTCCCAGTGCAAGGGGCCTGAGTTTGATCCCTAGTCAGGGAACTAGTCCCACATGCTGCCTCTAAAAGATCCCCCATGCAGCAACTAAGACCCAGCGCAGCCCCCCACAAAAAAAAGTTTGGAAAAAAAACCTCAGAAAGATCTTCCCTGAACAGTCACCTTAAAGATGTTCTCTAGTTTGCCAAACTAGGCCTCTTGTTCATGTCTTTCATGGCATTTCTTAGTCTTGTCATTTATTGATCAGTTTACATGGTTTTGCCCATGTTCTGCACTGGAAGGTAAGTTCCATGAGGTCAGGAACCTTAGACTGTTGTGTATATCACTGTGTCACTAGATCTAGTGCATAAACCCAGTGTTCATAAAACACTTGAGGGAATGAATGAGTCAATCAAAAACCAGTTAATGAATTTGGTCCCTGCCAGCCTCTTCTGCTCTGTTGCTGGCTGCTCCCTGGTGCCTCACCTCCCTTTCTGTGTACTAGCCTTACCATGTTTGTTTGACTAGACCACAGTCTCTTAGCTCTCTCTGATAAAGCACATTCTCTACTTGAATTGCTCTTTCCCTTCTGCCTAGATGCCTCCTGTTCAACACTCAACTCATGGATGACCTCCTCTGAGAGGTCTTCTCTGACCAGCCCCCACCAGGAAGGTTGAAGCACTCACCCCTTCCTGTTCACGGCCTCAATTATAAAACTTCTCTATGCTGATGACATCATCTTCCCTCCTGGCATCCTGCTGGCACTGAGGATTATGATCATGGCCTATAAAATCCTATGTGATCTGCCTCCTCCTACTCTTCAGACCTTATCCCCTATTGTATTCCTCTTACGTCATCTCACTCTACTCCAGCCACATGGCCTCCATCCTTTTCTCTGGCCATGCCAAACATGCTGCTGACCTTAGGGCCTTTGCACTGGCTCCTGTGTCTGCCTCAAATGCTCTCTTCCCAGATACTGGCATGGCTCGCTCCTCCTTCAGGTCTCTGCTCAAATGTCACTTTCTTAGGGAAGCCTGAGGAAATGACCCACATTTAAAATAGCAGCACTCCACTCCTCTGCACTTCCTCACATCCTTTCTTAGTGAATTTTTCTCCATAGCAGTTATCACAACATGAAATATTACATTTATTGTGTCTCCTACCCCCTACCTTTCACTGCAGTGTGATCGCCACAAGGATTTTGTCTGTTTTGTTCATTCCCCAGAACCTAAAACAGTAGGTCCTCATTTAACATTAGTTGAATGCATGGTTATGAATTCAACAAAGAAATGCTAGGAGTACTCTGCGTCATCTTGAAGAATCCCTGAAGATTAGAGTATAAAGGGAGATGTTTCTGAGGAAATATACTGGCAACACTAGCTAACACGGAGCATTTACTAGTTGCCAGGCAATCTGCTAAGTGCTTTTCAAGCTTGTTCCCACAACAGCCCTATGTTCAGTTCCATTCAGTCGCTCAGTCCTACTCTTTGCAACCCCATGGACTGCAGCACACCAATCTTCCCTGTCCGTCACCAGCTCCTGGAGCCTACTCAAACTAATGTCCATGGCGTCAGTGATGCCATCCAACCATCTCATCCTCTGTCGGCCCCTTCTCCCGCCTTTAATCTTTTCCAGCATCAGGGTCTTTTCCGAAGAGTTGGTTCTTCGCATCAGGTGGCCAAAGTATTGGGGTTTCAGCTTCAGCATCAGTCCTTCCTATGAGGTAGTTACTATTATAATCCCTATTGTACAGAAACTGGAGAAGAGGTTAACTTTTCCAAGGTCATACAGTTAATAAGTGGTGGAGTCCAACTTTAGAGCCTGTATGCTGAGTCACTATACTGCCTACCTTCTGATTATTAAAGATCTACAACTATTGGTCTAATAAGGGTGAAGCGTGAAGATGAGATATCCTTTTCTGAACAGTGTGGTGCCTAGAGTTGTGGCAGAATTTTTTCTTAGCTACTATATTAGGGTTCTCCAAAGAAACAGACCCAATAGGATATGCTGAGATATATAGAATAAGAGATTTATTACAGGAATTGGCTCACAGTTATGTGGGCTTGAGAAGTCCCATGATCTGCCATCTGTAAGCTAGAGAACCAGGAAAGTCAATGGTATGATTCAGTGCAAGTCCAGAAGCCCAAGAGCCAGGAGCACCAATGTCCAGTGTCCTGGGCAAGAGAAAAGGGATGTCTCAGCTCAAGCAGAGGAGCGAATTCATCCTTTCATCTTTCTGTTCTATTCAGGCTTCAACAGATTGTAAGATGCCCACCCACATTGCCCTTCTTTACTTAGCCTACCAATTCAGATGCTAATCTCTTCCAGAAACACCCTCACAGTCACACCCAGAAATGTTTTACCAGCTATCTGGGCATAATTTAGCCCATCAAGTTAACACATAAAATTAACCATCACAGGGACTTCCCTGGTGGTCCAGTGGTTAAGACATCACTTTCCAATATAGGAGGTGTGGATTTGATCCCTGGACGGGGAATCCATAAGACCCCATGTGTCTTGCATCCAAAAAACAGAAGCAATGTTGTAACAAATTTAGTCAAGACTTTTTTTTTTAGTTTTTTTTTTTTTAAATTAACCGTCACAACCACCATGAGAGAAGCCAGATAGAGAACAAAACCCATCACACAGAAGAGGGCAGGACGGAGAAAATATTGCTGGAGAAACTGAGCCAGAGACCCGATAAAGACATACCTGAAGCCTGACATACCTCCAGACTTTTCTGTGCACCAGTGTATCTTTAGAGGTTGAATAATTTGAGTAGGAATTTTTTTTTTCTAACTTACAACAAAAAAAGATTTCCTAATGGAAGCAAATGAGTAGGGTTCAACAGGTGGAGGTATTAATGTCTCACATTTTTATGAGGTATTTGTTTACAGAATGCTGGAGGGTATTCCAGACAGAGGGAAATGCAAGTATGCAGGCAGGAATGTAAGAGCTTGAGGTTTCTGCAGCACACGGTATAAACTGAGTTAGATTTCCCTGGTGGTCCAGTGGGTGAGACTAGGAGCTCTCAATGCAGGGGGCACGGGTTCACTGCCTGGTCAGGGAACTAGATCCCGCATGCCACAACTAAAGATTCCATAGGCCTCAAGTAAGACCTAGTGCAGCCAAATAAATAAATTTTAAAAAGAAGTAAGGTAGAACTAGGATCTGGAAGAACTGATTTCTCCACTCAACTTTGTAGGCGGTGGGAATAATTGAAAGGTTCTGAGCAGAAGTTGCTTTAAAATGGTAAAGTGTCAAGGTTGGAAGAACTTTTGCAAGCAATCTGATTTGACTCTAGGTTCTGTTTTTGTCCCCATCTCACAAACATGTGAGAAAATGTGGCAGGCCAATGTCTCATAGATGGTAGGTGAAGGAACAAAGGTTTGAGCATAGGGTCATCTGAGCCCCAATTCATGCTGCCAATGACCTCCTGTCTCCACCATTGGAATTAATTTCTGCCCTCTGAGCTCACCCAGAATGGGCGAATCCTTTTTCAGAGATTTAACAGTGACATTGGTAGAGCTACCCAGATCTGAATTAGGAAGATGGATTCAAGGGGAGGGAAGAGTAGAGGGACTCCGCCTTCGTGGGAGGCAAAGAAAAAGGCAGATGAGGAAAGCAGGCGAATGAAGAGGAGGGAGCAGATGACAGAGAAGTGTTGAGGAGAGTCAGCAGGACCTGGAGAAGGAACAGATGGCGATGGAGGATGTAAGAAGGAAGAAATTAAGGCCGACACAGGCTTGTGTTTAGAACAGAGGTTGCCAGATCAGATGCCTACAGGGCCAGGCGAGTACCATAAATAAGCAAAGTGGTCAGGTTTAAGATAAGAGAGAGTCATGGAGTCTGTAGCAAGCCTAGAGTTCATGCCCCTTCTAAAGGAGGTTCCTACAACTCCTGTGGGAGTGTAAGCTCCCAGTGTGGGCAGTTGCCAGGTGTGAGGAGAAAAATAAGCTCTAAATTCAAATTTTTACACAAAATCTGTTGGTTTTTAAATGCTGGAAACTAATTCAAATTTTAAAAAGAAAAAAAGCATGGTACTGGCCGAAAGACATATCTTAAGGCTGAATTTGGCCTGTGGGCTACCAGTTCATGCCTTCTAATCCGTTTGGATCCAAACCCTTGTTCACTACTTAGCAACACTGTGTGGTCTCAAGGAAATTACTTCACCTTTCAAGTCCCAGGTTCTTTTTTCCCCTGTAATTTAATTGTTTTTACGTTTAAATATAGTTGATTTACAATGTTGTGTTAATTTCTACTTTACAGCAAAGAGATTCAGTTATATATATTCTTTTTCATACTATTTTTCATTGTGGTTTATCACAGAATATTGAAAAGAGTTCCCTGTGCTATACTGGAGGACCTTGTTTATCCATCCTATATGGAATAGTTTGCATCTGCTATTCCCAAATTCCCAATCTTTCCCTCCCCCACCTGACCCCCATTGGTAACCACAAGTCTGCTCTTTACATTTGTGAGTCTGTTTCTGTTTTGTAAGTATGTTCATTTGTTTCATATTTTAGATTCTACATATAAACAATATCATACGGTACTTGTCTTTCTCTTTATGACTTACTTCACTTAGTATGATAATCTCTAGGTCCATCTATGTTGCTGCAAATGGCATTATTTCATTCCTTTTTATGGCTGAGTAATATTCCTTCATATATATATATATGTTGTTGTTGTTGTTCAGTCACTGAAACACGTCTGACTCTGTGACCGCATGGACTGCAGCACACCAGGCTTCCCTGTCCTTCACTATGTACCAGAGTTAGCTCAGATTCATGCCCCTTGAGTCAGTGGTGCTATCTAACCATCTCATCCTCTTCTGCCCTCTTCTCCTTTTGCCTTCAATCTTGCCCAGGATCAGGGTCTTCTCCAGTGAGTTGGTTCTTCGCATCAGGTGGCCAAAGTATTGGAGCTTCAGCTTCAGTCCTTCCAATGAATATTCAGGGTTGATTTTCTTTAGGATTGACTGGTTTGATCTCTTTGCTGTCCAAGGAACTCTCAAGAATCTTCTCCAGCATCACAATTCAAAGGTATCAGTTCTCTATGTCCCAAACTCACATCTATACATGACTACTGGAAAACCATAACTTTGACTAGACAGACCTTTGTCAGCAAAGTGATGCCTTTACTTTTTAATATATATAAAATCTCACATCTTCTTTATCCATTTATCTGTTAATGGACATTTACTTTCTTTCCAGGTCTTGGCTATTGTGATTAGTGCTACTATGAACATAGGGGTGCATATATCTTTTCAAATTGTAATTTTCTCTGGATATATGCCCAGGAGTGAGATTGCTGGATCATGTGGCAACCCTGTTTTTAGTTTTTTGAGGAACCTCCATACTGTTTTCCATAGTGGCTGCAGGTTCTTATTTGCAAAGTCCCAGGTTCTTATTTGCAAAATGGGGATAATTAATTCCCTACATCCTGGACTTCCCTGGTGGTCCAGTGGCTCAGGCTCTGAGCTCCCAATGCAAGGGGCCTGGGTTCAATGCCTGATCAAGGAACAAGATCCTGCATGCTGCAACAAAGATCAAAGATCCCCCATGCTGCAGTTAAAACCCAGTGCAGTCAAGTAAATAACCAATTTTTTAAAATTACCCACCTCATAGGGTTGCTATACTGTTTTTTTTTAAACAAGATAAATGAATGTAGAACACTTAGCATTCAGTGCCTGACATAGAGCAAAACACCCAGAATGGTTTTATCATCAGTGTGAAAGTTATTCTTTCTCCTGTAACTCATAAACTCACAAAAAAGTAGAACAGGAAAGATCTCTAAAGACATCTTATCCAGGGGTCTTTAAACCTGTTAAGCTACAGAGCCCTCTCTTAAGCCAGACCTTTCACAGAAAGGCAACGCATAAATGGATGAGAGAGGGGAGTTGGCTTTGTTTGAAGTTTGGGCAGGGAACCCAGAGTGCTGCCTTCTAGGCTTCCCCATCCCAACCACCAACCATCCTCCTTCAACAGTGGTTGCTCCACAGGGTGTTGCAGAACCAACTTTTGAGAATCATCATTCTGTGCCAGGTGGTGCTAGTGGGGAAGAACTTGCCAATGCAGGAGACGTAAGAGGCATGGGTTCAAGCCCTGGGTCAGAAAGATCCCCTGGAGGAGGGCATGGCAACCTACTCCAGTATTCTTGCCTGGAGAATCCCATGGAGGGAGGAGCCTGGCAGGATGCAGTCCATAGTGTTGCACAGAGTCATCCATAAGAAATGACTTAGCACACATGTGCCTATTCTATGCCAGGTCCCATTTCACAAATAAGAAAACTGAAGTTCAGAAAGGTACAATGATTTGCCTAAGATTGAGTAATGGGGAGGGATTCCTGCTTCCCAGACTAATGCACTTCCCAACTGGAATGACACTCTCCTCGTCCACCTGCTTGAGAATGAACCCTCTGGGGTGAGGAGTAGCCCCACTAGCATTGCTCCAGAGCCCCAGGATATAGCCAGGGTTCTCAGTTCTCAGGCTAACAGAAAGAGAAAAGGAATTTATCAAGAGGGTATCGGGGAGCTCCCAAAACTGATGGGAAGGCTGGACAACCAAGCTCAGAGAATTGAAATGATGGATGGGATCAGGGACTTGGATGTTACTAGGATTCTTTCTTCGGTCCTTGTCTTTCATTCTCTGTGTGTAAGCTTTCCTCCTCAAAGCTGGACAGGTGGCTGCAGCAGCTCTCAGCCCTCAGAATTTTCAGCTGCTCCACTAGTAAGACCAAAGCTTTCTGCTTCTGCTCTTGACAGGATTTTAAGCCTTCCTTAAGGGAAGAACTTGAATTGGTCCAACATGAATGGGTGCTCATCCCTTTACCAGTTATCTGTGGGTGCAGGGCCAGGTACTGTGACTGGCCCACCTTGAGCCAGGTGCCTACTCTTTAACCAATTATTGTGAATAGGGAGGTGGCGTGAATAAGGAGATAACAGTGCCCGTTGGAACCCTATGGTAGAGAAGGGAAGAAGAATTTCTCTCCTCCAAGAAGCCTATCTTATCTCCTTTGCCAGACATACTTGCCGTTTGCTAAGTATAAACAAAATGATTCACTCTCCAAGATCCGTTACCCTTTGTTTATAACTATTAAAGCATGCATTCTGCTTAGCTAGGGGATGGAGGCCTGTCTTGTCCACTTTTGCATCCTACCCGCACAAACAAGAACCCCCAGTGAGTGCTGTCAGGTTAAGTTGGACTGAATTGACCTTTGGAGACATTTAGTCCCACTTGCCCATTTTACAGATAGAACAATAGGCCCAGAGAGGGGAACTCACACATTATGTACAATAAAAAGAGGAAAGTTGCCAAACTAGGGCTGGAACCCTTTCACCTTGATTTCTACTCTAGTACTAATTTCTACTTAAAACTGTATAAGTGTAATCCTTGCCCATATGGGTGTCTGAGACCTGAAGAAAAGACATTTCTCATTTTGGATGCACCTGCTGGCAAGTCTTAGGAGGCTGGACCTCCCAAGTATTCAGTCATTGCTGACATCAGAGCCAGAAATCGAATAATCAGGACTCAGTTCCAACCCCAAACCTGTCTTACTAAACAAGCTCCTGAAGGTAAATCCCAAATTGCACCTCTATAAAATGGGCATAAGTTATATTTACCTTGACACTTGCTGGGAAGAATAGAAATAATGTATATATTGTCCCCAACACATAGAAGTTCTTCAAGAAATGGTAATGTCTTCTAATGATTGTTACTGATGACGAAGATGAAAAACAAGAGCCCTGACTTCTCAAAGGGAGGAGAATCATCCCTGAGGTTGGTCTCTTGGAAGACATGATTGCATATCTTCTCTATCCCAAGCAAATTCCCTTTGGAAGGGAACAAATTCCCTTTGTTGGGAAGAGAAAGAAGAAGAGCTGGCAGGCTGTGACTGTCTCTACCTCTCCCTGAACCTTGCTCTGTTTCCCCTACTCCAGACTGCTCCAGCCCACTGCCCTGCTGAACTCAAGTCACACTCACACTGGTGTGAGACCACCAGCTTTGAGACATGCTAGCTGGGAGGGAAGGAAGTGCATGAGACAGAATGAGGAGACTCCCATGATAGTAGACAGCAGGTTTGGAACACCTGCTCCTGACAGCTCTCGGTTATGGAGGAAGCTCTCAAAGGTCATTGCAAGGTTGTGTGTGTCTCCTTTCTCACTGGCTCAACCCTCAGAGCCTTGTCTCTCCTCTCTACCTTACTACTTGGTCTCCAACATTAGGTTTCTAAAAAATATTTCTTTGGCTGTGCTTTCTTTCTTTAGTTGTGACGTGGGATCTTAGTCACTGGACCACCAGGGAAATCCCCAATTTAGTTTGTTTATTTTTAATAAAACAAAAGACAGGCTGGCCTCTTTAAAATATGGCCTTTAAGTAGGGAGCAAATCATTCCACATCTTCCCTCCCAATGCCTCCCTTACCAGAGCCTGCGTGTCTCTGGCAGGTGATAGAGTTCTGGCCAATAATATGCAAGTGGGTAGTTGCTTGATGTTACTTACCAGAAAAATTCTTTTTTTTTTTTTTCTAAGAGACAGACTCAGCTGATATTCTTCAGCCTTTTGCACTTACCTTCATGTTCTGCCTGGAACACAGATGTGATGGAGAGAGGCACAGCAGCCATCTTGAAATCTTGGGAACAGAAACTGACTTGATAAGAATGTTAAGGCAGAAAGAGCCTGGATTCCTCCAGACTTCTTATGTGAGATGAATGAAGTTCCATAAAAAGTATGTGCCACTGTTAATTTTCATCTGTGCAGCACATTTCTGACTCATACAATATAATATCTGTAACACTCAATAAATATTAGCTATTGTTATTTTACCTGTGTTACTTTCCATAATCATAACCATGAGTGGGTGGTTGTGCTGTGAGTGTTATCACCCTTAGTTTAGAAGTGGAGGAAGTCAAACTTCTTCCCAGAATGGGTTGTAAAGTTTCAACGAGATGGGCAGTCATAATAACAGCAAACATTTATCCTTGCTCGCTATGTTGCTAGCACAGTTCTAAGTGTTTCACATATCTTAACTCACTTACTTCTTACAGCAATCCTGGACAAAAACACTTTTATTCCCACTTAAAAGATGAGGAAACAGATTCAAAGAGGTTAAACGATTTGCAAGGTCAGATACCTAGCAAGCTGTAGATTCAGGACTTGAAATCTACAGTCTTGGGACTGTGTCTGGCATGTGTATATGTGTTTAATTTAAAAAAAAAAAAAGAGTGCAGGGATTTCTCTGGTTCAGTTCAGTTCAGTCGCTCAGTCGTGTCCGACTCTGCGACCCCATGGATCACAGCACACCAGGCCTTCCTGTCGATCACCAACTCCCGGAGTGCACCCAAACCCATGTCCGTTGAGTGGATGATGCCATCCAACCATCTCATCCTTTGTCGTCCCCTTCTCCTCCTGCCCTCAATCTTTCCCAGCATCAGGATCTTTTCAAATGAGTCAGCTCTTTGCATCAGGTGGCCAAAGTATTGGAGTTTCAGCTTCAACATCAGTCCTTCCAATGAACACCCAGGACTGATTTCCTTTAGGATGGACTGGTTGGATCTCCTTGCAGTCCAAGGGACTCTCAAGAGTCTTCTCCAACACCACAGTCCAAAAGCATCAATTCTTTGGCACTCAGCTTTCTTTATAGTCCAACTCTCACATCCATACATGACTACTGGAAAAACTATAGCCTTGACTAGACAGACCTTTGTTGACAAAGTAATGTTTCTGCTTTTTAATATGCTGTCTAGGTTGGTCATAGTTTTTCTTCCAAGGCGCAAATGTCTTTTAATTTCATGGCTGCAGTCACCATCTGCAGTGATTTTGGAGCCCAGAAAAATAAAGTCAGCCACTGTTTCCCCATCTATTTGCCATGACATGATGGGACTGGATGCCATGATCTTAGTTTTCTGAATGTTGAGCTTTAAGTCAACTTTTTCTCTCTCCTCTTTCACT
The DNA here is from genome assembly GCF_023699985.2 of Odocoileus virginianus. Lineage (NCBI taxonomy): Eukaryota > Metazoa > Chordata > Mammalia > Artiodactyla > Cervidae > Odocoileus > Odocoileus virginianus. The sequence goes on along the minus strand of NC_069682.1, from coordinate 58,912,841 downwards.
TTCATCAAGAGACTCTTCTCTGGTAGTCCATGGCTTAATAATCTGCCTAGGAATGCAGGCAATGGCAACCCACTCCAATACTCTTGTCTGGAAAATCCCATGGATGGAGGAGCCTGGTAGACTGCGGTCCAAGGGATCGCGAAGAGTCGGACATGACTGAGCAACTTCACTTTCACTTTTCACTTTCATGCATTGGAGAAGGAAATGGCAACATACTCCAGTACTCTTGCCTGGAGAATCCCAGGGACAGCGGAGCCTGGTGGGCTGCTGTCTATGGGGTCTCACAGAGTCGGACACAACTGAAGTGACTTCGCAGCAGCAGCAGCAGGAATGCAGGGGATGCAATTTTGATACCTGGTCGGGTAACTAAGATTCCACATGCCAAGGAATAACCAAGTTTATGAGCTGAAACTATGAGCCCATGTGCCCCGACTAGAGAGTCCAGACACTGCAAGAGAAGATCCTGCATGATGCAAAAAAGGTCCCACGTGCTGCAACCAAGGCAGCCAAATAAATAGTTTTTTTTTTTTAAAGAAAAAAATGTGTGTAGCTCATAGATGTGTAGCAACTTGTCTAAAGCCATATAGCCAAGGGACTTCCCTGGAGGTCCAGTGGTTAAAACTTCACCTTCTAGCACAAAGAGTGGAGGTTCGATCCCTGGTCCAGGAGCTAAGATCCCAAAAAACAAAACATAAAACAGAAGCCATGTTGTAACAAACTCAATGAAGATTAAAAAAAAAAAAAAAGGTCCACATTAAAAAATCTTTAAAAAAAAAAGTTAAATAATAGTCATACAGCCAAAAAGAGGTGGTGAAATTGAACCCAGGATTTGGACCCAGGACTGGCTAACTGAAGACCCACATCATGAAGGGAATCCCCGTGGGTGAAGAAGTGTGTGGCCTGCCGTGTTGAAGAGTCACATGTGTTTCCACTGTGAGGCAAGGCTTTGCAGAGACAAAAGCCTACAAGGCTGCTGCCTCATCCAGATGAAGAATCTGAGGCTCAGAGAGGAAACAACTCACCCAAGTTCGTCCAACTAAAAGAGGGCAGCAATGGGCCAGGAATCCCGCTCTACTGCACAACAGTCGGAACATAAGTGGTTTGAGGAGCAATGTTCATCCCTGATTGCAATAAGCCTTAGAGACAGAAGCATATCAGCAGCGAAGGGCAACCTAACCATTACTTATATTCATTAAAAGGGCATTAAATTGAAGGGACACACGCCAGCCATCAGTTACCAGCCAGTGCTCTGACAGCCTCACCACCCTCTGTGAATCCAGCTGGGCTTGTGGGGGGCACACAGAGCAGCCCCTCGCTCCCTGGCTCTTTACTAAAGTGCTTAATTGTCCGAGAGAAAACACCCAGCACTCCTGCCCTGCTCCGGGTGAAGCTGCAATAAACTAACTGAAACTAAATGGCTTGAATCTTCACAGGGAAGGCAGCCACTCGCAGGAAAATATAGAACACATGTTCATTCAACAACTATTTGTTCAGCATCTTTTATGTGCCAGGCACAGTGCTATGAGCTATGAATATGACCACAACCAAAGCAAGTGAAAGGCCCTGTCCTCGTGGAGATGGTATTTGTGGGAGGATGGAAATCTACCCTCTACAACTCACAGCGCAAAAAAGTATAGGCTCTTTATTTTTTATGTGACAGTGTTTTTTCTTGTGTCTCATCTATTTATTAATAAGACAAAATACAAACCTGATTATTAATAGTAATTTAGTCTCTTCCAGTTTGAAAGTCTCAAATGAGTTAGTACTTAGTATTTTTTGAGTAAAAGATTCCTCTTTCTGTGCCTCTACCCCTTCCTTTCTTCAATACGGTGTATAGGTGTTGACCAATCCACACATATGGATCCTTGTGCTGTTCGTGGACTGTGACCTAAGAGGTCAGGGGACAGCACATGGACCTCATTGATTCAGCAGTAGGGTGGAAAACCCTAGGATATCTTGGTTTGGGAGAAGGAAAACCCAACTGCAACCAGCTGGCAGAGCCCTAGCCATACCTCCTCAGCACTCCAGCTGTGCTCCAAGCATAATTACTGCAGCTGTAATCCAAAGGACCTGGCCACTGGAGCATGCTTGGTGCATGTGCTGGACAAGGCAGTAGTACTAGTAATGTAATGCCCATAAAAGTACCCTTCAACCAATGAGCAGCCAGCATCTTCACCCATTGTATAGAATAAGTCTGAGGGTGTTCTTAATTGCCTCCTGGAGTTCCCCAGTGGAATTCGGCTCCAGTTGCCTCAGTGGTGATTATTTGACCACACATGATTTTGTTGGCAGCTTTTCCTTCTCTGTCTCACTCCCCACTCTACTATCAGCACTTTCTGGGATCATCCCCCACACCCCACCAAATAAACTAGTTGGTCTCAAATCTGGACCCAGGATCTACATCTGAGGGAACCCTGAGACATCATCCATTTAATATTTTTTTAAATGTCGTATTCATTATATATTTTATTGGGAGATGATAGATAATAAATCTGATAGAAGCACTTTTTTCTCATATTATCAAGAGAGATATTTGATCAGTGCATTAAAAATATTAGTTCAGGGACTTCCCTAATGGTCCAGTGATAATCATAACATATGATACATGCATACCTTAAACATTTTGTTGTTCTTGTCCAGTCACCAAGTCGTGTCCAACTCTTTGTGACATCATGTATTGCAGCACGCCATGCTTCCGTGTCCTTCACTATCTCCCAGAGTTTGCTTAAACTCATGTGCATTGAGTCCAACTATCTCATCCTCTGTCATCCCCTTCTCCTCCTGCCTTCAATCTTCCCAGCATCAGTGTCTTTTCCAATGAGTCAACTCTTCGCATCAAGTGGCCAAGGTTTGGAGCTTCAGCTTCAGCATCAGTCCTTCCAATGAATATTCAGGGTTGAAAACACTTTAGTCTAATTTAAAGTAAGTAAATGTACAGTTAGGTGACAATTTTTTGACATAGGGTTAATCTTCAGAAACTCTTGCATTGCTCACTAAGGCTTCAGAGTGCAAAAGTGAGTGCAGATAGGCTTGGGGAGAGCTTGGAAAGGCAAGAGGCTGACAGCAGGGAATTGATCAGTGGCATGGCACAGCCAGTCCTAGAACTCAAGGTTTTCAAGTCTGGAGACTTGTAAGACCAAGGCATGTCAAGGGAGGATGCCCCATGCTTTTTTTTTTTTTTTTTTTTTTTTGCCCCACGCTTTAAATGGAGTCAAAATTGCAGAGAAACTGGCTGGTCACCAGCATTTCCAGGAGTCCAGGGGCAATGGGTGGTCATGTTTCCCAGCAACACTACTCCAAAGAGGTGGGCAACTGCTGTGTAGTGTCACATTGTAGGCCAGCTACTCTGGAGGAATTGGACCTGACCCACCCACTGACCCACAGAGACAAAATTCAGAGGGCTCCCAAAAAGGGGGTAAGAAGGAGCTGCCTCCTGGAATAGTGTGTTACTTTATGGCAGGGTCACAGGACATCCATGTGGAGGTTTTTACAGATCACCCCACCTCCAGCCATTGTACGGATGGACCTCCTATGGAGCAAAGTGGAGAAAAGGCTTGGGACAAATTTTATATTTCTTATAAGGAGCATAAAGGGCTTTCCTGGTAGCTCAGTGGTAAAGAATCTGCCTGCCAATGCAGGAGACATGGATTCAATCCCTGAGTTGGGAAGATCCCCTGGAGAAGGAAATGGCAACCCATCCAGTATTCTTGCCTGGGAAATCCCATGGACAGAGGAGCCTGGTGGGTTACAGTCCATGGGGCTGCAAAGTCAGACGTGACTTAGCTACTAAAGAACAAAACTTAGTGATTAAACAACAACAACAACAAAAGGAGCACAATAATTCACATGACTTAAAGTGGTTTCATGGTTCCTAATGATCTTCCCCAAGGCCCTCCTAGTGCTCCCCATCTTTATTCTGGAAATGGAGCCATGATTATGTGACTCAAGCCAGGCCAGTTAGTGATATCTGGAATTTTTCCTATCAGAGCTGAGAAATAGATGTTCTCTATCCTCCAGGAGCTACTAAAGCTGGAAGGCTAAGATGCTGGAGTTGCCAGAGGCCACATTCTCCTCCAAGTAGAGAAAAACCATCTGTGAGAGGCAGGAATGACTCCAACAAGCAAAGAGCAGCAGAGAGAAGAGAGAGAGAAAAGTCTGACAGTGTTTGCATGTCTAAATCCAGTCCTTGCCGGGGTCAGCTCCACTCTGTACTGTCCATGGTTTGGTTACGTGAGCCAATACATCCCTTTTTCATGCTCAAAGTAATTAGAGTTGAGTTTCTATCGCTTCAAACAAAGAGTCTTTGACTAACACAGATATTCTTGGTGATAGAAAAGATGAGGAGACTTCAAAAGGCCTCCAGGCAACAGATGTTCACAGGCAGGAGCTGGGACAAGAGAGGAAGAGCCAGAGAGAGACTGCACATAGGAAATACCTTCTGGGGACTCCTAGGAATACATATACCCCTGCTTAATTCTTTTCACACACACACACACACACAAACACACACCAGGAATAAAGGGGAAAAAGAGCCTTGAGGGAAAGATAGTTACAACACAACACTCTTGAGTCAGGTACTTTTTTTTTTTTTCCCCAACTGTTTTCTTTCTTTTTATCTGTATCCATTTTCTCCAATCACAGTCATTTTTTGTCTCTAGCTGTTTTTTTGGGGGGGAGGGGAGCGGGTTGTGCTGGGTCTTTATTTCAGTGCGCAGGCTCTTTATTGCAGCATGCGGGCTTCTCTCTAGCTGTGACAGCTGAACTTAGTTGCCCTGTGGCATGTGGGATCTTAGTTCCCCAACCAGGGATTGAACCCATATCCCCTGCATTGGAAGGCGGATTCTTAACCACAGAACCTCTGGGGAAGTCCTTGAGTCAGGTACTTATTATTTAACCTCCTTGTAATGCCCAGCCCCTCAGTGTATTCTCTCACTCTATAAGACAGCAAAGAAAATATACACTTTAGCTATTATTCTGACTCTTACTCTCTCTTTCCTGAATCATTTCTAAATTAATTTATTACCTTTTATAACCTTATATAACCATAAAAGCTAGAACAGATCCATTCTCTATGAGGAATGGCACAATTCGTATCTCTTCTCAAACAGAAGGCCTCATGTGCATGTAAAAGCTGGAACATAAAGCACTGGGGTTATTTGTCAATCCAAGAGCAGGCCTCAGCCTGGTGGGCAGAGGAGGGAGCTTAGAAAAATGAACTTGGGATCCATGTGTTATTTCTTTTTTATTCTTGGGAAGAAATGTTAGTTAATTGAGAAAAATGAGTGTAAGTTTTTCTAAAGCCCTGTTCTTGGAGCAAGGGGAGGACTTCATTGTGTGAAGAGTCATCATTTGAGGCTTAATTGTTCTTTAATACTTCGAGATTGAAGGGGAAATATGGAGGAGGCTTTGTAAAGAGGTCTTGATGTCTTGCATGAGTAAAAAATGCTGAGAAGAGACACCATGGGCTTTTGATAAATGAAAAGATTAGATTGTTTTTTCAGGAGTATCTCTTCCTTCCCCTCTTACCTCCATGGATGGAGTATACTTCCTTACCCCTTGGCTTTGGGCTTGGCCTTGAGACTTGCTGTGGCCAAAGGGTTTGAGGTGTACTTGTGCAGCTGAATACCCTCTCTTATAATTCAGCCATCATCAGGAGAAAATCCTGTTCTGGTTAGCCCACTGGTTCAAGGAGGAGAATGAGAAAAACATGGAGCAGAGTCACCTAGCTACCAAGAAACTCACAACCCCAAACCAAATGCTGTTGTATCACACCTAGAGTTTGAGGTTAATAGTTTTGTATTACCAGTGCAATAGCTAATGGATATAACACATTAGTGTGATTTCCCTTGAACAGGAAAACTAGTGAAGACTGGCAACATCTGGGTTATTTTACTAACAAAAAACACTCCTGACATGAGTGACCCTTTTATTATTACTGGTGGAAGTGGAATCAGGAGTTAGGGAGAGAATGATGGAGTTTTAGCCCTGGGACCTCACAGCACAATTTCGCCTATCTGATCCAGGTCGTGGAGTTTGAAGCCAGCATATTCATGGATGTGGTTTGTTGGGAGAGGCAACCCACCAGGCCCTATGCCTTCATGCATTTTCTTGCTGGATATGCGAAGAATGCAAGGCACTGATTGCCCTCTACCCAGGATTTCTCAGGATTTTGTTTGTAGGAAGCAACCTTACAGAATGAAATAATATCTTCCCCAGACAGAGTTGACTCATTACTGTTGATGATAAAAGTGGTAGATTCTCGAAGCTCAGTAGTCTCTCCTGTAACACAACTTAGCTGTGTGTGCAGGCCCACCTGTATCACCTCCTTGGGCCTTGGGAGACATGGGGAATCAGAGTAAGCCTGACTGTCTGGCTACACTTTCTCTGTAAGGGGCTCTGCCTGAAGACTCTGTTTTCTGCTAGCACCTAGGAAGCAGGCTAGCTTCGCTGCTTGTAAGTAGGGTAAATTCATAGACCCTTCATGGCTCCTGACTTGAATCATCTCTCATGAATGTTAACTGTCCCAAAGCTCTACACAGGAATAAAGTTTGTGAACTCTTTCAGAGAGCAGGATCTCCCCCACCCAGGGCAACTTTTCAGCACCAACTTGGGAAAGAGAACTTCATAAATTCTCAAATGTAAAAGTTAGAAGGGACCATTGTGATCAGCAGAAAAGCTTAGCGCAGTGATTCCCAGAAGGTGGGATGAACCCTTATGGGTCACAAGATGATTTTAGATGATATGTGAAAGAGCATGATTTTAAATTTCAGAAGCACTTGTTTATAATATGCATAAGAAAAACACTTCGAAGTATTCCTCTTTAAAGGCATATTTAAACAAAAAAAATAGATTAACAGAAATATAAGTTGTTGTTCAGTCGTTAATTTGTGTCTGACTCTTTGTGACTCCATGCACTACAGCACACTAGGCTTCCCTGTCCTCCACTATCTTTTGGAGTTTGCTAAAATTTCTGTCCATTGAGTCAGTGATGTTATATAACTATCTCATCTTCTGCCACCCTCTTCTTTTGCCTTCAATCTTTCCCAGCACCAGGGTTAGGCAAGACTAAAAGTATGTTTAAGTTAGGCTGGGATTATTTAAAGGCTGGAATCAGTAAGGACTCTTGACCACAGCATCTACACATAGCTCTTCTACGTTGCTTGGGCTTCCTTATAGCGTGGCAGATTCAGGGTAGTCAGACACCTTGCACAGTGGCTCAGGGCTTCAAGAGCAACCCCTAGGAGAGGTCATTAGGATAAGTCCTAATTCAATATGACTGAAGTCCTTACAAGAAGAGGAGATTAAGACACAGGCTCACATATGTGAAGACACAGGAAGGCCATCTATGAGCCAAGGAGAGACTCCTCAAAAGAAATGAATCCTGCCAACACCTTGATTTCATACCTTTAGCCTCCGGAATTGTGAGTAAATTTCTGTTGTTTAAACCACTCAGTCTGTGATACTTTGTTGTGACAGCGCTATCAAACTAATACAGGAGTCTAGAGCAAAGCAAAGAGATCTTAGATGTGACACTAACAGCGTGATCCACAAAAGGTAAAATAGATAAATTGGACTTATTAAAAACTTGCTCTGGGAAAGACCTTGTTAAGAGGATGAAGGCACAAGCTACAGACTGGGAGAAAATTGGTGCAATTCACATATCTGAAAAGGGACTATGCAGAATACATAAGAATTTCAATACTCAACAGTGAAAAAAAATCCAATTAGGAAATGAAAAAAAGACATTAATAGACATTTCACCGAAGAAGATACACAGACTGCAAATAAGTACATGAGAGATGTTCAACATCATTAGCCATGGGGAATTGTAAGTCAAAATTATAATAGGACATGCCTATCAGAATAGCTAAAATGAAAAATAGTGGACTTCCCTGGGTGGTCCAGTAGTTAAGAATGTGCCAGCCAATGATGCAGGTTCAATCCCTGGTCTGGGAAGATTCCACATGCTGCAGGGCAACTAAGCCCATGGGTCACAACTACTGAGCCCACAACTACTGAAGTCCATGCGCCTACAGCCTGTGCTCCACAATAAGAGAAGCCACTGCAATGAGAAGTGCTCACACTGCAACTAGAAAGTAGTCCCCACTTACTGCAGCTAGAAAAAGCCCACGCATAGTGATGAAGACCCAGCAGAGCCAAAAATAAAAACTGAAAAAATAAAGATTAAAAAAAAGAAAAGTGACAATGGCAAATTCTGGTTAGAGTGCAGAGAAATCAGATCAACGTTGTTGGTAGAAATGTAAAACGGTACGGCTACTCTGAAAATTGTTTTGGTAGTTGCTTACAAAACTAAATATACAATTATCGTACAATCCAAACTGTTTGGAAGAGCCCCACAGTAGAAACAGCCCAGATGTCTTTCAGTGGGTGAATAGTCAAAAAAAAAGAAGCTGTGATGTGTCCATGTCATGGCATACTAGTCAGCGAAGGAAGAGGCTGTTGATGCACGCAACAACCAGGATGAACCTCTGGGAATCAGGCTGAGTTAAAAGGTTAACCCAAAAAGGTTACATACTTTATGATTCTATTTGTACAGCATTCTTCAAATGACAAAATTATAGATGTGTGAAACAGAATAGTGGTTGCCAGGAGCAAGGAAAGACGAGGAGGGGGAGGCGGTGTGGTTGTGAAAGGCAGCACACAAGAACCTTGTGTAGATGGAGCTGTTCCGCACATTGACTGCGTCAGTGTCCATATGCTGGTGGTCGTTTCACACCACAGTTTTGCAAGATGTTACCATTTGGGGAAACTGGATAAATGGTACATGGTATCTTTCAGGACTATTTCTTATACTCACATGTGAATCTATGAATATTTTGTGTTAAACGAGAGAGAGAATGGAAAAGATTTCTTTACTATTGTAATAAGATCTCCCTGTTAAGCAAAACAAAAAAAGGGTCAGAAGAGAGTGTTTGCTTGCATAGAGAAATCTGGGAGGATACCTACAAAACTAATTCAAGTGATTCCCTGAGGAATCCCCGAGGGTGGGGAGAGGTGGATGCAGAAGGGAGCAGGTGGGAGAAGTATATCCATTTTGATAATGTTGGCCTTTATAGCTTTTGAGCCATGTGAAAAACAAGAAAAACAAACAACAAAAAAAGATTCTTCTAGCTGTCGTATGGAGAGTAGATTTAGAGGGACCACGGGGAGACTTGAAAAGGCCAGAAAGACTTCACCTAGCTAGAGAATAGCAGAGTTCTTCAATAGCACACTCTTCAGTGCAGCATAATCTGCCTTTTGTGGGTTTTTCTTTTTTTTTTAATTTTATTTATTTATCTATTTTTGGTTGTGCTGGGTCTTCGTTGTGGTTCGAGGGCTTCTTATTATAGTGCTTTCTTTTGTTGTGGAACATGGGCTCCAGGGTGCGAAGGCTTCGGTAGTTGCAGCACTTGGGCTTAGTAATTGTGGCACACAGGCTTAGTTTCCCCATGGACTAGGGATCGAACTCATGTCCCCTGCATTGACAAACAGATTCTTACATGCTAGATCTCCAGGGAAGTCCCTATTATTATTACTTTTTAAAATCTTTTGGCTGCACAGCATGGCATGTGAGATTTTGTTTCCCCGACCAGGGATTGCACCTACACTCTCTGCGTTGGAAGCTCTGGAAGCTTGGAGTCTTAACCACTGGACCACCAGGGAAGTCCCATAACCTGCCTTTTAAAACAAATCTGTTGGCCCCCGCTTAGAAAGGTTTTTCACCCGCAGGATTAGGAACAGCAGCCCAGCATGACACTGAAGACATTTCACAATGTGATTCCCAGCTGATCTTCCCAGGCTCATCCTCTCTCGCCACCCCTTGAATCATGATGTTCTTTTTATCTGAACACTGGAAGTACAGTTACACCTCTGTGCCTTTGCCCATGCTGTTCCTTCTGTCTGGAATGCCCTTCCGGTATACAGCATCCTTACAATCTCCGACTCCTTAAGACCAAATTCAAGGTTCTCTGTCCTTGGAGGCTTTTCTGACCCATCCATCTCCTAAAGTCCCAAACACAATTCATTGCTCTCTGTTGACTAACTGCTATTTTATCCCTTGTGACATTGGCATACACTCAGGTGTGAGTTTAATTAATTGTTTTTATTTTTTTTTAATTTATTTGTTTATTTATTTTACTTTACAATATTGTATTGTACCCACCTCCCTCCCCATCCCATTTCTCTGGGTCATCCCAGTGCACCAGCCCTGAGCACCCTGTTTCATGCATCGAGACTGGACTGGCGATTCATTTCATATATGATAATTTACATGTTTCAATGCCATTCTCCCATATCATCCTGCCCTTAATTGTTTTTGAATAATTAATTGAATTGCTTAATATCCTTCTCCCCTGCTAGACTGCCAATTCCAGAAGGGTAGGGACCAGGTCTGTCAAATAATCTTACTGACTGAGGCAGTGTCTAGGACCCTGGAGCTTGCAGCTAAGGGGTTCTTGGGATCTTGAGCCCCCATTTTCTTTTTTTTTTTTTTTTTATACGCCCAATATCATTTTTTTTTTATTAGTTGGAGGCTAATTACTTTACATCATTACAGTAGTTTTTGTTATACATTGAAATGAATTAGCCATGGATTTACATGTATTCCCCATCCCAGTCCCCCCTCCCACCTCCCTCTCCACCCAATCCCTCTGGGTCTTCCCAGTGCACCAGGCCCTAGCACTTGTCTCATGTACCCAACCTGGGCTGGTTATCTGTTTCACCCTAGATAATATACATGTTTCAATGCTGTTCTCTTGAAACATCCCACCCTCGCCTTCTCCCAGAGTCCACAAGTCTGATCTATACATCTGAGTCTCTTTTTCTGTTTTGCATATAGAGTTATCATTACCATATTTCTAAAGTCCATATATATGTGTTAATATACTGTAATGGTCTTTATCTTTCTGGCTTATTTCGCTCTGTATAATGGGCTCCAGTTTCATCCATCTCATTAGAACTGATTCAAATGAATTCTTTTTAATGGCTGAGTAATATTCCATGGTGTATATGTACCACAGCTTCCTCATCCATTCGTCTGCTGATGGGCATCTGGGTTGCTTCCATGTCCTGGCTATTATAAACAGTGCTGCGATGAACATTGGGGTGCAGGTGTCTCTTTCAGATCTGGTTTCCTTGGTGTGTATGCCCAGAAGTGGGATTGCTGGGTCATATGGCAGTTCTATTTCCAGCTTTTTAAGAAATCTCCACACTGTTTTCCATAGTGAGCCCCCATTTTCTTTCTCTCTTTTTTTTTTTTTCAGCTGTGCCACCAGACATGAGGGATCTTAGTTCCCAAACCAGGGATCGAACCTGTGACCCCTGCAGTGGAAGCACACAGTGCTAACCACTGGACTTCCAGGGAACTCCCTTGAGCCCCCATTCTCTTAAAGAAGCAGCATTCTGAATGGTGATGCCCAGAGCATGTTCTAACTGGCACTGGAAAGGACTGAATTGGCACCTCCTTGTTCAGCTCATAGGCTCCAATCGAGCCTATGATTGGACCCCTAACTAGCTAGTCACTAATCTCCCTGTGCTTCTAACAGATGTAAGCGGTTAAACCCCTCCAGCAGGACTGAGAGTAGGTGGGGAAGCCTAGAACTGCATGTACCACACAGTAGCCACTAGCTGCAAATGAGTAAATTTAAACTAATTAAAATTAAATTCAATTAAAATTCAGATCTTTAATCAAGCTAGCCACATTTCAAATGCTCAACAGCCATCTGTGGCTAGTGGCCACTGTATCCAACACCACAGAATTAGAAAATATTTCCATCATCTTAGGAAGATCTACTGAGGGTCACAGTCTAGAGAATTACACTCCCTCTACTTTTCTTTTCGTTTTTTGTCTTGGTCACACAGCTTGAAGAATCTTATTTTCTTAACCAGGGATTGAACCCATGGCCATGGCAGTGAACGTGCCAAGTCTTAACCACTTGGACTACCATGGAACTCTCAAGAATCACCCTTTACTTCGTGCTCCACACAAAACAGAGCACTGTGTTAAAGCATCTCAAAGGGCGTGCTTAGGGGCCAGACTGCCTGGGTTTGAATCCGACTAGCTGTGTGGCCTTGAGCAAGTTATTTCACCTCTCTGAGCTTCATTTTCTTCGACTGTAAATTGAAAGTCATGATAGTATCTACCTCATGAGGTTGCTGTGAGAATTCAATGAGATCATACACGTAATACACTTGGAATATTACTGGCCCACAGTATTAACTGGCTCAGAGCATTAGCTCAGTACTTGGTTGGTTTATTGTCATTTTTTGTTTTTATTTAAATCTCACAACAGTCCTATTAAATAAATGCTATTATGATTCCCATTTGTGAAGGGAGAAATTGAGTCTCAAACAGCTGAAGCTACTTATGCAAATTCACATGGTGAGATAGTGGCAGAGCTGGTTTTGAACACCCAAGCCCCTCAGTTTTCTAGGATTCTTCCTTTTTGAGGGGTGGGGATGGATCTGCCCCGAGCTCCAACTGTAACTTGGTCTAGTTCCACAGTTCTCCTTGCCAAGAAGAGCTCCTGCCAACCTTCCTACGGGCTCCAAGCACTTGACTGATGCCCCAGCCCCATCAGCGGGGGGCCTCTGCCATCAGCTGGCATCCATCAGAAAGCCTTCTCCTTCCTGCTGCCCTCGATGAGATGCTGGACCCAGAGCGCTGTGCAAATAGAACATGAATTCTGCTGACAGGGTAATAACAAGGCTCCTAAATCAGCACTTGGACTTTTTGCTTTACATATATTACTCAAATTACATGTCAGGGATTAATATACATTATAAACCAGATGCGCCAGTTACATATTTCTCTCTGGAATGTCTCTTGGGTGCCTCCTGAAACTGCTACTGGTGTTAATCACACATTCTTCCCACCATGCCTGGGCCCTGGCGGGGCCACACTGACAGCAGGAGGGCCAAGGAGGGGTCAGGAAGGATGGGAGGCCTAGAGGAGCTACGAGGAACCAGAGGCTGATTTTCATACTTTGGAACCAGCCCAGGTGTGCTGGGTTTCACAACCACAGCTGTAGCTTTCTGCCGTGCAGGCTGTAGCAATCAGCCTGCTGTGTCCAGGGCTCGGTCAAGGTCTGGTCCACAGTACCTATTCTGAGGAGGTGGCGGAGGCTGCTGATTGCCTACCCGAGGTCTATTTTCTCCTTGTTTCCATGAACAGAACCCTGATATTGTTTGGGGCTGCAATGTATCAAGCTAAAAATATTCACCTTCATAATATCTTTGTGGCTAGATATGGGTATATGAGTCAGTTCTGGCCAACGAGACAGAAGAAGAAATATGCTGGCCATTTGTGGGAAATCCTTACATAAGGGCTGTCCCTTACTTCTTGACTCCTTTTCTCTCTGCCTGGAACACAGTCATGATGGCCACAGCTGCAGCCACCTTGCAGCCATGAGGTAACAAGCTTGAAAATGAAAGCCTACAAGCTGAGATGGAGGTGTGGAAAGGTGGAAGGAATCTGGAATCATGTGGCTGTATCTGAACCTTTCTACCAGCCCTGTTCTGCTGTTTTCAGACACATTTTTACATAAGATCAATAAGCTACCGTCTTAAGTTTGCAGTCACTGGAGTTTATCGCATTTCTGACACATTTGCCTTCAGTGTCTCTGTCATCCACAGAGAAGCAGCTCTTAGGGAACATCCTCAGTCCTTGCTTCTCTTCTCTGAAATGTGCTCATCACCACATGCTTGTCCACACATGCTTCTCAGAGAGTTCTCACCACATTCCCTGTTGGGTAAGCAGTGGACCATGGCCACAGTTGATGGAGTCAGTGGACTAAATCCAACCCAACCAGATTCTCTCCCTGAGAATTTCAACTGAGCCCAGAGATTTGTATTTAGAACACACACTGGCATCAACAGCCCATAATGACCCTGGGGTGGTTTTATTTTTCCTGTATAGTGTTTTTGTCCTTGTATAGTATGCTTTCCAGGTAGTGCCAGTGGTAAAGAACCCGCATGCAAATGCAGGAGACATAAGAGACTTGGGTTTGATCCATGGGTCAGGAAGATCTCCTGGAGGAGGGCATGGCAACCCACTCCAGTACTCTTGCCTGGAGAATCCCCATGGATGGAGGAGCCTGGTGGGATCACAAGGAGTTGGACACAACTGAAGCGACATAGCACGCATAGTGTTTTTGTTTTTTAATATCAGAAACATCGTTTCCAATAAAAATCTGGATCTCTGGCTTCTCTTGAAATAGTGGAAGTTTGGCATCACTGGGTTCACATTCCATGCAGCAATTAATGGCTGCTGGTAAGAAGGGGCAATTCCCTCTAGATGGACACGTCTTCCATATTCCATAGTCCTCACTTTGCCCCGATGTGTTATTGCACATTCATGCCACTTATTCCTGTTGCCTGCCTGGCTCCTTTTGGCACTGGAGTTTACAACATCTGCTCTAATTAGTCACCATAAGGCCTTTGAATCATGATAATGATAATAATGCTGCTGGTGAAGACAACAATAGCAACAATTATTGATGGCTATTATGAGCCAAGTAGTTTAGGGAGGGCTCTACATGTATTATCTTATTTAGTCCTCAAAACAAGAAGGCCCCTAATAGGATCACTGTGTGTGTGTTCAGTCGCTCTGTCGTGTCCAGCTCTTTGACTGTGCGGGCTGTAGCCCTTTAGACTCATCTGTCCGTGGAATTCTCCAGGCAAGAATACTGGAGTGGGTTGCTATTTCTTACTCCAGAGCATCTTCCCTGTACAAAAGAGGAAGTGCAGTGACTTGACCAAAGCCTCACAGTTAGAAAGCAATATATCTGGGATTCAAATCCAAGCATTCTGGCCTCAGAGTGGGTGCTTCCCAACCAATAGATTACAGCTACCTTCTCATGAATTAAGACAAAGAGATGGAGAAGGACACGGCAGATCTGCAGAGAGAGTGGAAGAAACAGATATCAGAGTGGGAGGCAGAGAATGGCTGCTGTGGACCCTGGCTGTTTTCTGGTTCCTTGTGAAGCTTGGATGCACTCCACACAAGGAAACTTCCACCAGTTGGAGTTCACATATGCAAGCAACAGAAACAAACTCTGGTAGATTTCAGCAGAAGAGGAACCAGTGAAATAGACACTGAAGAGTTCTCAGAATTGCTGGGAAGGCTGGAGAACGAGAATGGCCATCAGGGTGGCAGAAGCACGGGCTAGTCTGATAAGGACCCTGATGACCCAACCACAGAATGTCAGACCCTTTAGCCTCGCCTTCAACCCTGCTAAAAGTTCACCCCTGGTGCTAGGCACAGCCACTGGTCCTCCTGCCTGGGCTGCAGGAGACTGAATATTGCTGCCTCTATGGCCACTAACACCAGATTGGGCTTCTCCATTGCTTCTGTGTCTTCATGTCTCTGGCTCCTCAAACCAAATCTAGTGTGTCCCTCTAAATGCCAAACACTAGCTGCAGAGGAGACTGGGAAAGCAAGTAGCTAGCACTTCCACACTGTACATCAGGAAGGGAGCTCTACTTCCCACTAAGATTCATCATGGTGGGAAATTCTCCAGACATACATATGGGTCTCTGAGTCTGAGCAGCCAGAAGGGACAACTGTGTAAGAAAACTTTCTTTCCTTCCTTCCTTCCTTTTTTTCTTTCTTTCTATTTTGGCGGTGCTGGGTCTTCATGGTGGCATGCAGGCCTTCTCTAGTTGTGGCGCACTGACTTCTCTCATCGTGGAGCATGGGCTCTACATCATATGGGCTCAGTAGTTATGGATTCTCTAGTTGCAGCATGTGGTCTCAATTGCCCCATAGTATGTGGAATCTTAGGTCTCTGATCAGGGATCAACCCATACCACCTGCATTGGAAGGCGAATTCTTAACCACTGGACTGCCAGGGAAGTTCCAAAAGTCAATGCCTTTTGTTTCCAAAATGTAGAGTCTTTTCTGTGTGATCACAGGGATTCTCCTTTGCTGCAAGTGGAAACAGTTCTCCATGCTACTCCCCAAATCCTGTGTTGGTGACTCCCCTGGGATTTTTCCACATGGAGCCACTCGTCTTTCTAAGTTATAAAATGTCTGCCCAGATCTCAGTAGCTGCCTGGTTGGAGCTGTTTATTTACCCTTTAGTGCCTCGCACATTCCCATCTTCCTCTCACAACTTGATCCTCTAGCAAATTCCCATCCTGACTTCCCACCTTCTCTTCAAGTGCTCGTCTCTCTGTGATCCATATTTTAGTCTCTCTCTCCTGTTCCTGCGAAGAACAACATCACGTCTCTACCTTAATTACATTTTAGTGATTCCATTGCCAGCGTGGTTTTAAATTGTTCTTGCCTACGTTTCTGGTGGCAAAAGTCGAGTTTCTCCTTATTCTTTAAAGTTTTGAGTGGATGACCTAGACAAGTGAGCAATGACACTATGAAGACTGAACTCAAAGAAGTGATGTTTAGCACTGTGATCATATACTGGGCACAGTTAAGACAACACAGTAAATACATGATTACAAATGTTTGATGTATGCAATAACAAGCGACAATCATATTATTTTTAAAAAATTGCACCACAATTCTTGGGGAGATGTGGCCGTGTTGTGAACTCTGATATTCCACACAGAGAGCCCAACTATCTTGAGGAATGAAGGACTTATTCTACCAGCTACTGCAAGTACTTTTGGCAGGTGACCCTTAGCTGTGAGCCTTCTTTGAGAATTTCCTTGGCAGCTGTCTTTTCGAGGCAGCCTGCATACAATGATTGACCCACTTGAGAGTGAAGAGACCTGATCCTCTTGAAGATTTATCCCAGCTTTAGTGCAAAAGAGTTAGTTGCTCACTCATGTCCAACTCTTTTGACCCCATGGACTGTAGTCCGCGAGGTTCCTCTGTCCATGGAATTCTCCAGGCAAGAATACTGGAGTGGATAACCATTCCCTCCTCCAGGAGATCATCCCTCTGGGATCAAACCTGGGTGTCTTGCATTGCAGGTGGATTCTTTACCATCTTAGCCAGCCTTAGAGTCCACCATGGAATCGGAGGCTTATGTTCTGACATCGTGGTTTGACTTCTCCCTCCTATTCTTTCCTCTTTCTTCCACAGACCACTCCCCAAATAATTTCCTGCATGCTAATCTCCATCTCAGAGTTTACTTCCCAGAGAACTCAACCTGCAATCCTCCACGCACACACACAAACACACCCCTGTGTCCACGCTCATTGGAATGTGATTTTGCAGCTTCTCCAATCAAGAGACGGGGTCTGTTTCTCCACTCCTTGAATCTAGACTGGCCTCGTAACTTGTTTTGGTCAATAGAATGAGGCCAAAGTTATACTGTACCAGTTCTGAGCTGGAGCCTCCAGAAGCCTTGCATACTTCTGCTCTTACTCTTGGAGCCTGCCACTACCATAAGAATAAGCCTGGGCTTCCCCTGTGGCTCAGTGGTAGAGAATCTGCCTGCCGACGCTGGAGACACGGGTTCGATCCCTGGTCTGGGAGGATCCCACATGCCAAGGAGCAACTAAGCCCGTACACCACAACTATTGAGCTTGTGTTCTAGAGCCCATGCCCTGCAACAGAAGAGAAGCCACGGCAACGAGAAGCCTGTGTACTGCAACTATGGGTAGTCCCCACTCGCCGCAGCTAGAGAAAGCCCAGGTGCAGCAATGAAGACTCAGCACAGCCAAAAATAAGTAAATAAATAAAAGTATATTAAAAAAGAATAAACACAAGCTAGCTTGCTTGTGCTAGCTAAAAGACATGCGGCCGAATCGCAGCTATTCCCCAGCTAACAGCCAACCATCTTCCTGAAGCAAAGCCACCTAGCTGACCATGATGTATGAATGAACTTAGCCAAGGCTAGACATACTGCCTAGCTGAGCCTAACCCAAACTGTTGACCCAGAGAACCATGAGCTAATCAATAATGTTGTTTTAAGCCAGTTAAATTTTGGGTAGTTTTGTAGCAATTACTAATGGCTACAGGAGGGAACTATATTTGAGAAACCACCTTAAAAAGATAGAAAGTAAAACTGGGGTGAGAGCATCAGGCCCCAAGTGACACACGAGATGATTGAACAAGTTTCCATGAGAAAAATGGAAGGAATTTATTTTTTGCCCCACTGAAGCGGGTAGAGAGATGAGACTAGGGGTGGGGGCATAAAAAGTAGGTAAGGAGGAGGACAGAGTTGTTTGCACGGCGGTATGTAACTGGGAACAATACGGGTTGAAGCAATAGGTAGAATCCTCTAATGGGCATGGGTCTGTATGCATGGAGATGGGATGCCAGAAGTTCATTTAAGCACAGATGAGCCTAATAGTTACTTTGAATTCCTTTGCATTTCATTGATGTAATCACTTCTCTGTTTATTTGCAACCCATCTGATCTTCAGAAAAATCTTAAACAAAACAGGAATTCTTCCACTCTATGGGTGGAAAACCAGGACAGTTACTTTGGAAAGCATTTGGTAGTATTTATCTAGTGTAGTCCAAAATGCACATGCCCTTTGACGAGCAATTCCACTTCTAGATTTTTCTTTTTTTACTTTTTGGCTGCCCCATGCAGTATGTGGGATCCTAGTTCCCTCACCAGGGATCGAACACATGGCACCTGCTTTGGGAGCTTAGAGTCTTAACCGCTGGACTGCCAGGGAAGTCCCTCCACTCCTAGATTTTTATAGAGAAATCCTTGTGCATGTACACCAGGAAATGTGTACAAGAATGTTGCATTGTCTGTAATAGAGGAAATCTGGAAAAGCCTTAATTGTCTACAAGTAGAGCTTTAGATAGATAAATTTGTAAATATTCATATGATAAAACACTATATACGTAATTATGAATGAACTACATGTGTATTTATATCTAGCTTCAAAGACAGATCAAAAAATACATGATTGCATGAAAAAGCAAGTTGCAGAAAATAAAATATGATACCATTTTGTACATCTTAAAATTACACTAAATAGTGTTACAAGCATTTATGAATACAGTATATGCAGTGAAAATATGAAAACCATTTGGAAGGACAGACACCAGATTCCTCATGGTGAATTCTTCTGGGGAGAAAAATATACATGGGAGATTTCGCTTTTAACCTTACTAGATTTATAAAATCAGGGGCAAAAACTATAAAATAATAGCATTAAATTCTGACAGTTGGAGGACATGGGTATTTGTTAGATTACTCTCTCTTCTGTTCTGTATTTAAAAATTTTATCAACTGAGAAAGAAATTTAATTTTACCCACGGATGCTTTTTGTGATTTGGGTAGTTTATTTATCTGTGTGTGAGTTTCACATCTGGGTCACAGATTCGTGCCAGAACCAGTCCCCGGAGGCAGATGTTACTGAGACTGTGGACCCCTGGAGTGCCCGGATTCTTGAAGAGTGCTTCGTGGATGTATATAGACCATGGACCTGGAATTGGACTCCATCTTACTGAGATCACTCACAGCGAGAGACCCAAGGGTACATCTGGCTACTTGTATTAATTGTTACCCTGACAATAAGACCAGTGGTAAGCTGGTCTTATTGTATAAATTATATGAGCAGTGAAAAAAAAAAACTCTTTTCACTTAGCTAATGAGGGTTTCAGTTTCTCCCCATTCACCCCAACACTTATTAGCCATTTTTCCCTTCTTTTATAGCCCTTTTAGTAAGAACGAAGTAGTTTCTCATTGTGGTTTTGCTGTGTGTTTCCTAACAGCTAATGGTGTTGAGCATCTTTTCACGTGCTTCTTAGCAATTTGTATTTCTTCTTTGGAGAAATGTTTATTCAAATACTTTGCCTGTTTTTAATTAGGCTTTTAAATTTGTTGAGTTGTAGGAATTCTCTGCTATTGTTGGACTTCCCTATGGCTCAGCAGTAAAGAATCTGCCTGCCAAGACAGGAGATGGAGATTTGATCCCTTGGTTGGGAAGATCCTCTGGAGAAGGAAATGGCAACCCACTCCAGTATTCTTGCCTGGAGAATCCCAAGGACAGAGTAGCCTGGCAGGCTACAACCCATGGGGTAGCAAAGAGTTGGAGATAACTTAGTGACTAAACAACAACAACAAGAATTCTTTATATATTCTGGCTATTAGACTCAACAGATGTATGATTTACAAATATTTTTTTCCATTCTGTAGGTTGTTTTTCCCCTATTGTGGCACAAAAATTTGAACTAAGTCCAAGTTATCTACTTTTCTTTTTCTTGTTTGTCCTTTTGATGTTTTATATATATATATATATATATACAAACTACTGTTGAAATTAAAGTTACAAAGATTTTTACCTGTTTCCTTTCTAGAAGTTTTGTACTTATTAGCTCTTATGTTCAACTACCACACAGTTGCGCTCATCTCACATGTTAGTAAAGTGATGCTCAAAATTCTCCAAGCCAGGCTTCAGCAATACGTGAACCGAGAACTTCCAGATGTTCAAGCTGGTTTTAGAAAAAGCAGAGGAACCAGAGATCAAATTGCCAATATCTGCTGGATCATCAAAAAAGCAAGAGAGTTCCAGAAAAACATCTATTTCTGCTTTATTGACTGTGCCAAAGCCTTCGACTGTGTGGATCACAATAAATTTTGGAAAATTCTGAAGGAGATGGGAATATCAGACCACCTGACCTGCCTCTTGAGAAACCTGTATGCAGGTCAGGAAGCAACAGTTAGGACTGGACATGGAACAACAGACTGGTTCCAAATAGGAAAAGGAGTATGTCAAGGCTGTATATTGTCACCCTGCTTATTTAACTTATATGCAGAATACATCATGAGAAACTCTGAGCTGGAAGAAGCACAAGCTGGAATCAAGATTGCCAGGAGAAATATCAATAACTTCAGATATGCAGATGACACCACCCTTATGACTGAGAGTGAAGAGGAACTAAAAAGTCTCTTGATGAAAGTGAAAGAGGAGAGTGAAAAAGTTGGCTTAAAGTTCAACATTCAGAAAACTAAGATCATGGCATTCAGTCCCATCACTTCATGGCAGATAGATGGGGAAACAGTGAAAACAGTGACTGACTTTATTTTTCTGGGCTCCAAAATCACTGCAGATGGTGACTGCAGCTATGAAATTAAAAGATGCTTACTCCTTGGGAGGAAAGTTATGACCAACCTAGATAACATATTAAAAAGCAGAGACATTACTTTGCCAACAAAGGTCCATCTAGTCAAGGCTATGGTTTTTCCAGTGGTCATGTATAGATGTGAGAGTTGGACTCTAAAGAAAATTGAGTGCCAAAAAATTGATGCTTTTGAACTGTTGTGTTGGAGAAGACTCTTGAGAGTCCCTTGGACTGCAAGGAGATCCAACCAGTCCATCCTAAAGGAGATCAGTCCTGGGTGTTCATTGGAAGGACTGATGCTGAAGCTGAAACTCCAATACTTTGGCCACCTCATGCGAAGAGTTTACTCATTTGGAAAGGACCCTGATGCTGGGAGGGATTAGGGGCAGGAGGAGAAGGGGACAACAGAGGATGAGATGGTTGGATGGCATCACCGACTCGATGGGAATGAATCTGAGTAAACTCTGGGAGTTTGTGATGGACAGAGAAGCCTGGCGTGCTGCGATTCATGGGGTCGCAGAGTCGGACACAACTGAGCGACTGAACTGAACTCATATCTGTCCAATTTGTAGCCACTTGCTACATGGGGCTATTGAGCACTTGAGATGTATCTAGTGTGAACTGACATGTACTATAAGTTAAAATAGCTCTCCAGGTGGCACAATGGTAAAGAATCCCCCTACCAAGACACAAGAGATGTGAGTTACCAGGAAGATCCCCCTGCAGTAGGAAATGGCAACCCATTCCAGTGTTCTTGCTGGGAAAATTTCATGGACAGAGAAGTCTGGCAGACTACAGGTCATAAGGTTACAAAGAGTTGGACACAACTAAGTGACTAAGCATGCACACATTAGCTAAAATATACATTGGATTCAAAGACAGTACAAAATAAGAAATCACACAAATGAAAAATAAAAGACGGGGGAGGGAAGAATTAAGTGTATGAGTTTAACAGACACAAACTAATATATATAAAATAGATAAGCAACAAGGATTTACTGTATAATCAATAACCTGTAATGAAATACAATCTGCAAAAAAACTGAATCACTATGCTGTACACCTGAAACTAACACAATATTGTAAATCAACTATATTTGAATTAAAATAGTAAATAAAATAAATAAAAGATTTTAAATGTAAATTGTTTTTCATGACATACATCACATTCTACATTTAATAATATTAGATTGATAACATGTTGAAATTATTGTTTTATATAAGGTCACATAAAACATTATTAAATTAATACCTATTCCTTTGTATTTTTTTAATGTGGTTACTAGAAATTTTTTGTTTGTTTTGTTTCGGCCACAGTACACAGCTTGCAGGATCTTAGTTCCTCCACCAGGGATTGAACCCATGCTCCCTGCAATGGAGGCATGGAGTCCTAACCACTGGACCACCAAGGAATTCCCTAGAAAATTTTTAATTATATTTACAGCTTGCATTTGTCGCTCGTATTATGTCTCTACTTACTCCATATATTTCTAGAAATATATTTTATATTTCCAGTGTTGACCTAGACTTTAGAAACCCAAAAGGTCTGATATTCACCTGGCAGTGATGATGTTTAGGGGATTACTTTCTTCTCCTTCCCAAGGACACAGTGATTTGCTGGTAAATGTTTTCTTGACAGAAAACACACAAATTATGTCCCCACCAGGTCACTGTGCTAGGTAAATCTTCTGTGGGGCATGTCAGTGTATATCTACAAGTTCAAGGTATCAATTATCCTCATGACCTGATGTGTTCCTCGCCTCTCCTGATTTCATCTGTTTTTGGAACAAGGTCCCCAAGCTCTAATACCTCCTGGCTGGGTCTGCAGCTTCACTCTTAGGCAGCCTGCATCTGAGTAATAATTTATTCCCTGAACTGGCTCTTCAATCTTTGCAAAGGATGTGCCAAATACATCTCAAGATAAAGTCAGTTTCCCCTACCCCTTTGTCCTTCCCTTCTATCATTTTAGAATTTGTAAGATGATATAAGTTTCTCTTCCTCTTGTCCAAGATGAAAGTGTAAATGAATAATACGCACCGAAAAATGTAAACCTTGAGGACCGCAAAGCTTCTATTTGAGAAAAACTTCAAATATCTATTCCAGATCACACACAGGCCACCCAGAGGGAGGCATCCATCGTGAAATTCAATTACCAGACCTCAGTTCAGCTGCTCCCTGGAAGACCAATTAATTCCCCCCCTTTTCTGCATGTGGAGGCTCTTTATAAAGCTGCAATTAAGGATTTTCCAGAGGCAGAGCATGTTTTCCCTTTTAGGTAAATATAATGAACCAGAAACAAACCTTTATTCTTTTGGTATGGCAAGGGCTTCCAGGGGCAGAAACCCATGGGCAGAACCCTTCTTCCAAGTCTCTACCAAGCAGGTTTCCTGGGTCAGCCAGGCGAGTGGAAATCCTGACATGTTTTCTTTCTTCCACATTTGTAGAGGTTCTCCTCTGCCAGACGCTGGGGAAACCACGGAGAACAAAGTCCCTGGAAGCAGCAGCAAAACAAGGACTAACAACACATTAGCATCATGGGATTCTGTGAGTGTGAGGGAGAACTGTGTGATAGCAGTCAGATACCTCATCTGATTGTCCCTTTTTTCCCCTTTTATTTTACTGTAGTTTCTTTCCTTACAATTTTTTTTTTTCCACTACAGAACCCTTCCCGTGAAGCAAATCTCAGGAGAGAGAAGGATAAGTTGTAAAAGAGACATCAGTGAAACTGCTCCGGTTGAAGCAAGGATGGGTACAGCAAAGCCTCATAGAATAAAGCCTCCCCTTGCTACCTAAGGCAGACCCTCAATTTCCATCAGGTGCAGTTTAAAAACCACTGGGTTGACAGGACTTCCCT
The DNA here is from genome assembly GCF_023699985.2 of Odocoileus virginianus. Lineage (NCBI taxonomy): Eukaryota > Metazoa > Chordata > Mammalia > Artiodactyla > Cervidae > Odocoileus > Odocoileus virginianus. The sequence goes on along the minus strand of NC_069682.1, from coordinate 58,888,993 downwards.
GGTAGTTAAGTGGTTAAGAATCCTCCTTCCAATGCAGGGGATGTGGGTTCAATCCCTGGTTGGGGAGCTAAGATCCTACATGCTTCAGGGCAACAATGTCCACATGGTGGAACTATCAAGTCCGAATACCACAGTTAGAGAGCCCGGTGTGTGGCAAGGAAAGATCGCGCATGACACAGATGAAATCCGGAATGCTATGCCGCATCTAAGACCCCAACACAGCCAAATAAATAAATATAAAAAGTATAAAATAATAAAAGAATCTGCCTACCAATGTGGGGGATGCAGGTTCTAAGACCTGCAGGGAACTAAGATTCCACATGCCTTAGGGAAACTAAGCCTGTGACACTTCTAGAGAAGCCTAAGAACCACAACTACCGTCTAGCTCCAAAGCAAGCTCGCTTAGCTTCCTAAAATTCAAAGTACCTTCAAGGTGAGGAGGCTGCTGTTGCCTAATGCCAGGAGGAAGGAAGTAAGCAAGTTTTTTCCAAGAGTTTGTCAGATTAATGAGGCAGTCACTGGCTCATCCAAGCAGCTAAATGCCATCTAAACATGTTACAGAAGCACTTAACAGAGGCTTCAGAGACGGTTCCCCTGAGTCTGGAGTTTAGCATCCACAAAGAGTGACAGGGCATGACGGGGAAGCTGTGAATTGGACATGGCACACAGCTTTCCCAACTAATAAACAACCTCTGCTAACTTCTTCTAAGTTCTGTGCTCAGGTGTTGACAAATACAGCCACAGGAATGAAAGGGCTTGGGGACTGGCCTGAAATAAACCCATGTTTCATTCCCAAGTTTAAAAGCCACAGTCTACCAGGAAATATCCAAGGTCTCTGCATGGGCTCCCAGAAAGGCCAGATGGGTCACAGGCTAAGCAATCCTCTCCAGAAGGACAGCTCTACTAAGGCTAGTGGGTCCGTTTCCAAGATGGCTCACCTGTGTGATTGGCAAGTTGGTGCTGGTTTCTTGCTCTTCTCCAGGTATGACTCTTCTCAAAGCTGCTTGGGCTTCCTCACAGCATGGCAGCAGGGTTTCAAGAAAGAGATTTCCAAGAGACAGAAAGTGGAGCCTGCCAGTTTCTTAAGTCCTCTGCCTGGAAATTGTACAACATCATTTCTACCATAGTCAGTGCTTAAGCATTCACAGAGCCCAGACCAAAGGGAAGGGGACATAGATCCCATCATTCACTAGCAGGAGAAGCAAAGAATCTTAGTGCTATATTTTTTTAAACTGCCAGCATGAGAACTTTCTCTTGTATCCTATTATCATAGGAAAAGCATGGCAGAAAGTTTATTTGGGGAGCTTCCCTAGTGATCCAGTGGTAAAGAATCTGCCTTGCAATGCAGGGGACGCCAGTTTGATCCCTGGTCTGGGAAGATCCCTGCGGAGCAACTAAGCCAGTGTGCCACAACTACTGAAGCTGGTGTGCCTACAACCCATGCTCTGCAACAAGAGAAGCCACTGCAACATTGAGACCCACTGGCCACAACAAGAGAAAAACCCACACACAGCAATGAAGACTCAACACAGCCAAAAAAATTTAAAAATCCAAAAATAAAGAAAAAAAATTTAAGTATTATTTTTGTCTTCCTTGGGAGCTAGCTAGACTACTGTACTGAGGATTCAGACATTGTCTTTAGCTTCCATAGGAAAGGAAGAAGGCATGATTGATTACTGACTCCGTGAACAAAGGGTGGAGAGTGGAAGCATATGTGCCAAATGTTTGCCATTCATCTCTCAAGTGGTGAGTCCAGATTCTGTCTCTGGAAGACTTTTCTCTGTCTTGTCTCTCCGTTGCTTCAGAAACTTATCTCATTTACTCATGCATGCATGCATGCATGCATGCATACGTTTCTTCATTCTCACATGGATTTAAGCAATATTTATTAAGTCGTTCTTCTGCTCTAAATACAGTATTGATGAATAAAGAAGATATGGAAACTGCACCCATGGAATGTATGTTCAACATACAACAAAAATATGTAATTAAAATGTGATAAAATGGGGATTTCCCTGGCAGTCCAGTGGCTAAGAACCTGCACACCCACTGCAGAAACTTGGATTTGATCCCTGGTCAGGAAACTAGGTCCCACAAGCTGCAGTGAAGATGGGAGATCCCTTAGGTCACAACTAAGACCTAGTGCAGCCAAATAGATAAATATTTTTAAAATAATAATAAGATAAAATGTGAGAAAATGCTATGAAGGAGCCCAAAGGGGCGCTACTGTGACCTGTGCAAGAACTCAGAAATATTCATCAGCTATGGACAAGCATCCCGGGGACTACACAGACTCATTCTTCAACAGATGCATCATGTGGTAGTGAGGAGCAATGGCTATAGTGAACTGATCAGGCTTCTTTCTAGTTCCTTCAACAGATGGAATTGGAACTTTACTGAAGCCTTAAGATCAAATTTTCCCCTAGGCTTTGAAAATCTAGGCATCAGGGGAGGCCTAAAAATGGAAGATTTGGAAAAAAAAAAAAAAGGAAGATTTGGGCCCTTCTATAAATATAGGCTTCCCTTGTGGCTCAGCTGGTAAAGAATCCACCTGCAATGTGGGAGACCTGGATTTGACCCCTGGGTTGGGAAGATCCCCTGGAAAAGGGAAAGACTACCCACTCCAGTATTCCAGCCTGGAGAATTTCATGGACTGTATAGTCCATGGGATCGCAAAGAACTGGACACGACTGAGCGACTTTTTCATTTTTATAAATATAGGCACATGAGGACTTGAATGAGTAAAAAAAAATTTATAAAGTAATCATATTTGTGCCACAAGCTGGCAAAGTGTGTCATTCTGATGATTCCAGTTTAAAAAATTTCAGGCACATGACTTGAACTGAGACCCTAGAGCTCAGTGAGTAGGGTTATACGCTAAAAAAGCTAAGCCGGCTATGGGATGGGAGAGAATGTGATGAGTGAGGAGTTTCACCCCCCAAAATGGAGGTTGATTTCAGTTTCATCAGATTCCTTGTGGACTATGGGACAGAATGTTCTCTCTGAAGAAACTGGGGTCTGAAAACTAGAAGAAGGATGAATGGATGTGGGGTCCATCTGTGAGCTCCAAGAAGACACTGTATTTGGAAGTGGGAATAGGACTGTCCTTAGGGTGCATAGGCCCTTGGTCAATATGTTTTAGGGAGCCCCTTACCTATGTAAGAGCTTTGTAGGTGCTGCTAGTGGTAGAGAACCCGCCTGCCAGTGCAGGAGACATAAGAGACAATCCCTGAGTTAGTAAGATCCCCTGGAGGAGGGCAGAGCAATCTACTCCAGGATTCTTGCTTGGAGAATCCTACGGACAGAGAAGCCTGGAGGGCTGTGGTCCATAGGGTCGCAAAGAGTCGGACACGACTGAAGTGACTTAGCATGCACGCCCTAACTATGTAAACAATTTGATTAGAATTATAGAATTCCTGGGCCCATGTGAGGTATAAGGATTTATTGAGAAGATTTAGAGTAATGGGTACAGAGAGGTCCTTATATGTTGATTGCTCAATCAGCACACATGAAGATTCCTTGTGGTACCCATCACTTCCTGTACTTTATGGTCTAATGTGCTGTTCTGGGCTAATGTCCTATCTCCCACGCTGAGAAAAAGGCAGTAACAGTTTATTGTTTACAATGCCATGTTCCTCACATTCTGTTTATATTGAAACAATATACATCTGCCTCTGCATTTCTCTAAGACCATTTATTTAATGCTGCCTACACCATTAGTCATGAGGCTGCATCATCTATCGTGCTGCCAGTGAATATTGGCTTTCGTTGACCCTCAAAGATCAAGCTTCCTTGATGATGACCACTGAAAGAGGTCTGTAAAGAAAGCTGAGCACTGAAGAATTGATGCTTTTGAACTGTGGTGTTGGAGAAGACTCTTGAGAGTCCCTTGGACTGCAAGGAGATCCAACAAGTTCATCCTAAAGGAAATCAGTCCTGAATATTCATTGGAAGGACTGATGCTGAAGCTGAAACTCCAATACTTTGGCCACTTGATGTGAAGAACTGATTCACTGGAAAAGACCCTGATGCTGGGAAAGATTGAAGGCAGGAAGAGAAGGGGAGGACAGAGGATGAGATGGTTGGATGGTATCAGCAACTCAATGCACATGAATTTGAGTAAACTCTGGGAGTTGGTGATGGACAGGGAGGCCTGGCACGCCGCAGTCCATGAGGCTGCAAAAAGTCCGACACGACTGAGTGACTGAACTGAACTGAGAGAGGTCTTACCCAGAGTATGGAGACCCTGTGAATGATCATTCATTTTCTGATCATGTTAAGTTTATCATTGGAACTTTTAGTGTAAATATAGAACAACATGAGCTTCCCTGTTGCCTCAGATGGTAAAGAATCTGCCTGCAATGTGGGAGACCCGGGTTCAAAACCTGGGTCAGGAAGATTCTCTGGAGAAGGGAGTGGCTACCCACTCCAGTATTCTTGCCTGGAGAATGTCATGGACAGAGGAGCCTGGCAGGCTATAACCCATGGGGTCACAAAGCGACTGACACACACACACATCTTCCATGTCTTCTCTTGAACACTTTGGGCCCCCATCACTGCCTTCCTAAAATGGGATCTGTTTGAATGCTAACCTCATTCCTGCCTACTATACCCCAAGACCAGTGGGGAGCATAGATGAGGAGCCATTGGAGCAAGAACGGTTCCGTACATGCAGAGATTGCTTGTCCCCATCCAGCATGGGCTTTCCTGATAGCTCAGTTGGTAAAGAATCCACCTGCAATGCAGGAGACCTGGTTCGATTCCTGGGTCAGGAAGATCCACTGAAGAAGGGATAGGCTACCCACTCCAGTATTCTTGGGTTTCCCTTGTGGCTCAGCTGGTAAACAATATTCCTGTAATGTGGGACACCTGGGTTTGATCCCTGGGTTGGGAAGATCCCCTGGAGAAGGGAAAGGCTACCTGTTCCAGTATTAGTGGGGTATTCATCCAGCATATTCCAGTGTTCATATCCAGTATTCATCCAGCATAGCTTAAGGTCAAAAGAGCAGGTCTTGCTTTATCACTCAGAGGCAAGAAAGAGCACTGATAGGCTTGTGGGCACAGCAGAACAATGAGTAGACACAGCCACCTCTAGAGGACTGACACCTGAACCAAGCCCTGCAGAGGGGTTGAGGTCCAGTGGCAGAAAGTGCCCAGGGAAAGAACACCTGTTGCCACCCAGCAACCGTGGGTGCTGCAGACTGGAAGTTGGTACTGTGGTCTGAACACAGACAGGTGAGAGCCACCCCAGGCCCAAGTATATGAATCAAGCCCAAGGGTCAGTTGTAGGCCATTAATAGACCGGAGCTCCATATCCCTCCTGTGTCTCCTGTCAGTCACTCAAAATCTGTGTGTGAGCATCATTCTAGTAACTCAATCTCAAGCACTACCACAAAAGAAATGCCAGACCAGCCAGAGGCAGTGTTCTGCTCCTGTGATACCCTCCTGAAGCAGGTCCCACCGCAAGGTCATAGGACCACCCCCACAGGCACAATCCTGGAGCTCCTCAGCTCATCTGGTCGACTCCACACATGGGGGAGAGGGTTAGAGACCACTTTCAAATGAGAGTAGGAACAGGAACCCACATGGACCCCAGTTCAGGCTCAGGGAGCCCCAAACACATGGCACTGCCCACCCTAGCCAGTCCTAGCCCCCAGAGGAACTCTTAGAAAATGTTCAGGTATGTTTCTGGCAACCAGGACTGAATATAGAACTGGGTCTGGGACTTCCCTGGTGGTATAGTCAGAAAGAATCCACCTGCCAGAGCAGGGGACATGGATTCAATCCCTGGTCTAGGAAGACCCCACAAGCCATGGAGCAACTAAGCTGTGTGCCACGACTACTGAAACCTGTGTGCCCTAAAGCCTGTGCTCTACAACAAGAGAAGTCACAGCAATGAGAAGCCCACACAACTGCAACTGGAAAGCAGCCCCTGCTCACCACAACCGGAGAAAGCTCTCGCAGCACTGCAACGAAGATGCAACACAATCAAAAACAAATAAATAATAGAAGAACAACAATGAAAAAAAATGTTTAAGGTTTTTTTTTTGTTTTATTGTTTTTTTTTACTTTTTAAAACCATTTTTAAATTAAAACATAGTTAATTTACATTGTTGTGCTTCATATGTACAGCAAAGTAATTCAGTTATCAGTTCAGTTCAGTTCAGTCGCTCAGTTGTGTCGACTCTTTGTGACCCCATGAACCGCAGCACGCCAGGCCTCCCTGTCCATCACCAACTCCTGGAGTCCACCCAAACCCATGTCCATCGGGTCGGTGATGCCATCCAACCATCTCATCCTTTGTCATCTCCTTCTCCTCCTGCCCTCAATCTTTCCCAGCATCAGGGTCTTTTCCAATGAGTCAGCTTTTCGCATGAGGTGGCCAAAGTATTGGAGTTTCAGCTTCAACATCAGTCCTTCCAATGAACACCCAGGACTGATTTCCTTTAGGATGGACTGGTTGGATCTCTTTGCAGTTCAAGGGACTCTGAAGAGTCTTCTCCAACACCACAGTTCAAAAGCATCAATTCTTCGGCGCTCAGCTTTATTTTTTTATTATATTTAAAAAAATTTTTTTGTTCCATTTATTTTTCTTAGTTGGAGGCTAATTACTTTACAATATTGTAGGGTTGTTTAAGGTTTAAAACAAAACAAAACAAAACCCACAACCAGATCTGGGCTTACAGCATCAGGCCTGAATATTACTGCCGGTCTCAGACCCAAAAGGAGACTTCCTTTGAGAAAGGCCTTCTAAAAAACAAACAGAAAAAAAGAGAAAGGCCCTCCAAAGTGCAGGGCCCTTGAGGTGTAAGCCTGGAGCAGGGCTTGTCTGGGTCTCAGAGCAGTATTGAGTGGGAGGTAGCCGAAAAACCAGATTCACAGTTCAGCTTGACATGTTCCCGTTCACAGAGCTCCTGCTAAGGGCCAGGTACTGGGTGGAGACAAATTAGAAATCTGAGAGGCCACAGTTCATTGCCTGTTAAGGTGCTCCTAGAGGAATTACTCCCAGATTGCATGGCATCACTCCACTCCCTTTCCAATAGATTCCAGATCACCTGAGATGGAGAGCAGCCCCCTGCATCCCAGGGCATGTTTACACCTCACTGCATCCACTATTTCATTCCATTCCAAAAGTATTAAATAACAGGAAACACCCCAGTTTATTCTGTGTATTTCGCGTTTGTTTACACCTCGTTAGTTTCCAGATAGAGCTCTTGGGTGGGGGGTAGGGAATGTGGAGACAGAGAGAAGCTAAAAGAGGTGCCTCCTGAGGAGCCCAACCCAAGACTGGGGAGTGTCAGTGGAGACCATTCTCTTTCTATCCTCCTTTCTCCTGGGATCCTTTCATACCTCATGTGTTAAAAAAGAACGTTGATTATAAGGGGCAAAAACAACTCAAAAAATGAGACTCACAAGGGCTCCTGTGAGGCGGCAAAGATAATCTCTAGTCAGATAACTATGGCACTTATGTTCAGCAGAGAAGAGGCTGAATAGCTTGAAAAAAGGGGAAATTCTCTTGAAATTCAGAGAATTATTGAGGAAGAGAAGGAAAGTTACAGGTGCAGTGTGGGAGGGTAGACACCAGGAATTCTCACTAGTGCTTGTTCTGTGATGTAAGAGGCAACTTTCTTCTCTGTCTCCCATGAAATCTTCAGTAAAACATCTTTCTCATTAATGTCCTGTGCCTTTCCAAAGCTCCTTCATTCCAAAGCTCTACCAATGCAAGGTTGTTGGAGACTGTATTTCTTCCCTAGGGTTGCCATAGAAAAATCACCATCAACTTGGTGCCTTAAAACAACAGAAATTTTTTCTGTCACAGGCCCAGAGACCAGAAGTCCAAAATCAAGATGTCATCAGGACCTTACTTCTCCTAAAGGCTATAGGGGAGCATCCTTCCTTACCTCTTCTGGCTTCTGGTGGCCCCAGGTGTTCTTGGCTTGTGGCCACATCACTCCAATCTCTGCCTCCATCTCCATCTCTATCTTCTTGCCTTCTCCTTTATGTTGTCTCTTCCGCTTCTGATAAAGATACTAATCATTGGATTTAGGTCTTGCCCCAATGATCCAGGATAATCTCATCTCAAAATCCTTAATTATACTTGCAAAAACCTTTTCCCCACTAGGTCACATGCACAGGGACTGTGGATTAGAAAGTGAGCATGTCTTTTTAGGGGAGCCACAGTTCAGCTCTTTTGCTGGGGTAACAACTGATACTGAAGATTTGGGAACTGTTTAAAAAAACAAAATTGAACTGAGTGAATTTTAAAGGTTTTATTGGTTTTATTTTATGGTTCATGAATCGGGCAGCATCCAATCTAACAGACAGAAAGGAACTCCGAGGAGCTGTACAAAATGAAAGAATTTTATAGGCAGAAGTGAGCAGGAGCAAGAAAGTTATAAGAGGCTGGGGCTTTCCTGGTGGCTCAATGGTGAAGAATCTGGTGAAGAAGCCCTGCTGATGCAGGGAGGTGTGCGTGCTCGTTTGCTTCAACCACATCCAACTCTTGGTGACCCTGTGGACTGTAGCCCGCCAGACTCCTCTGTCCATGGGATTCTCCAGGCAAAAATACTGGAGTGGGTTGCCATGCCCTGATGCAGGGGATACAGGTTCAATCCCTGATCTGGGAAGATCCCACATGCCGTGATCTAAAGAGAAGCCACTACAGTGAGAAGCCCAAGCATTGCAACGAAGCACAGCCCCCACTTTCGGCAACTAGAGAAAGCCTGGGCACAGCAACAAAGACCCAGCATAGCCAAAAATAAACAAATAAATAATTTTTAAAAGAAACCAAGTTATATGAGGCAAACAATGGGTTGATTATGGCAAGGTCACTGTGGTTTACAGGATGGCAGGCATCTATCAGGCAGGTTACCTAACTAGTGTTGATCAGGTGATTCTTAATTGACTCGGTTCAAAGATTCGTTCCTGGGAGAGTCAAAACTCTAAGTTAACTCTTGTTTTAACTCTTAGGTTCTTGGAGCTTAGCATAAGTGACTCCATTTTGTATTCTTTTTATTTGTTTTTTTTGTTTGTTTGTTTTTGTTTGTTTGGGTTTTTTTCAGGCTGTGCCTTGCAGCTTGCAGGATCTTAGTTCCCTGACCAGGGATCGAACCTGTGTCCCCTGCAGTGGAAGTATGGAGTCCTATCCACTGGACCACCAGGGAATTCCCTGTTGTCTTTTTACCAAAACAAAGAAAAGGAGGTGTCACCGCAGAATGAACAATGTGTTTAAGCCAAGCATTAGTTCCCCACCTGGGCACAACTTACTGGGTGCCTGACTCTGTTCGCCCGGCCTGTTGCCAAGTTATCTCTTCCCCATCTCTCCTTTGTATATTACTACAAAAATCTGTTAAAACAGTACTAAATAAAGGTTAATGATAAGGGAAAGATAAGAGGCAAATACGAAAGACAATACTTAGATAAAAGTTTGCTTAGTCACTAACAGCAGAACAACAAGGCTGGACTCTCAGCAGGAGTCCTTTGCATAAGCATAGGTCTCTTGAAATACTTTCCCAAGCCAAAGAGCAGTTCTCTTTCAAGGAAGAGCTCTAACATCTGTCTGTAGAGAATAGTAAGTGCAGACTGCTTATAAAATAACAAGTTTTTTCCCAGCACCTGAAAAACCTTGAAACTGGCTCCTACTGTTTCCTATGAATCTGATCAGACAGAGAACTTGGGCTTCCCTGGCTCCTTGTTCTGGAAGAGATATTGCAGAGACCAGGAGCATTCTCCATCCAGAGATTGTTCAGCTAGGCTTTGCCCATCTGTGTTTACTCTTGAGGCTTCCAAGTTGTTCCAAAGAAAAAAGCAACCCTGTCCTCTTTACGTCAGTTATTTTTGAGATTGGGGTTATGTGGGGAAGGGACATCCCCTCTCTGGGCTCCCTTTTTCTTTCACTAACTGTGACATTGTGATTTATAATAAGAAATATATATTTGGTCTTCATCCTTATTTCTGGCACAGAGCTCCTAAAATTTGAGGAATTTCCTAGTGAGAAGAGCTATAAAAGTGAAGGGAGTATCTTTTGATATCCACAACAAGCCCCTCTGAAGCACACCCAAGTTGAGTTTTTTTAGTTTTTTTTTTTTTTTTCAGCTATGCTGTGTCTTGCAGGATCTTAGTTTCCAGACCAGGGATCAAACCCCTATAGTGGAAGCACAGAGTCTTAAGCACTGGACTGCCAGGGAATTCTTAATTTTTTAAATTTAATATTTATAACTGTTTCCCCAAATACAGGAAATATATCAATGGTGGTAAATGAGATCATTTTAGGAAGGACAAAAAGTAGCTGTGTTTTATTTTTAATAGTTATGTATTTATCACAAGTATTTTTGGTTTTCATTTTTAGTGGTATATACAGTAATCTTTTATAATAAAAATTTTTAGGTTTATAAAATAAGAGTTGACTTAAAGTAAAATACTAACTAGATTAGTCATGGTGATACACACACACAGCAAATGTGAAAACAGCTCCCAAATGCCTGAGTCTGGGAAACGTTTGATTTGGAAATCCTTTGATTCTTTCCGACCATGAAATACTGCACAGTTTTCATGTGCCTGGAGAATCCACTCAGAGTTGTAAATAGAATGTTGATGGTGCTATGTGGAAGCCCCTCTGTATCCATCAACCAGTGCAGTGCTGCCTCGAGGAGCTCACAGAGCTGGAGGGAGCAGCCCACCAACCCCCAAGGCCCAGCCAGTGGCTCAGCACTCGCTCAGCACCCCAGAATAGGACTCCACTCCCTGCACCCTAATAGCGATGATTTTGCAAAAATGGCAGTTGTGTTTGTTTTTCCACTGAGAGCTGGGGAACCCATGTCCTGATATTCCTCATCCTGGCTACTTCCCTTATAGAAGAGAAGTCCTTTTTTTCTGGCCTCGCTGATGGCAACAAAAGAAAGGGTTTCCCTGGGTGGCCGCCTGCTGGTCAGGGGTGGGTGCCCAGGGTTCCCTCAGTGGCCTGGGCCCCCCTTGCCCATGGTCAGCTTCCTGCTGATGAATATGCTGTTTGTATTGTTTTAGGAAACCAGAGTGTTTTGTAAATAGAACAAATGCATGTTTATGTCACATACACACACACAAATTAATAAATTATTACTGGTAGTTTATGTCATAGGGTAATTTTTTTTCCTGAAAAATACATCTCACATTCCTTAATTTAAAAAATGAGAAGATTGGAACCAAATTCTGACACTGATTTTGCAAGTTACCTTTTAAAAATGCATCCCTGTGAAGTCTACCTGAACATGACTGTCCCCCCCCTACACCCCACCTCTCCTACTCTCATGGAACTATGTCCTGCTACTATTTCAATATGTCCACCCTGAATTTTAGTATGTTATCTTCCTGTCTATCTCCCCTTTGACCTGTGAACTCTTTGAAGTCTGGGAGTGTGTCTGAATTCTCGGAGGTCAAACAGGGCTTGAATCAAGCTTTAGGTACAATCAGTCTTTATTGAATAACCAATGAACTTGGGCTTGGAGTTTAATGGGCAGGGCAACAGGACAGCCCTGGCAAGTGGCCGGCACCAGGGTGTCCAACATGTGTGTCTACAGGGGGCCTGAAGTTGACAAGGTAGAGTTTTTGCAACATCCAAAATGGCAGGTGGAAGGCAGACTTAAATCCTAGAAAGATTAGTGTCTCAAATATCTATCACTATTTCACAAGCCACTCCATGCCTCTGTGGCTTAAGACAATTTTCTGTTTCTTACGATTTCAAGGGATGGCCAGGCACACCGGGGCAATTCTTCCATGGCATGTTTGCTGGGGTCACTCATGGATTCTGCTGGGGCTGGAACATTCTAGATGGCAGCTGCAGTGGCTGGGCCTCACTTCAGTAGGTTAGCTGGACTTCTTTCTCAGTGGCTCAGTGCTCCAAGAGAACAGAAGCTGTCAGGTCCCTTAAGGGCTAGGCAGGAAAGTAACACAGCAGGAGATCAAAGCCAAGTTACAAGGCCAGCCCAGATTCCAGGAAGGAGGCACAGCGCCGCCTCTTTTCAGGAAGAACAGTGCCCGTGTCCAAGGCTGGGAGGCATTGTTGGCAGCTGTCTTTTGTCCCACTGTTGGAAAGAAATTCTGGACCTCTTCTTCCAGGTGCCAGAGTTTATAGTCACTTTATCTAGATCTTAGGTAGGAGACTGATGGGAGAGGACGGGTGATTTGTGATGCCTATGGGAGAGGCCCAATGTTTGTAGGGAGAAATCTAGAGTGGTCAAGAACTGCCAAGGCCATCAAAAGGCAGGGGTGGGGGTGGGGGGGTATGTGCGCAGTTGAAGGGAATATAGAGGCATGGCAACAGTAGGAGGGTCAAGACTGAGGTTTAGGACCAGGCCCTGGATGGTGGAGGGGATTCTCCTTACATGTGTCAGAGATGAGCTGGTGTCTGTCATGTCAGAATCAACATCCACAATCTGATTTTAGTCAGGGGAGGGGAGAAGCAGCATCTGGGATATTCCCCACCAACCCTCCATTCTGACCTGTCACCCTCCCCCACCCCACAGAAATTACTCTGATCCACTAACCACCCCCAACCCCCCATCCCCCCCACACCCGCCCTGACATCATTTCTGAGCCCAGCTGCCCCATGATGTAAGGACAGATACTTCCTTAAGTTTCAGTTGACCTCAGTCATAGAATAAAGATATCTGTCTGGTCTCTCCTGCTAATAAATATTTGACCAGAGGTTTGTTAATTTTTCTTACTCTCTGCGACAGAGATTAATTGTTATTTTACATTACACTCAACTTCTATTAGTTTAGGATTTACTTCCTCAGTGATAGTGCTGGCGTTGAGCTTGAATAAAACACTTTAACCTAGACAAGCTCATTAAATTTTTGAAGGTGAGTGGACAGAAGGGAGGGAGAATCCAGCCTGGTTTTGCAGTTTTGAGGGTATCAATTTAAATCCACCTAGGGAGGAACGTAAATCCTTAGAGCTTTCATCACATGAAAAAAACCTTTTGTTTATCTTTTCCATTAAAAAATCTACACGAGATAATGAATGTGAACTAAATTTGTTGTGGCAATCATTTCACAATATATGTTAATTAAATCATTATGCTCTACACTTTAAAATTATACAGTGCCTTACATGAATTATGTCTTGGAAAACTGGGGAACAAATTTTTGAAATACATAATGATTCAAGAAAGTTGATGGTAAAAATAACAACAGTTAAAATACTAGAGCATCTATAGTCAATATGATAAGATATGAATGAAAGTGTCATTTGAGTAAAAATAATTGATTTTGATGGAAATAACTTCAGCGAATTAAAAGCAAAAGTGGATAAACTAGATTTTTCTTCACTGTGCTATCTTAAAAAAAATTGACCAAGGAATTAAAAAAATCTTATTATTACCTCTGAAAAATAAATTCTCAACAAATATTTTTACTCTTTCATATAATTCTGATTTCAAGGATTTAATAGGCAGAGATTCAGACTATTTTTGCAGTTAAAAAAATAGCTGAACCAAAGTCTCAGGTTAAATGGCTGAGACAAAATAGCAAGGTCAAAATAGAAGAGCAAAAAGAAAAAAGAGTAAAAGTTGCAAGACTAAATTTTCCTCTGTTCATTTCTTTGCATTTGTACTTTTTCAATAAAAATACTTTTTACTGATGTTAAAAAAAAAGTAAATAAATCCATCTAGGGAGTGTCAGGCAGGGTAGGGGCCGGGGAGAGCTGGATGGTGCAGGATGGAAGCCACTTTGAAGGACAATCCTGCTCAGGTCCTGTTAGCCTCCGGCCACCAGAACTAGCCCTTTCTCAGAGGTACCCCCACTTTCAAGTTGGCTTCTGACATCCTCAAAGTTTTCACAGGCTTGGTCCTAAACAGCTCATCCTGCCCCAAATAGGACTCCAATGCCCATTCTGTTTGTCATCCTACTTTCTGCCTATTGAATCAGATTTTTCAGGGCCTGATGTTATTCTCTGGACCTGATACTACCCTGCTGAGAGCTGTGAAGTTTCCTTCCCTATAAACAGGAGATGTAATGACAATGATCCCATTCACCATCAGAGTCACTGTATTTATTACGAGCTCCCTGACCCAAGGGCCAGAGCATGCTTTTGAGACGTCCCTCATCGCCTAGGGCACACTTCCTTTGTGACTCTATATTGAGCACTTCTCAACCACAGAAGCCAACTGCTCCCACCCACTTCTTTCAGATTCTAAACCCTACCCCTATTAGCTTCTATTCCTCTCTCCCTCTGCATGCAATGTGTTATAAACGTACTCATCCCACCAAACGTTGAGAAGTCTAATGAATTTCCATGAAAGCAAAGTGAACAGTGTCAGCTGCTCAGTCATGTCCAACTCTTTGTGACCTCATGGACTGTAGCCCGCCAGGTTCCTCTGTCCATGGGATTCTCCAGGCAACCCACTAATACCCAATGGTGGGTTGCCATTCCCTTCTCCAGGGGATCTTCCCAACCCAGGGATTGAACCTGGGTCTCCAGCATTGCGGGCGGATTCTTTGCCATATGAGACACCAGGGAGAAGGCCAGTGAATTTTTAAAGGGAGGTCCTAAGCCAAGGGGAAAACATGGGAACAGGTCTTTTCACTTTAAAGATCAAAAACTAAGCACCTCGCTAACATCAGCTTCTAACTGTGCTAGAACAAGTGCTCGTGTTGAAGACAGGTCACCAGTGTTGACTCCCTTCACAGTTACGGCCATTTTCCCTGTGTCTCTTTATGTCATTTCTTTCAGGAATTTCAACTGGACTCATCCCAGTCAACCAGAAAAGCTGTGATCATGTATTATCTCAAAAAGAAAGGGTGCAGGAGTCTTGATTCCTGACCCTCCATGTTAGCTTCTGGCTCACATGCAAATTTGCCCAATTCATACCCAGCTTCAGCTCTGAAAAATCAAGGGTCTACTTGGAGGGGCATGTTGACGAAGCCACGGAACGTACCCTGTGACACCTTTCCCAGGAGCAATAGGTATCAATTCACCATATTATTGCACATTTCAGAGGGAAGTTTCTGGAAGAGTCCAAGAGAATCTGCTGCATCTGGATAGGGAAGTGGCTAAATCATTTTGTGTTCCAGAACACCCAACATCCTAATTTACAAGGACAGTGAGGAGATCAAACCAGTCAAATCTAAAGGAAATCAACCCTGAATATTCATTGGAAGGACTGGTGCTAAAGCTGAAGCTCCAATACTTTGATCACCTGGTGTGAAGAGGAAAAGACCCTGATGCTGGGAAACATTGAGGGCAAGAGGAGAAGGGGGTGACAAGAGGATGAGGTGGTTGGATGACATCACTGACTCAATGGACATGAGTTTGAGCAAACTCTGGGAGATAGTGAAGGACAGGGAAGCCTGGTGTGCTGCAGTATACGGGGTCACAAAGTGTTGGACATGACTTAGAGAATGAACAACAGCAACTTGGAGAGCTATGGGTGAGAAATGCAGGGCAGCGCTCCCAGGGACGAAACTAGAGCCTGTAAAACACAGGAACCCCTTCCCTCTCTTAGGATCCAATCTTTCTCTCTCCCCAGTTTTCGCTGCTTCTTTTCCCTCATTAAGTGGGATCTTTGTTTGGGTTCCCTCAGAAGCAGACCTGGAAACAAAGATTCAAATGCAAGTAGTTTCTTTAGGAGTTGATCCCTGAAAATACTGACCAGTGAGTGGGACAGGCCAAGGACAGGAAAGGTACCAGTTACCACTGATCCTTCCAAAGAGCTCCAGAGACAGTGTAGAGCTTGGGTCAGAGTTATCCCAGGACAGGGGCTTCCCAGATGGTGCTGGTGGTAAAGAATCCGTCTGCCAACACAAGAGATGCAAGACACATGGGTTCACTCTCTGGGTCAGGAAGATGCCCTGGAGAAGGAAATGTCAACCCACTCCAGCATTCTTGCCTGGAAAATTCTATGGACGGAGGAGCCTGGCAGGCTACAGCCTATGGGATTGCAAAGGGCTGGACACGACTGAGCGTGTACACACACACACACACACACACACGCACACACACACACACAGAGTTATTCCACCCGAAGGGTTAGAGAGCTGGGATACTCATTGCCCCTCCCTGCGACTTCCATCTTTCGTTAGTGGAGGGAGGGCTGCTCCCCGGGTATTAACCCTCTTTGTTGTTTAGTCACAAAGTTGTGTCCGACTCTTTTGTGACCCCATGGACTGTAGCCTGCTGGGCTCTGTCTATGGGATTTTTCAGGCAAGAGTACTGGAGTGGGTTACCATTTCCTACTCCAGGGGATCTTACCAACCCAGGGATCGAACCCACATCTCTTGTGGATCCTGCAATGCAGGCAGATTCTTTAATGCTGTGCCACCATTAACCCTCTAACACTCTAGCTTTCCTTGTGTGCAGGTGTCTGTGTCCCCAGCAGAATGTGGCCAGGTAAAAGTCCTCAGATGGAAGGTGGCAGGTCCCAGGTGTTTTTAGTAAACAGTGTTCAGAGTGTCCAGCAGAGGGCCTCACAGTTACAGGTGGTGCACTGACCATGACTGCCCTCTTGCCCCAGCCCAGACACTATAAGAGTTTTCATCACTGGTTCTTGCCCTTTGCCTTTTTTTTTTTTTTTTGCCACAGTACACAGGATCTCCCCGATGAGGGATCGAACCTGTGTCCCCTGAAGTGGAAGCAGAAGTCTTAACCACTGGGCTGCCAGGAAAGTCTGTTCTTCCCCTTTTGTTATGAACTGAATGATGTCTTCCCACAACTGGTATGTTGCAGCCTAACCGCTAGTACCTCCAAAAGACACTATTTAAAGAAGTGGTCTTTAAAGAGGTGATTAAGTTAAAATGAGGCTTTTAGGGTGAGCCCTAATCCAATCTGATTGTCATCCTTACTAGGAGAGGAAATTGGACAGGCAGAGAGACTCCAGGGATGCTCACACACAGAGAAAAGACCATGTGAGGACGCAGTGAGGAGGCAACTATCTACAAACCAGCTCTCTGCAAACCAAGGAGCTAAAACCTCAGGAGGAACCAACCCTGCCAGCACCTTGATCTTAGACTTTTAGCCACCAGAATCTTGAGAAGTAAATTTCTGTTGGTTAAACCACCCAGTCTGTGGTACTTTGTTATGGCAGCTGTAGTAAAGCAAACCCTTCCCTGGATCTGTTTCTCCATCCCCAGTTGGCCCAGTCAAGTTGCCTCTGGTTGACCCATCTCATCTTTTTGAGCCAGGCCATGACCAGGGCATCACTGACTCGATGGATGTGAGTTTGAGCAAGCTCTGGGAAATGGTGAAGGACAGAGAAGCCTGGTGTGTTGCAGTCCATGGGGTCACAGAAAGTCAGACAAGTCAGACTAAAGGGTCAGAAGTGACTGAACCATCCTTGGGTCCGGTGTCCATCGCAGTCCATCTAGCCATTAGGGGGAGCAGGATTGGACAGCAAGGACCATGAATGAGAAAGGGAACATCATTGGGGAAAGCACCAAATGTGCCTTGGCCTTCTGGAATGGTGCTAGGCTGATGTGGCCAGGCATCCACATACTTGCTTTAATCTGGGTCATCTTCAAACTACTGTGTCTTTGTCCTGGAAACAGATCATTGGGGAAAATAAATCAACACAAGTCTGAGCATCTAGACACTGCCTCGGACAACCCAAACCTCAGATCACAGTTTGGCTAGTTTCCTGGCATGGAGATTGTGACTGTGAAAGCCTGAAGCTCTGTCCACCGGGGCCGAATAAGAAGCTAAGAGGCGCAGCTCGCCTTGTCTGGAAACCAGCAGGATGCGAGGCTGACAGTTAATTAGATTAATTAGGAAACCATGCCTTAAAATGTAATGTTGTTTTCATGAGCTCTTAAAGCCGATCAAAATGTTTGCTGAGCTTTATGGCTGGTAATTAACAACCTTGTAAAAATACACAAGGAAACAAGGAGATGTCAGGGAGCTAATGAATGTGACAGCTGCCAGACACACAGACCGAGCCTGGTTCCAGCCTTAATGTCAGCTGGCTTTGAATCCCAATGCCGCTTCAGTTTGCTGTGGCCTCAGACAAGTGTCCTCACCCTCTCTGGTCTTCTACTGTCATCTGCCTAGATGATGGCCTCTAAGGCTAGATAACCTCTAAGCCCTGGACCAGCTGCATTTCTCAGATGCTCCCTTTCTGCCCCTTCTCAACAGCTCCATCCTCCTGCAGCTCCACTGCTCTGAGGGCTATTCAACCCTCAAGAATTCTTAGGTCAAAGCCTAACTCTTCCACCATAGGGAGACCCTTAGCATACCACTCCTTGGAAGTGGATGAACAAAGCTTTCACGGCTAAAGATCCATTCAGCCGTCTTTGGCAACAAGTTTTTCCTTTAGGAGAGCTCTCCCTCCTGGTTCTCAGTCCTTGCGCCCTAGGCAGAACTGATTCCTTGGCGCTAGCGTGGGCTGGTGTCTCAGCTATAGCAATAAGAGCATCTCAGTCCCCTGACCACAGTGATTTGTTCAGGGATGATCACCTGACACAATTGGAGCCAATGAGACACAACAGAGAGAGAGACTCTCCATTCAATTCCACTGGGATGACGGGCCTGGGATCGCAGGCAGCCCTTTTGGCACCATGTTCAGTGTGAACGCTCTAGCATGGAGCAAGGCTGAGCTAGATGATGGAGAGAGACCAAGCATGGGCGCCAGTTGTTTGGGCCCCTGAGTTCAGTGACATCCTAAATTTATCCCTGGAGTTTTCAATCACATGAACCCAAGAGTTTCCTTTATTAGTTTAAGCCATTTCGAGGTGAGTTTTCTGTCATTTGCAAACAAGACTACTACTTGACCTTCCTCTGTTTAAAGCTTGGGGAGATGAGAAGGAGTCAGTGAAAGAAGACTGAGCTGTGGCCAGTGATATAGGAGAAAAATCAAGAAAATAAATGTCTTGGAAGACAAATGAGAAAAGGATTTTAAGGAGATGAGAGCAGTCATCTATGTGCAGTCACATGTTGTGTTTGTGAATACAGGGGTGTGAGAAAGAGAGGGAGAGAAACAAAATCATAAAGCCAGAGGAAAAAAGAGAAATTTTATAGTGAAAGTACATGCTAGAATTAGTTCATGCTGTTTCCTATGCATAAAAAAGTCATTTGTCCTCTTTTTCCCTTCCAGAATTTTTTTGTTTATCTTCTCAAAGCCCACCTCAAGAGCATCTCCTCTTTCCCAAGTCCCAAGGCAGGGTTAGTCACGCCTTTCCCAACGCCCCCTTGGCGTGTTGACCTGTGAAGTTTCTCTATACACATTGCACTCTGAGCCCCTTCATAATTGGACTGGAATGGATACATAAGATTGCCACTTGTTCATGGGTTAAACTGTCAGAAGGAAAAGAAGAAAATACCTTCAACTGCTGTTGACAAGATTCATTGTTTACCCGATGCATTCTTCGTAAGAACTCACATTAAGAATTCCCAGGAAAAAAAGATGGGGTGTCTTAAACAACTGGTAGATTTCCTCCTGGAAGGTAATGAGAATTATTGAGTATATTGAGTCTCCTTTTTGTTTTCACCTCCAAGGCTCTCAAAGCTAATCAAATGCTTTTGTCAACGTCACCATTGACCTCCATGTTGCTAAATCAAGTGATCAGTCCTTATTTATCCCATTAGCAGCACTGCACATAGATGACCACACTCTTCTCCTTATCCTTTCCTCATTTGGCTTCCAGGACATTTTATTTTCTCGATTTTTCTCCTATATCACTGGCCACCGCTCAGTCTTCTTTCACTGATTCCTTCTCGTCTCCTCAACCTTTAAACAGAGGAAGGTCATAGGGTCTGGTCCCTTGCCATGTTCATCTCTATCACATTACCTTCACTGGAAATCTCGTATCACCTCATGAATTTAAATACCATCTCTCTGATGATGATGCCCAAGTTTTTATCTGTATCCCAGACAGATTTGTATCCGTAGCCTCCCTGGACTTGGGCTCATATGTCCAACGTCAATTTCATCTCTCTCTCTTTTTTGACTTGCATGGTGCAGCATGTGGGATCTTCCCCAACTAGAGATCAAACCCATATTCTCTGAACTGGTAGGCAGATTCTTAACTACTGAACTACCAGGGAAGTCCCCCCACATCTCTTTTTAGACATCCATATTAGTCAACTCAGGCTGCCATAACAAGATGCCACAGAGTGGGTGGCTAAAACAACAGGCATTTATTTTCTTACAGTTCTGGAGGCTGAAAGTCCAAGATCAAAGTGCCTGAAGGGTTGGTTTCTGGTGAGGCCTCTCTTCCTGGTTGTTGATAGTCATTCACTATGTCCCCACATGGCCGTTCATGTGTGTGTACCTAGAGAGAGATCTCTGGGTGTTTCTTCCTATAACAACACCAGACTATCAGATTAGGGTCCCATCTTTTCTATCTCATTTAACCTTAATTACCTCCTTAGCAATCCTAACTCCAGTACTGTCACACTGGGGGTTGAGGTCTCAACATATGGATTTTAAGGGGACACAATTCAATCCATAACATTATATCCAACAGCCCTCTCAAACTAGACACATTTGAGATTAAATCTGTTCTCCCCAGGCCTGCTCCACCCACAATCTTTCTTGTTGCAGAAAACGAAAACTCATACCTTTTAGTTACTCTAGACAAAAACCTTGGGGACATCCTTGATTCCTTTCTCTTTTTTCACACCCTCCTCCAATCCATAAGCAAATCCTACCATCTCCACCTTTAAAATATATCCTGGGGAACTGCCTGGTGGTCCAGTGGTTGGGACTCAGCACTTCCACTGCTGAAGGCCCAGGTTCAATCCCTGGTCAGGGAACTAGGATCCCAAAAGCTGTGCAATGTGGCCAAAAAAAGAAGAGGAAAAAAAAAGTAAAATATATCCTGTACCCAATCACTTCTCACCTCCTCTCTGCTTGTACTCTATCCCAAACTGTCATCATCTCTTGCCTGGATTATGACAATAGTCTTCTAAATGGTTTTCCTGCTTCTACCCTATCACCCTCCAGTCTATTTCAATCACAACCTCCAAAGATATTTTTTTCAAGCCATAGGTCCTACCGCGCCTTCCTCTGCTCCTGCAGTGGCACCATTATGCTTAGAGTAACAGCCGAAGTACACCCATGGCCTCCACAGTCTTTACAAAGGACCATCATAGTCAGTCCTCTTGTTTCCTCTTTGACTTTCTGTCCTATTGAGTGACTTCTCAATTCACACACCAGAATCAATTGACAATCAGTATCCTATTGACACACCTTGGTGCAAAGATGATGACTAGTTATCTCAGGAGTGGTGCGGTCCTCAGGGTAAGGGTGTTCAGAGAGAAGAGGGGAAGGGGGGCTGCCCTGGTGGTCCAGTGGTTGATCCACCTGTCAATGCAGCGTACGTGGGTTTGACCCCTGGGCCAGAAAGATCTCACATGCCAAGGAGCAACTAAACCCACATGCTGCAACCGCTGAGCCTGAGTGCCGCAGCTACTGAACTCACACACCTTGAGCCTGGGCTCCAAAATAAGAGCAGCCATTGCAATGAGAAGCCCATGCACCACAATGAAGAGTGGCCCCCACTCACTGCGACTAGAGAAAACCAGAGCACAACAATGGAGACCCAGTGCGGCTAAAAACAGTAAATGAAGAGGGGAAGGGCGGGGACAGGAAGAGAAAGAATGGAGGAGGAAAGGAAGGGACTCGGGGAAGAGGTTGAAGAAAAACAGCCTGAGAAGCCACAGCCAGAGGAACTAAGCTAGGAACCAGCAGAGATGGGTCCACCACAGCCCACGAGAGAGATGTCTCCAAGAGGAGTGATCTCTCGCAAAGGGTCCACAGGGTTGAGCATCCCATCTTCAATTTCCCTTTCGTGCTGTTAAAAATTTTAAACCTTTTTAGATGATGAGCAATTTGTCAGGGAAGCACTTGGCAGCCAAGCAGGGTAAGGAGAAAAAATATTAGCATCTTTCGACTGGTCATTTTTTTCCCCTTTTCAGCATAAGCAGGCCAGAATCAGTATCCATTATTAATAGATGCATGTTTTATTAAAGGTATAAAGACCAAAGATTTGTAACTTTAATAATCCAGATTCTTATTTTAAATTCTCCAACATTATTATTTATTGATTGGTGGGGATGTTTCTTTTGCTATCACCGATCTGCCAATTCCTGGAGGGGAAATAGAAGTGGTGGAATTGGGGGAACTAGCAGCGACACTGACTTACTGGAGGGTATACGACGAAACGCCCATGAAATGAACTCCAGCTCTGTGCCAGGCCCTGGGCCACACATGGTGTAGCAGAGGCAGGATGACAAAGGCACAACCCTCCCCTAACAGGGGAAGCAGAAAAATAAACAATACGTTGACAATGCAGTAATTTGGTTGTATAAGGGGGGATGATTTGAGGGGTTAAAAGCGTTCCTCTGGAATTAGGAAGGTATAAGTCTCAGTGCCACAACTTAACGATCTTGGGCATGATACTTTCCCTCTCTGAGCCTCAGTTTCCTCTTCTGTAAAATGGGGATGATAAAGGGTTATCAAAAGATTTAACTGAGACACTGATGCATAGAGCTTTTTTGGCCCAGTGCTCAGCACACATTAAGCACTTGTTTAATAGTAGCTCACGGGTTGCTGGTGGTGATGTCAAAAGTGTCTGGGGCACACACTCTGAGCATCAGTCTTTTGGAGAGGGAATGAGAAAAGCTTTCACAGGAGGGGATACATTTGAGCTTGGTCTTGAAGGATGATTAGAATCTCAAAAGGCTGACTAGCTGAAAGGAAAGACAGTCCAGGTAGAGAAAACAGCCAGGGAGAAACAGGTTGGTGAGCAAGCATGAGCTTTGGGGAAAGCTGGAGAGCTTGTTGGGGGCAGAGGATATGGTGGGGTCAGGTGGGAGGTGGCTATGAAGGAGCGTTGGATGATGGTGCAGGGGTCCGGGAGGCCAGGCAAAAGGGTCTGGCTTTGCCCAGAAGGCTATGGGGAGCCTTGAAAGTTGTTGTTTCACTTGTGGCAGGAAAAAACCCATGAAGCATAAAATTTACCATCTTATCCACTTTTAACCATATAGTTTAGTGGTATTAAATATATTCACATTGTTATGGAAAAAAAAAACCTCTAAAATATTTTCATCTTGCAAAACTGAAACTTTATATCCATCAAACAACAAATCCCCGTTGTCCTCTCACCAGAGCACCAGGCAACCCTCACTCGACTCTGATTCTATGAGTCTGACTACTTGAGAGGCCTCGCATAAGTGGAATCACACAGTATTTGTCCTTTTGAAACCGTTGGTGTTTCCACATGGGCTCCAAAGAGCTCTAGTACCATACTTCTTTATGTCTCCATGCAGAGATGAACTTAGTGAGAGCAAAGTGGTAGATAAGAAGTGATTTATTAGAATAGGATGCTTGTGAGACTTACAAGTGTGTGGGTGAGAAATACCACACCCCGAAAACGTAGTGGGCTACAGTTTTATAGTCAAAGGAAAAGGGGGGAGGGGGAGAAGGCCTTCTTTGTCTTTCCTGAGTAGGTATCATGTTTTTGTTGTAGCCACAGGTTCTGGGAAACAAACTTACTCAGAAGGACAATGCAGATAGTGGAGTGCAGTTTATTACACTGGCGGGCCCAAGGCAGAGTTTCCTCTTAGCCAAGGACCCCAACCAATTTTTGTGAAAACCTTATATACCTTAAAAGTGTATAGGTTCCCTGAAACTAGTCTGAACAAAGGTAAAAGAAAGATACAATCAAAGTTAACCTGCAATCATATGCTTTAAGCCTAGGTAGTTAACAGTGGCGGAGAAGACAACGGCACTCCACTCCAGTACTCTTGCCTGGAAAATTCCATGGATAGAGGAGCCTGGTAGGCTGCAGTCCATGGGGTCGCTAAGAGTTGGACATGACTGAGCGACTTCACTTTCACTTTTCACTTTCATGCATTGGAGAAGGAAATGGCAACCCACTCCAGTGTTCTTGCCTGGAGAATCCCAGGGACTGGGGAGCCTGGTGGGCTGCCGTCTATGGGGTCGCAGAGAGTCAGACACGACTGAAGCGACTCAGCGGCAGCTGCAGCAGGTAACAGTGGACAGTTATCAATAAGCCTGTGGTCATACCCCAATAAGCATAATAGAATGTATGATTCGATTCGGTTACACAGATAATTAGAGTATTCTTTTAGGCAACGGAGAGCCCTGGGGCTCTTCCTTGCAGGGGTCTGGTTTTCCAGTTGGTCTGTCGTTTCTGTACATACTGGGCCTATAGCTCAAAGTCCACAGTCCGGCAGAAGACTGAGTCCTGCTTTCAAGATAGAGCCTGTTGTTTCCTTCTTCATTTTCATCATGAGTTTCTCCTCCAGGTTGAGCAGGGCAGTTTTCTTGTCCCTATGTGATCAAGCTATGTCCACAAAATATTGTTTTCTGGTCTACAAAATACTGTTTTCTATGTGTGCAGGGAGCACGTCTTAGGGATCACTGATTTACTGAGTTCACTGGGCAGGCTGTGGGGCTCATGTCACCATTGTTTTATTGTTGTGGGTCATGTCCCGTGCTTCTGTTGCATGGTTTTGTTGCTAAGCAAACCTGCTTGGGTTTTGTGGTTAAGAAAACCTGCTTTCTTGAGTGATCATTAAGTTACAGGGGTCTCCCATATATATATATATATATATGTATGTATGTATTTTTTTTACTTACAATCCCCTAGGATTAACTATTTAATCACCTATTTTGTCCCTTCATTCTGTCCCTATTACTTTTGTGACTGGATTATTTCACTCAAGCTTCATCTGTATTCTCTCATGTGACAGGTATTTCTTCCTTTTGAAGGCTGAACAATATCCCCTCGTATGTATATACTGCATTTTCTTTACTCAGGCATATCTTGGAGGGTTTTAGGATGGTGACCCAATTTGGTCTGTGATTCAGAACAAACGATGGGTGTGGGGTGATTCTAGAATGGTATGGAGAGCAGCAAGTGGTGTCAGGGAGACCAGGGCGGCAGTGGTACAGATGTCCAGGCATAAGATGAGAGTAACCTAGTCTCAGGTGTGGCCCAGGGCTTGGATTCCAGAGGTGTTCTAGAGGAAGAATTGGAGGGATCTAGTAATGGTGACAAGATAGGCATTGTAATTTTAGAAATCCAGAGATGGCTCAGATCTTACCAGCCCTCCCACCACAAAATGAGTGGGAAAAGCTGGTCCCCTTCAAGGGTGAGAAGGAGGACAGGGGAACGCTGTGGTGGGTGCAAGACAAATGCCCACCCTCAGCTCTGGTAAACCTTCAGAAATCTCCTTCCCTGAAGACTACAGCCACCGCCTCCACCCCCAGTGTGTGACCGGGATGTAAGGGAATACAAATAATCCTAAAATACTCAACCTCTCCAGTAACCCAGGAAATGAGAATTAAAGCAACAAGGAGATGCCTTGGAAGGTTCTCAAGAAGGGACCAATATGGTCAGATACCTCCAACTAAACTCGTCCCTCCTCCATTTGGAACTTGAATGTACTTGAACACTCTGCGGGTATGCTCAGTCGCTAAATCCTGTCCGACTCTTTGCGACCCCATGGAGCAGGCTCCTCTGTCCATGGGATTTTTCCAGGCAAGAATACTGGAGAGCTGCCATTTCCTCCTCCAGGGGATCTTTCCAACCCGAGGATCGAACCCACAACTCCTGCATTTGCAGGTGGATTCTTTACTACTTGAACCACCTGGAAAGTCCACTCAAACACTCTTAAGCATTAAATTAGTCCACTTTTTTTTTTAAGAGAGTGGGAGTGCACACTATCATATTAGTATTAGATCCCCAATTATCTTGGCATTTGGTTATTTTTTGAAAGGACAACATACTATTGAACTAAATACCAACAACCAGTAATCACTAACCACTTTTCACCATTTTTAATCTAAAGAAGAGTTCAGGAACACTGCTATACGTACACAGGATAAATTTCTTTTTTTTTAATTATTTATTTATTTTTTCCATTTATTTTTATTAGTTGGAGGCTAGTTACTTTACATCATTACAGTAGTTTTTGCTATACATTGAAATGAATTAGCCATGGATTCACATGTATTCCCCATCCCAGTCCCCCCTCCCACCTCCCTCTCCACCCGATCCCTCTGGGTCTTCCCAGTGCACCAGGCCCGAGCACTTGTCTCATGTACCCAACCTGGGCTGGTTATCTGTTTCACCCTAGATAATATACGTTTCAACGCTGTTCTCTTGAAACATCCCACCCTCGCCTTCTCCCAGAATCCACAAGTCTGTTCTATACATCTGAGTCTCTTTTTCTGTTTTGCACATAGGGTTATCGTTACCATCTTTCTAAAGTCCATATATATGTGTTAGTATACTGTAATGGTCTTTATCTTTCTGGCTTACTTCACTCTGTATAATGGGCTCCAGTTTCATCCATCTCATTAGAACTGATTCAAATGAATTCTTTTTAATGGCTGAGTAATATTCCATGGTGTATATGTACCACAGCTTCCTCATCCATTCGTCTGCTGATGGGCATCTGGGTTGCTTCCATGTCCTGGCTATTATAAACAGTGCTGCGATGAACATTGGGGTGCACGTGTCTCTTTCAGATCTGGTTTCCTTGGTGTGTATGCCCAGAAGTGGGATTGCTGGGTCATATGGCAGTTCTATTTCCAGCTTTTTAAGAAATCTCCACACTGTTTTCCATAGTGGCTGTACTAATTTGCATTCCCACCAACAGTGTAAGAGGGTTCCCTTTTCTCCACACCCTCTCCAGCATTTATTGCTTGTAGACTTTTGGATAGCAGCCATCCTGACTGGCGTATAATGGTACCTCATTGTGGTTTTGATTTGCATTTCTCTGATAATGAGTGATGTTGAGCATCTTTTCATGTGTTTGTTAGCCATCACACAGGATAAATTTCATAGACAAAGCAGATGAGTGAAGGAGGCCAGATAGGAAAAAAACTAGATACCAGGTGATTGCATTTATATGAAATTCAAGAATAAAATTAACCTGTGGTGATAAAAGTCAGGATAATGGTTACCTTTGAAGGGTATTGACTAAGAGGGAAACTTCTAAGGGGCTGGAAATATCCTGAGTCTTGACCTAGATGGGGATTAAGGGGATGGACACAAAGTAAAGATTCATTGGGTTATACATTTATAATGTATGCACTTTACTGTGTATAACCCAAACCTTAATACAAATGTTTTGAAGAGTTAGCTTGTTGTTTCTTCCTGGTGATCCATGTATTTCACTAAAGTTCAGATGGTGAATCAGTACTGATTGAGGGCCTATAGTGTACACAGCCACACATATGAGAAAAGTAGCAGAAGTAAAGGAAGGTTAGGGCTTGGCTTTCTATCCACAAGGAGTTGGCACGTGGCTCTGCAATTAGAGCAAGGCTCATTGCTACCCAGGACCAACTGTATCTGATGCCATTGAGAACCCCACTCCCACACACACATGCCAAAGAAGACAAGACCAGGCCTGGGCAGCCTGCTCCATCAGGCGACAGGACCAATCAGAAGGTAGCCAGATGCTGGAGGCCAGGATAACTCAGGGTTACTATTTTTTCTGGTCACACCGCACAGTGTGTGGGATCCCAGTTCCCCAACTATGGACCAAATCCACACCCACTGCAGTAGAAGCATGGAGTCCCAGCCACTGGATCACCAGAGAAGTCCAAGGGTCACTTAGAATGGGAATAGGTGAAGCGTTAGTCAATAGATGCTCTGGCCACAGGGACCTTTCTGGATCAAAGACAACAACGGGTCAGTCCCAGTTAGCAATGTTGAGGCCAGAGCAGGCAGGAGAGTTAGAAAGGACTTCAGGTCAAGTTGCACAACAGCTCAGAGATAATAGGATTCTCCTTTCCTATTGGGACCACATGCCAGGAGGCAAGGGAGGCAGGTGGTTGGATGGAAGGTGCTCAGCTAACCCAGATAGAGACCAGAAACATCCCGTCCTGCTCAAGCTTACACAGCAAGAGAGGGACTGACCCAGGCTAAGACTCCACACATTCTGTACCCTATGGGCTTCTCCGAATCACCCAGCAATACCCCAAGATCATTTCTATTTGACCATTTGGGTGCTCTATATTCTACATATGCTGTGTTTTCAGCTTTAAAAAAACCAAAAAGGCTTACTTCCTGATTCATATGACAACTTACATCATCTTGAAAGTGGCAGAGAAAACTATCCCACACCACCCACTTTTAATACAGATCTTTGCCATATTGAGAAGTATAAGCAAACCTAAAGAGCGATAATTAGCTCTAAACTCAGGCGAGGTTTATGGAACGTGAACCGTTTGGGTAATCGGTTGGGGTGGTGCCATGAAGGGGTAATTAATTTGTTTTTTTCCTTAAAATGTTTTACTTAATTAAGGGAGGAGCTGATTTATATACACCCATCCCCTGGGGATGGTTTGTAAGGCAAAAGAAAATTCCAACTGTCTCCTTGCTGTGTTTCTCATCGAATTATTTCATTACATTCAGATACACTTTTGCAACACTGATTGTGACATATCCTGGAGTTATGAGCTCATAAATACTGGGCAGGGGGGAGGGGGAGCTGGAGAAGCACACTTAATGGAAAATGTTCTCATAATCAAAAGAATATTTCAAGCTGTGACAATGCAGGCCAAGAAGGGGAGAGGGAGCCACTTTTTCTTCAAAGAATAACGGGATGCTGAAATCAACCCAACACCTGCAGCTCTGTCTCTTTCCAAGTCAGCGGGCTTCTGAATCTCAGCTTGCAGATGGTGGAAGTCAGGAGCATTTGGATCTAGTCCTAGCTCCACTGTAACTTACTTTAAAATTTTTTAAAAATTTATTATTTACTTATTTTTGGCTAGTCTGGGTCTTCATTGCAGTGCGCAGGCTTTCTCTAGTTGCAGCGAGCGGGGGCTTCTCTCTAGTTGCTGGGCACATGCTTCTCATTGCCGTGTCTTCTCCTGTTGCAGAGCACAGGCTCAAGAGCCCACTGGCTTCAGTGGTTGTGATACTTGGGCTTAGTTGTCCCTTGGCCTGTGGAATCTACCTGAACCAGGGATCAAACCCAGGTCCCCTGCATTGGCAGGTGAACGCTCAACCACTGGACCACCAGGGAAGTCCAGTTATTACTTACTTTGAGCTGATAGTAGCTTAGGTTTGTTCTTTCATTTAGTCAACAGATTTTTATTGAGCACCTACAATGTGCCAAGCACTGTGCTACATGCTGGGAATACAATGGTGAATAAGACAGGCTGTTTCCTACCTTCACAGAACTTAGAGTCTAATGGGAGAAAAATAATACAAACAAGTAAAAGAGTAAATAGCTGATAAGCATATTCTTAGTTTATGATCTAGCAATTCCACTCCCAGGCATAACCCAAGAAACACGAGTACATATCTCCCAAAAGATATGCATAAAAATGTTCTGAGCAGCGCTTGTTATTCAGTAGTTCCAAAGCAGGAACAACCGTCAGATCTGCCATCAGCAGAATGGGTAAATAAAATGTGGTCTACTTACAGAATGGAATAGAAAAAGAAAAGTGAAAGTGAAAGTTGCTCAGTCGTGTCTGACTGTTACCCGTGGACTATACAGTTCATTGAATTCTCCAGGCCAGAATACTGGAGTGGGTAGCCTTTCCCTTCTCCAGGAGATCTTCCTGACCCAGAGATTGAACCCAGGTCTCCTGCATTGCAGGCGGATTGTTTACCAGCTGAGCCACAAGGGAAGCCCGTAATGGAATACTTCATAGCAATAAAAAAGAGCCAACTGCTGTTGTGTGCATCCATGTACAAAAACATGGATGAATCTCACAGAGATGAATGAAAGAATTTGGACACAAAGAGTGCAAACCATCTGATTCCATTAATATGAATTTCAAAAGCAGGCAAAACTTATCTAGGATAAATCAGATAGAAATTAAGAGGCAGAAGGAACTATCTAGAGTGTTAGAAACAAGCTGTGTCCTGATACGGGAAAGGGTTATTTGTATAACATTTGCAAAAATTCATTGAGCTGCAGTCTTGAGATGTGTATGCTTTACCATGTGCATATCATGCATCAATTAAGACAAACTTTTAAAAGAGAGAATGAGAGAAGAGAAAGAATTTAAATGATAGTTTCAGTTAATTTCACATAACAATGAGAGACATGAAGAAAATAAAACCAGATAACACGGAGAGTTACTTGAAGGTGGGAGTAAGGTGTGAGCAATAATGGGTGCAGAGGCCAGAGGGGGCTTAAATCTGAGACCAGAATGTCAGCAAGGAGGCTGCCCATGAAAATCTGAGGAAAGAACATTTCAGAAGCGCATTCCAGCAAGAGTGAAGGCCCTGAGGTAGGGGCGTCATGGGAAGTCTCAGGAAAAGCATGGAGGGGACTGGAAAGGCTGGAGAGAGAGGACAATGGAAAAAGGGGCCAGAGGGGCTGTCAGGAGCTGGTCAAGAAGCTCCCTGGAGGTCGAGGAAGGGTTTGGGTTTTATTCTAGGTGTGATATGAGTCACTGGAGGGCTTAAGTAGAGGAATGACATGACCTTATTTTAAAAATTGAGGCCACACACCCAGCAGAAATGGAAAACAAAAAACAAACCCTGATACTACCAAGTTGGTGAGGATGTCGAGCAATAGGAGCTCACACATGTTGGTGATGGCAATGTAAAACAGTGTAGCCTCTCTGGAAAACACTTTGGACCATTTCTTACAAAGATAAACATACACTTATCAGGCTACCCAGAAATCCCATTCTTTGGTATTTACCCAAATGAAATGAAAGCCTATATTAAAGCAAAGACCCATATGTAAATGTTTCTATGAGCTCTATTTACAATCATCAAAAAACTAGAGACAACCTAAATACCTAAGTGTTCTCAGCTGAGGAATGAATAAACAAACTGTAGTATATATGTAGACTATATATAGACTCAGCACTAAGAAGCAGCCAGCAATTCATACCTGAAACAACTTGGATGAATCTCAAATGCACTGTGTTAAGTGAAAGAAAAGACGAAAATAACCTACTGTGTGATCTCATTTATAAGACATTCTGGAAAAGGCAAATAGACTCTCTGGTGATGAAAGACAGTGGTTGTCAGGGGTTTCAGGGGGAGGGGAGGATTTGACTACAAGGGGTCAGCTAAGGGAATTGAGGGAGCATAATGGAACTGTTCTGTATCTTGCCTGTGGTAGTAGTTGCCAATTATATATATATTTAAAAATTCTAAGAGGGACTCCCCTGGTGGTCCAATGGTTAAGACTGTGTTTCCAATGCAGGGGGTACATGTTCAAACCCTGGTCAAGGAACTAAGATCCCACATATCGCATAGTACAGCCAAAAAATTAAAAAATAAATAAAATAAAAATTAAAAATAAATTTAAAAATTTAATTTAAAAAGTCTGTGTAGGACCTCCCTGGTGGTCCAGTGGTTAAGACTTTGCCTTCCAATGCAGGGGGTGTGGGTTCGAACCCTGGTGAGGGAGCCAAGATTCCACATGCCTTGCAGCCAAAAAAACCAAAAACATAAAATAGAAGCAATATTGTAACAAACTCAATAAGGACTTAAAAAAAAAAAAAGTCTGTGTAAAGTTTTAAAACACAAACAAGTAAATCAATTCTGAGAATTATATACCAAAAAAAGAGTGAGTGTAACTTTATGTAAGTTTTAACATAATTTTTAGTTTCATCATTTATTATTTTTGGCTGTGTTGGGTCCTTGTTTCTGCAAGGGCTTTTCTCTAGTTGCAGCGAGCAGGCACTACTCTGCAGGTGTGGTGCACAGGCTTCTCACTGCAGTGGTTTCTCTTGTTGCGGAGCAAAGGCTCTTTGTAGTTGTGGCACGTGGGCTCAGCTGTTTCCCGGCTCTAGAGTACAAGTTCAATAGTAGCAGCACACAGGATCATTTGCTCCGCAGCATGTGGGATCCTCCTTGATCAGGGATTGAACCCGTGTCTTCTGCACCGGCAGGCAGATTCTTTACCACTGAGCAACCAGGGAAGCGCTAACATAATTTTTAAATGTAAAAAGTAAATTCTCAATACATTGGGTTATACTTTCCTATTGAACATAAAGACTATCTGAAAAGTTGAAGCCATATTGATTTAGGGCATCCATCCAAGAGTGGAGGGCGGGGAATCTGGGCTCTCCAGAGCATGAGTTGAAGAAAGTATCAGACACTCACACCCTACTTTGCTTCTGGATGTTAAATGTTGCTAGAGCCACTGACCCCTTCATAGAGGACTGTCTTAGAAACAGCTCCAAAGACAAGGATTCTCTGCAAGTAGCTTGTTAAGGAAGTGCTCCTATAGGAGCTGAATAGGTGATGTGGAAGAAAAGAAGGGAGGAGGAAACGGCAAGCAAGAGTGGGGTTTCAGGGGAGTCAGCGTCAGCCTAATCCCACAGGGGCCGAGGAATGTGAGTTAGACCTCAGGGTTTGCTTCTGGAGGCATGGGAGCAGGGCTTTCACACTCCTGCGCCAGGTGGTCTAAGGCCAAGGGCCACCCAGAGGAAAATGCCCCAGACGCTTCTAGATCCCTGCAGGTGAACGGCTCTTATAGCCCAAGGGCAATCAGCTGAAGAAAGTCTTGACTTCCCTGGCGGTCCAGAGGTCAAGACTCTGTGCTTCCATTGTAGAAAGCGCGGGTTCTATCCCTGATTGGGGAACTTAGATCCCACAAGTCTTGCAGTAGCACGGCCAAAAAAAAAAGAAAAGAAAGTCTCACAGGACTCCTGTCAGAAGAAAGCCCCCAGAAGTAAGGGATGGGTGTGCAGAAATGGGCAAGTCAGACCTGAGGGCATTTGGTGGGACACCAACAGTGTCCACTTTGCTAACTGCGCAGCACCCACAAGATATTTGCTCCCAAAAATTGCCTGCTAGAAAATACCAAGCCTGAGAGGATAGCTCTGGAATAGTAGCCAAACAATCTGGGTTGGAATCCTGGATCAGACTAGCTGTGTCACCTTAGGCAAGTTACTTTACCTCTCTGAGCCTCAGCTTTTCATTCGTAAAATGGGGACAACAATAAATCTCCTCCTCTGGGTTCCTAGAGGAAGGCTTGCAAAGTATCTGGCTTGGGCTTTCCTTCTATTTTTCAGGAATTATTTGTTCCTGTGCTGGTCCCCACATTCTTAGAGACACAAGAAATCACTGGAACTTGTCGCATGGGTAATGAAGCTGGCACAAGTACTCCTAACCATCTGTGTGTAATTAATTGGTTTACCATTTGGAAAAAAAATTTTAATGATCCACTTAGATCCTCTCTTCAAAAAATATACAAAAAAAAAAAATTCCAGATAGAATACAGTTAATCCACAATCAAACATTTAAAACCTAGGAGAAAATAGAAATGGATATTCATCAAATGGGGAAAGACACCCTAAATTTGAAAGCAGTTGGGGGGTGGGAAATCACAAAGGCCAAGACTGATAGATTTGATTCATGAAAAACCACCTTCACAGAAACAACTCTCAAGTGAAACATATAGGCAAACAACAGATTGGAATGTTGGGGGCAGAAACATCCTTGGTAATTAGAGAGAGTTCTTACAAATCACAAGTAAAACACCAAGACTCTAACAGATACATGGACAAAGAGCATTCACAGTGGATACAAGAAAAAATATAAATGACCAATAAATAGTGTGTGAGTGCTCCATCCTGTCTGACTCTTTGTAACCCCATGGCCTGTAGCCCGCCACACCCCTCTGTCCATGGGCTTCTCCAGGCAAGAATACTAGAGTGGGTTGTCATTTCCTCCTCCAGGGGATCTTCCCAACCCAGAAATTGAACCTGAATCTCCTGTGTCTCCTGCACAGTATTGCAGGCGGATTCTTTACCAATGAGCCATCGAGAAAGCATGACCAGTAAATATTAGATTTAAAATGTCCAGTCCTACTAAAACATAAGAAATTTGAAGAAAATAAAAAATGTAATAATCGTTTTTACCCATCAAGTTAGCAAATATTTAAAATAAATAACGCAGTGTTGGAAAGGGACATTCTCATACAATGTTAGCATGTGTAAAAATTGATTTTAAAAAAGTGGACTGCTCGTATAGATCTTTCGACCTTCCCCTCTGTTCTTCATGGGGCACCTCAGTCCTAGATGCTACCCTTGGGGGTCTCTATGGCTGTTATGTGACTAGTAGGATATAAGTGATGTTATAGTATGGGCTCTTTGTAAAAAAATTGAAAACAAATGCAAAAATTTATAAAAGGAAGGAATTTACTGGCAGTCCAATGGTTAGGACTCCATGCTTTCACTGTCAAACACTGGGAGCTCGATACCTGGTCGGGCAACTAAGATCCCATAAACAGTGCAGCCAAAAGAAAAAAAAATTATAAATGGACACTGCATACATTATTATAGCCTGGCTATCAGTCTGACATGTTGAGGTCAATATATTTATCAATCTGCATTTATCATTTCATCAGAAAATTTAATGTCTTCAAAAATAGGAGCTATTATTTCTAAAATGTTTACAACCCTTGGACCCAGTAGTTAAACTTCTAGGATGTGAGCCTAAGGAAATAATTTGAAATACAGCAAAAACACTTTACACACAAGGTTTGTTTTAATCACAGCATTGTGATGCAATGGTAAAAAATGTAAAACAACCCAAATGTCTAATTGGGAACAATCAGTAGACAATGGTGTATTACACAATCATTACAAGTAAAAATCATGTTTTCAAGGAGCTTTTTTAATAGTGTGGGAATATTATATATTCACTCTGTACTCAATTATGGGAAAAAAATGAATGGGAAAGACAGAAGTAAAAGTTAATAGTGGTTGTTTCTAGGAAGAGGAATTATAGGTAATTCTTATCTTCTTTCTACTTGGCTATACATTTCCAAAACCTTTCATAATGTATATGGATTACTTTTCTACTTTAAAAAAAAAGCATATTTTTAAAAGGGAATTAAAAAAAAGAAATGACAGATATCTTGTTCTACATAAGGAAAAAATTTATCCTTGTGGGAGGAGCAGATCACTTCTGGATGATTCCTGGGGGCAGACCAAGGACTGATGTGGTGGGATGGGGGGAGAAGACGGGAGAGGACCTCAGAAGGACAGAGTTGTCCTCTGGTGGAGCAAGCTGTCCCAGGAGCAAGGGAGCACCTCGTGGCTGGTGCATTCAAGCAGAGACTGGATGATTCCTTGTCAGTGGTGTCATAGAAGGGATTCAAGTAGCTGAAAGAGGATTAGAACAAATGAGGAATGTATCCAACCTGGGAAGGTGGGCAAGTGTGAGTGACAGGGGTAGCATCTCAGTCAGCAGGGCAAGGTGGCCAAGCAGATGTTTTTGCTCAGATGGGGAAACTTGGAGGGTCAGGGTCCTTCCAGCCTGGGAGCAGGAATGACCTGGGATGCCCAGGTGCTTTAGGCTTTCCATCCTGGACTCTCCGCTGGTGAGGGGCGGGGCCCTGAGTGTGGGCTCTTAAACTTACTGAGCAGGTTTCAGCAGCAGGTATTTTCTAGGGTAAGCGACATGACTCTGTCCTGCCTCAACTTCCCCGTGTGCAGAGGGTCTGTTCATCTGAAGCCCAGGCCTCAGGGACAGGGTGAGTATGGCTATGTCTCTGGGCTCCATAAGAAGAAGTGTGTGTATTAAGTCGCTCAGTCATGTAAGACTCTTGGTGACCCTGTGCACTGTAGCCCACCAGGTTCCTCTGTCCATGGGACTTTCCAGACAAGGATACTGGAGTGGGTTACCATTTCTTCCTCCAAGGGCTCTTCCTGATGCAGGGATTGAACCCAGGTCTCCCGTATTGCAGGCAGACTCTTTACCATCTGAGCCACCAGGGAAGCCCATAAGGAGGAGGTCCCAGCAAATAGGCACAGCACACTACAGTTTAGCGAGCACCACCCCTCACCCCTTCCGTAGGACCTCACATTCCCCCTCAGCCATAGCCAGTACTGTAAGCTGATAGGGTAGGGCGTCCCCAGGGAAAGAGAAATCAGCATGGCTTTTTTTTTGTTTTTTCACTTTGGCTGTTCTGGGTCTTCTTTGTGGCACACAGGGGCTTCTCTAGTTGTGTTGCACAAGCTTAGTTGCCCCTTGGCCTGTGGGATAAGTTCCCCGACCAGGGATTGAACCCACACCTCCTGCATTGGAAGGTGGATTCTTAACCACAGGACCACTAGGGAAATTCCAGGCATGGCTTTCTTGGCATAACAGAAGCCTTTTTTTTTTTTTTTTTGGCCATTTAAACCATTTTGTAGTCTAAGCCTGGCCACAATGCTTGCCCTTAAACAGGTCTCAGTAATTACTGAGACCTGATCTTAAGGGAAGTAAGGGAATGCAGGAACAAACAGAAAACTGTCAAAAATCAATAGCTCAGCACAAAACAGTTCCTCCTCTTGGGATAAACATAACAATCTAATACAGTCTTTGAGTTCTGCAGGAACAAGGGTCCCCCAGCCAGGTGGAGGATGGAATGACGATATTAACCCTCAGAGACTTCAGTCAAATAAAGCTTGGACTCTGTTGACCTTGGCGCCAATTCTGTGCTGAATTCTCTTCTGATCAACCTTCTTCATGAATATGCATGTATGCTTAGCTTAAAACTTCCCCAGTTTTGCTGCTCAGGAAGACACAGCTTTGAGAAAGATCCCCTGTGTTCTCCTTACTTGCCGCAAGTAATAAGTCCTTCCTTCCTTCTTCTACTCTTTGCCTTGGTTGTATCTTTTGGCTCAGCAGCCACCAAGAGGCAAACCAGTTTTTCCGGTAACAGTATGTTTATCACCCAGAAAAATCAACAGAAGCCCAGTCAAGACTGGCTATGACAGTGAGTTTTATGTGTCAGCTTTATTGGACTGGGGCTTTCCTGATAGCTCAGTTGGTAAAGAATCTGCCTGAAATGCAGGAGACCCCAGTTTGATTCCTGGGTCTGGAAGATCCCCTGGAGAAGGGAAAGGTACCCACTCCAGTATTCTGGCCTGGAGAATTCCATGGACTGCATAATCCCACTGAGTCACAAGGAGTCAAACACAACTGAGTGACTTTCACTTTATTGGACTAAGGGATGCCCAGATAGCTGATAAAACAGCTTCTGAGGAATTCCCTGGAGGTTCAGTGACGAGGGCTCCACATTTCCATTGCAGAGGGCATGGGTTACATCCATGGTCAGGAAACTAAGATCCCAAAAGCCACATGAAGTGACCAAAAAAAAAGAAAAGAAAAAAAATTTTGTTGGGGATTCTCTGGCGGTCCAATGGTTAGGACTCTGCTTTAACTGATGAGGGAGAGGGTTCAAACCCTGAACCAGAGTTCAATCCCTGGTTGGGTCCCACAAGCCACCTGATATGGCCAAAATAAATTAATTAATTAAAATAAAATAAAAGCACTGTTTCTGGGTGTGTCTATCAGAGTGTTTCTGGGAGTGATTAGCATTTGAATCAGTAAACTGAGTAAAGCAGACAGCCCTTCCCAAAGTGGGGGAGCATCACCCAGTCTGTTGAGGGCCTGGATAAAACAAAAAGGGGGAGGAAGCGTAAATTTCTCTGCTGGAACTGAGACCTGCACTCACACATCACCACTCTTGGTTCTTAGGCATTCAGACATGTTGGGACTCAGACCATCAGCCACTCCCTCAGTTCTCAGGCCTTGAGATTTCACACGGAATTACACCAACTGCTCTCCTCATTGCTGGGACTTCTTAGCTACCACACTGTGGGAACCAGGATTGGTTCTGAAACAGGAGGGAAGGGAACAGGTCACGACCTTTAAAAGAATGATACAGCCCAAGGATGCAACATAAACTTGTTGTCGATCAGTCCCTAAGTCACATTGGACTCTTTGCAACCCCATGGACTGCAGCACACCAGGCTCCTCCATCCTCCAGTATCTCCCAGAGTTTGCTCAAATTCATGTCATTGAGTCAGTGATGCTATCTAACCAGCTCATCCTCTGCTGCTCCCTTCTCCTTTTGCCTTCAATCTTTTCCAGCATCAGGGTCTTTTCCAATGAGTTGGCTATTTGCATCAAGGGGCCAAAGTATTGGAGCTTCAGCTTCAGCATCAGTCCTTCCAATGAATATTCAGGGTTGATTTCCTTTGGGGTTGACTGGTTTTCTCTCCTTGAAGTCCAAGGGACTCTCAAGAGTCTTCTCCAACACCACAGTTCGAAAGCATTAATTCTTCGGCATTCAGCCTTCGTTATGGTCAAACTCTCCCATCCATCCGTAACTACTGGAAAAACCATAGCTTTGACTATACAGACATTTGTTGGCAAAGTGACGTCTCTGCTTTCTGATACACTGTCTAGATTTGTCATTCCAAGGTTTCCTTCCAAGGAGCAAGCATCTTTTAATTTCATGGCTGCAGCCACTGTCTGCAAGACTGTGGGCAAAGTCTGAATCTGAGGGTAGAGCAAGATCGTTAAGGAAAACACCATCCAGCAACCCAGCTCCCATCCTAAACACAAAGCAATGTTAGAGGAAGGGGAAGCCTGTAGTGCACTGAAGAGAACCATGGTCGCAACAAAACCGAAACCCAGCTCAACTGCTGCCCACATAGATTGAACCCTCTGTGTTAAAAACTTGGCAAAAGAAAAAGCATGATCATCTCCAGGCATGAATACTACTTCTTTCAACCTCTACTGTACTACATATGAGGTTTAACTTACAGCAAAAAAACTAGAAGACACAGGAAGCAAAAGAAAATAACCTACAGTCAAGAGATGAAATAGTCAACAATCAGACTTAGATAGCACACAGATATTGAAACTAATCACACAAGGATAAAAAATTATGATTTAAATAACTATGATTACTATGTTCAAGTCTCCAGTGGAAAATGTAGGCAATATGCATGGACAGGAAATTTCCATAGAGAGGCAGAAAGTATAACAAAAATATCTAAAGGAAATGCTCAAAGTAAAAGGCACAGTAACAGAAATTATCTTCAATGGACACATTAGTAGATTTAATATAAAATGGAAAGAATCAGTGGACTGGAAGACAGGCCAGTAGGAATTACCCAAATTAA
This sequence comes from Odocoileus virginianus, assembly GCF_023699985.2. Classification (NCBI taxonomy): domain Eukaryota; kingdom Metazoa; phylum Chordata; class Mammalia; order Artiodactyla; family Cervidae; genus Odocoileus; species Odocoileus virginianus. The sequence continues at coordinate 58,850,151 of NC_069682.1, read as the reverse complement.
AACACAAAAGGGGGGGAGGTGGGAGGGAGGTTCAAGGAGGGGTGGACATAGATACACCTATGGCTGATTCATGTTGAGTTTTGGCAGAAACCAATACAAAATTGTAAAGCAATTATTTTTCAATTAAAAATAAATATATTTAATTACAAAAAATTAAAACACAAAAAGAAAAGCATTGGGAAAAAAACTAAAGCAGGATGTCCAAAAGCTATGGGATAATATTATGGAATATGGGACAATATAACATGCATATACTCTGAATCCCAGTAAGAGAAGAGAAAGAATGGGACAGAAGAAATACTTGAAGAGATAAATGGTGGAGAATCTACCAAAATTAATGATGGACACCCAACCACAGATCCAAGAAGTTCAGAGAACAATAAACAAAACTAAAAGAAGGAAGAAGGAAGGGGGACAAGAAGGAAGGAAGGAAGGGGGAAGAAAGTAGGCAAACAAAAAACGCACAACCCTGAACACATCATATTCAAGCCGATGAAAGCCAAAATAAAGAGAAACTCTTGCAATCTTGAAGGCAGCCAAAGAAAAAAGGTACCTCACATTCAGAGGAATAAAAGTAAGAATTGCAGCAGACTTCTTATCAGAAACTATGCAGAGCAGGTATCTTTATTTACTTATTTTTGGCTGCTTCAGGTCTTAGTTTTGGCACACAGGCTCCATTTCCCTTTGGTGTGTGGGATCCTAGTTCCTTGACCAAGGGGTCAAACCCATGTCTCCAGCATTGGAAGGTGGATTCTTAACCATTGGACCACCAGGGAAGTCCCAGAACAGGTATCTTTAAAGTGCTGAAGAAACTTTCATTTTTTAAGTTTGGAGTGCAGTGGCATCTTTAAAAAGCTGAAAGAGAAAACAATAAACCCATGAACCCCAAATACTATGCCCAAGAAAAACATCTTTCAGATGTGAGAGAGAGGGAGTTCTCTGGTGGCCTAGTGGTTAGGATTATGGGCTTTCACTGCCATGGCCCAGGTTCAATCCCTGGTTGGGGAGATGTAATTAACTAAGATGAAGTCACAGTGGAGTAGCATGGACTCCTAATCCAATATGACTGTGTTCCTGGGAGCCCAAAGTGCTAGCTCTGCTCAAGATGTTCTCAGTCTCCTGCAGGGCCACTGGGTCTGTGACTTGAAGATGCATTGCCCAAAGCCACCATTTATGTAAAAAGGTGTGTGTGGGAGGGATAGACAAATATGACTACTTATTTGATAGTCATACATAAAAATGTAAAAAAACCAAGTGTTTTTACATTTACATGAAGAAACTCTGGAAAGAGACACAAGAAACTAAACAATACAGTGGGTGATGAGAATTGGGTAGTTAGAGATGTGGGAGTGAGAATTTTTTTCACTGTGCCTTTTTTGATTTGATTTGTGAAATCTGTAATTGTGTGTCTCTGGACTGTTTTTCTAGTATCACCCAGCGATTCTCCAATTCTCAGTGGGCACTGGCCAGTGTCCTACAATTTAGCTCAACTCTGACACTATCTACCTAGAGATGGCATCAGACCCCACAGGTTAAGAGCTCAGTCGCACAAACTGCCCCCACTTTAGTCACCAGTCTCAAGTTAGGGTTGTCACCTGTGCTTCTGACTAGCTGGCGGTAAAATGGAGGGTCCCATGACTCCCTCCTCAGGTTCCATTAATTTGCTAGAGAAATTGGCTCAGAGAAACATTTACTTGTATTTGCCAGCTTATTATAAAAAGATATTAGAAGGGATGCAGATGAAGAGTCAAAATGAAGAAGTACACAGAGGAGGTCCAGAAGGGTGCTGAGCATAGGAGCCTCTGTCCCCATGGAACTGACCTTCCTCCAGTATATGAGTGTATGCACCAACCTGGAAGATCATTAAATCCTGTTCAAGAGTTTTCAGAGAGCTTGACTTCTGGCTCCATCTACTTCCCAAAGGTCGGTGGGGTGGAGCTGAAAGTTCCAACCCTCTAATCACTTGGCTTTTCTGTGACCAGCTCATCCTATGGGACTTCCAAGTCACCTCATTAATGTAATAAACTCAGACGTGGAAAAATAAATAAATAAATAAATAAACTTAGGTGTGGTTGAAAGGGGCTTGTTAAAAATAGCAAAAGACACTTTCATTGAGCTGATCACTTAGAAAATTTCAAGAGTTTTAGGAGCTCTGTGCCAGGAACAGGATAAAGACCAAAGATGTATTTCATAACATCACAATAACCCTTTCCAAAAAGTTGAATAGCAAACAGAGCAAGAGTACAGAGGATGAGGAACAAGAGCTGAGGTCAGCAGGGCTGAGTTTACTGTTTTTCATGCAAGCAGTAGGGAGCCATCAATTCAGTTCATTTCAGTCACTCAGTTGTGTCTGACTCTGCAAGCCCATGGACTGCAGCACGCCAGGTCTCCCTGTCCATCACCAACTCCGGAGTTTACTCAAACTCATGCCCACTGAGTCGGTGATGCTATCCAACCATCTCATCTTCTGTCGTCCCCTTCTCCTCCTGCCCTCAATCCCTCCCAGCATCAGGGTCTTTTGCAATGAGTCAACTCTTCGCATCAGGCGTCCAAAGTACTGGAGTTTCAGCTTCAGCATCAGTCCTTCCAATGAACACCCAGGACTGATCTCCTTTAGGATGGACTGGTTGGATCTCCTTGCAGTCCAAGGGACTCTCAAGAGTCTTCTCCAATACCACAGTTCGAAAGCATCATTTCTTCAGCGCTCAGGTTTCTTTATAGTCCAACTCTCACATCCATACATGACTACTGGAAAAACCATAGCCTTGACTAGATGGACCTTTGTTGGCAAAGTAATGTCTCTGCTTTTTAATATGCTGTCTAGGTTGGTCATAACTTTTCTGGGAGCCATCAGTTCAGTTCAGTTTAGTTGCTAAGTTGTGTCTGACTCTTTGCGACCCCATGAATCGCAGAACGCCAGTCCTCCCTGTCCATCACCAACTCCCGGAGTTTACTCAAACTCATGCCCACTGAGTCGGTGATGCCATCCAGCCATCTCATTCTCTGTCATCCTCTTCTCCTCCTGCCCCCAATCCCTCCCAGCATCAGGGTCTTTTCCAATGAGTCAACTCTTCGCATGAGGTGGCCAAAGTATTGGAGTTTCAGCTTCAGCATCAGTCCTTCCAATGAACACCCAGGACTGATCTCCTTTAGAAGGATGTAAAAAAGGAGGAGGAAATGAGTGTGATCCAACCAGACTTGGAAGGGTCAGCACAGACGGTGGGGGACACAGAGAGCTGGGGGACTTCCCTGATGGTCCAGTGGTTGAGAATCCGCCTTGCAATACAGGGGACATGGGTTCAATTCTTAGCCCAGGAACTAAGATCCTACATGCCGTGGGGCAATGGGGCCTTTGCCAAACAATGACTGAGCCCTTGCTCTAGAGCCTTCACAACTGCTAAAGCCCTCACACCCTAGAGCCTATGCTCCACAATGAGATAAGCCACCACAATGAGAAGCCCACGCACCACAATAGAGAGTAACCCCTGCTCACTATAGCTAAAAAGAACCTGCAAGCAGCTAGGAAGAGCCTACACATCACAGCGACAACACAGCACAGCCAGAAAAAATAAAAAAAAAGACCAGAGCTGGAAGATCAGTGCATGGCCACTGATCCAGGGCAGAGATCCAGGGCAGGCAAATGAGTCCAAGCAGAGAGGGACAATCAGAAAGGAATGGGTTGGGCAGGGAGAAACACGTGGTAGAAAAACCAAAAGGCGAAGTTAAGGAGGCCTCCCCTGTGGGGCAGGGAGGTGTCAGCCAGCTCCTTCCCTCTCAGAAGAGATGTGAATGTCAAACACTGAGCTTCCTACAACTGTGCTGGCCCCTGATAAACACCCACTCCCTCTCCAGTGGCCAGCATTACTCATCCCCTGTGGGGCCCCCTTATTGCTTCAAAATGAAGTGACTGAAGCTGCCCTCTTGCCATGTGACAGCTGCCTGTCTGAGCAAGAGCTGGGGGAGGGAGGGAACAGGACAGATGGGGTCCAGTTCAGCTTCCCTGCACCCAGATCCCCAGGCCCTGCTACTCCTGTGGGCTTTGGGAACAAAAAATAAATAAATAAATAAATAAATAAAACCTGTGTTTAATGAGGCTGCCTGGTTATCCATCATGCACAGTCAGTGCACTGTGACCAGGGAAAACCCAGCAGCCCAGATTCAGGCCAGGATCCCTGAGTCAGAGCAGGGTGAGAGTGGGGAGGACTCAGCAGAAAGAGCACGGGCCCAGAACAGTTAAATCCGGGCTGTGGACATCACCACCCCTCTCTCACCTAAATGAGGATAACATTCGGTGTGGCAGATGTTACAAGTTGGCCGCTCCATACCCACTTGCTCAACCACCTTCCTAAGAGAACCGCAATTGTTATGGTGGGAAGGAACGGTCCTTACTCCTTCAGCTCCCCTTGCAGGTAGAGGTCACCACGTGACCCAGTTCTGGACAGTGAGGTGAGAATCCATGGGGGCATTTCAAAGATGGTGCCTGGAAGAGAACAAGAGGGGTAAACACCATCCTCTGAGGTGACGGAGTGGAAAAATCTAAGGTGAACGAGGGGCTTCCGTGGTGGTCCAGTGGTTGAGAATCCACCTGCCAATCAGGGGACATGAGTTTGATCCCTGGTCTGGGAAGATCCCACATGTCTCAAAGCAACTAAACCCACGAGCCACAACTATTGGAGCTTGAGTGCCCAGAGCTCGCGCTCCACCAGAGAAGCTGCCACAGTGAGAAACCCCTCGCACCACGACGAACAGTAGCCCCGGTTCACTGCGACTAGAGAAAGCCCCAGCACAGCAACGAAGACTCGGGGCAGCCAGAAATAAATAAATAAAGTTAATCATTTAAAAAAAAAAAAGGTGAAGGAGTTCCAGCAGCTTCACGGAACTGAAGACCACACAAGACCAGGGCTGCCATACCTGGACTCCCAATTGGAAAGCATTAAGGTTTTAGGGTTTTAAGGTTTCCACCTCTGTAAGGGTGGAAGATGAAGCTCTAGACTCTGTGAAAGTCTAGGAGCTGGAACTAGGCTTCCCAGATAAAGTAGAAGTTGGAAATTGAATTTCTTCCTTGAATGATGGCTGGATAAGAACTGCCCAATAGCCCTGCATGAACTGTGGTGTTGGAGAAAACCCTTGAGAGACCCTCGGACTGCAAGGAGATCCAACCAGTCCATCCTAGAGGAAATCAGTCCTGAATATTCATTGGAAGGACTGATGCTGAAGCTGAAGCTCCAATACTTTGGCCACCTGATGCAAAGAACTGACTCATTTGAAAAGACCCTGATTTTGGGAATGATTGAAGGTGGGAGGAGAAGGGGACGACAGAGGATGATGGTTGGATGGCATCACTGACTCAATGGACATGAGTTTGAGTAAGCTCCGGGAGTTGGTGATTGACAGGGAAGCCTGGCATGCTGCAGTCCACGGGGTCACAAAGAGTCGGACATGACTGAGCGACTAAACTGAACAGCCCAGAAACAAATTTCCTACTCTGAGCCATGGAAGGAAAAAAGTCATCTAAGATAAATTGAAATTAAAATAAACTCCACAGATGAGTTTGACAGTAGCCTGGGCATAGTTGTTATCTAGAAGATCTAGATACTCTGAGGCCACTGCTAGAATAAAACACACAGGAGAATAAAGAGATATGGAAAATAAAAGGTAAGTTAAGGGAATTTCCTGATGGTCCAGCAGTTAGGACTTGGCATTTTCACTTCTATGGGATCAGGTTTGATCCCTGGCCAGGGAACTAAGATCCCAGAAGCTGTGAGGAAATTTAACGTGAAAAAGACCAGCAAAGAAGAAGCAAGTCCCTCAGCCAACAGCTTCAATCAAACTCCCAGCCAGCAGTGAACACAACTGCCAGTCATGTTAGGGTTAGAGAGGCTTTTTTGGACCCTTTTGCTGTCTCAATACCTCAGTCACCTGAAGCAGAAGAATTGATAATAAATTGTTTTAAGCCACTTATGTGGGATGACTTATGCTGCAAAGGATACCTGAAACCATAAAAATAATACATATATATATATATATACAACTTCCAAACAAATAGACGAAAACAGCTAAATAAACAAAACTTGATCAATCCAAAAGGAAGCTCTGAAGAAGAAAATTTAAAGAAGCAGAGAACAGGGACTCCCCTGCTGGTCCAGTGGTTAAGACCTAGCCTTCCATTGCAAGGGGTACAGGTTTGCTCCCTGGTCAGGAAGCTAAGATCCCACATGCCTCTTGGTCAAAAAAAACACAAAACATAAAACAAAAGCAATAGTGTAACAAATTCAATAAAGACTAAAAATGGTCCACATTAAAAAAAAAAAAAAGTTGGGGCTTTTTTAAAAAAACAAGCAGAGAACAGAAACTTTTTACTGCTCCATGTTACCTCTCACAAACACCCTTTCTGAAAAACAATGAAGACTGGGGATTTACTCTGATTGGGGTTTCCAGGGAGGCAAGGCCTGGCTACGAGGATGGCATTGGAAGAGTGAGGATTTGTGTCCTTTATCTGCAACTTCCTAGGCTCCCAGCTGCTGGCTACAGCTTTGCCAGCAGAGTCACGAAAACCCTCTGGCCTAATTAAAAAATAAAATCAAAGAGAGAAAGAAAACTTTTTATTACACTTCCCTAATGGTGGAAAATAGTTTCAGGCATAAAAAAGCATTCAGCTGGCATCAGAAATTAACAACCACTACATTTTATTCTGAGGAATTAATGGAAAATTTTACATGGTGGTGTAAAATGTAGGGGACAAGATGAAGGACATGATTCTTCATTGAAGAGCTCACTCCCTCACTTACAGCAAAACACGGGTTTGGCCACCAGCTCCCAGCAGGAGCTGTAGGTTCACAGAGGACCAAGTGGGTGATGTGGGGCCTCGCTGTGATGGCGGGGTGGGTGAGGGGGGCGGGGGCAGGGGAGGGGGCAGTGAGAGGACCAATGGGAAGGTTCCGAAACCCTCATTGCACAACATTCGAACCCTGGCGCTGTCAAACTGGCATCTTTCCTGCCTTCCAGCCACTTCCTCTGTGCCACTCAGTCCATCTTCCGCCAAGAAATGGCTGGTGGTGAGCACATCAGACTTGGAGACAGCAGACCTGACTTCTACTCTCCTTTCTGCTGTGGACTTGCTGGGTGACTGCTCTCAGGGCCTCAGTCTCTCCACCTGTGAAATGGGCGTAAGAGCCCTGGGATCCCTCTGGATTCACCCAACGTAAAACAAACTTGGTCTTTGTCTTCATCTATGAATATGGGTAAGAACCTGGGCTCTGGAGCTGGGCAGTGCCAGCTTTGAATCCCAGTTCAGACACTTTTTAGCTTCATGGCCTTAGGCAACTCACCACTCTGAGCCTCAGTCTCCACCTCCGTACAATGGGAACAACAGTACATGGCCTCCAGGGTGACTGTTTAATCTAGATGTCAGGCTGCTTCATCTTCTCTGGCTCTGGGATCCACCCCCCGACCGACCCCCACCCCCACCCCTGCCTCAAGTGAATTACCAGTGACACAGGCCTAGGCTCCTCTTCTTTTCCCACAAATGTGTTTTTTGTTTGTTTTTTTGGCCATGCCAGGCAGCATGAGAGATTGAACCCGATGCCCTGCAGAGGGAGTGCAGAGTCCCAGGGAAGCCCTCCACAAAAGCGTTTACTCTAAACATCACTGTGAGCAATGAGACCTCTACAAGGTGGGGAAGGGAGTGTTTATATCACCCACACCATAGCAAACGAATGAAAATCCCCTTTGGACCAAATGCCAGGTACTCTTTGGGGAGTGGGATGGAGGTGGTAGGAGAAGCACAAAGGTTTTTTTGTTTGTTTTCATTTAAATATATTTGAGAAAAACCAACACATAACTGACTGCTACATCATGTCCTTGTTCTTTATTTGAAATGTTTCTGAATCCAAATTTTAAAATTTCAAATATGTTTATCTTAAAAGTAAATATTTCTATTTTCAGTAATGTTGATGATTAATTTATCAGAGGAGCAGTAACCCCGGAGTAAAGCCACACTCCTCCTGGGGGTTCTGTCTGCCTCCCACACAGGGGGCCACATCTGCTCCTATTGTCCAAGCCCAACCACAGCTGCAAGAGCCCGGGTCCTGGGGGCTGTCCTGACTTCCCCTTCTACTCCAACAATTCCAACCCCCTCGATTCTACCTCTGGAACCTCGCTGGAGTCTGTCCCCTGCTCTCGAGTCTGCTGCCCCCATCCGAGTTCAGGCTCCATCGTGGCTCATCCCCTCCCTGGTTGTTGCCCAGCTGGAGTGAGCTTTCTAGACACAATATCTGATCCGCCCTCCCTCCTGCCGCTGAAACACTTTCACTGGCTCCGAGGACCCCGGACAATATCCACCTAAGCACCAACATCAATACTCTCAGACCCCGAGATCCTGGGTCTCTCCAGACCCCTCACTCATGACTCCACGCCTGGACGTAACATAGGGCTTCTCTGGTAGCTCAGAGGTAAAGAATCCGCCTGCCAGTGCAGGAGACACAGGTTCATTTCCTGATCAGGGAAGATCCCACAGGCCCTGGAGCAACTAAGCCCATGTGCCACAACTACTGAAGGCCACAGGCCTAGAGCCTGTGCTTCACAAGAGAAGCCACAACAGCGAGAAGCCTGCACACTGCAACTGGAGAGGAGCCCCTGCTTGCCACAACTAAAGTCCAAACAGCAACAAAGACCAAGCACAGTCAAAAATAAATAAAAAATTAAAAAAAAAAAAACCCACCTAACATAGCCAAAGAAATCAAGGAAGGCTTCCTGGGAGAGGTGAGCTTTGAGTCAGACCTAGAAGAAGAGGAGGTGTTCAACCAGCAGAGAAGGAAGGGACAGCATGACAGGCAGAGAGCACAGCCTCCAAAAAGCCCTGGGGGCCTTAAGAGGTCCTCTCCTGTGGCTCATTTGCTGTAACTTGGGCTGGGAGTGTTTCCAGGTCTTCGGAGCACTGCCCAGAGGAAAGCGCTCTCTGGGGACGAAGATTTATTTATTTGGTTGTAATGTAAAAGCCAGGTTGGGGTTGGGCATAAAGAGGAGAGAAGGGATAATAAAGAGGCAGGCAGAGGACCGAAATCCTCCAGCTCCAGTCACCTGAGCCAACAGATCCTCTGACTCCTCCAACAAGGTGCCGGCCACAAGCATACAGTGAGCGCTTACTGTTTATCAGCTCTGTGCCTGGCGCTGGGGGGCAGCTGAGTATGAGGGGTAAACAAGTCAACAAAGGCCTTGCTGTCAGCCAGAGACAGACACATTCCAGCCAGGGACAGGCCAGAGGGACTGGTGCTGAGACCCCTGGGGGGTCCCAGCCTGGTGGGTATGGGGGAAGGGAGAGAGCAAACAGACAGCTTCTGGGGGCAGAGCGCCAGGAAGAGGAAGAGAAGGTGCAAAGATGCTGCCCAGCCAGGTGCTGATCCCCTGGGTGAGGGCAGGCCTGCAGGCCTCGGGGGACGTGGGACGTGGCTTTGGCCCCTTCTGCCCCCCAGCTCCCTGGCAGCCCCCTCCCAGACCTCCTGATGCCCCTTGAGTCCTTGTCCCAGCAGACAGCTCCAGGCACCCCCTCAGGGTCTGCAGTCTGGCCACAGCCTCCTCCTCACAGCCCTTCCCGACCAGCCCGTATCTTGTCCAGAGTGGAGAAGCCATGTGAATGTCTAGGCAGAAGCCATCCACACCCCCTAACGTGGCACAGGATGCCTGCCTGCCGTTCTGATGGGCCCCCTCTCTGCAAGTGCCCCCTTAGAGATCCCCTCCCCCCTCCCACAGAGAGAACCTGTGAACCCCCCACCTCCAGGGCTGACAATTTACGATCCAATAATTCTCTTCTCTGTCTCTCACTAATTTTGTGCTTATAGAGACGAGACAAGGCGGTAGGGGCTGGCGGGGTGGAGAGTCAGGATGACAGAACTTGCCGGACTATCTTTTATAAGCCCTGAAGGTTATGTCTGGCCCCAATTTTAACTGCACTCTTTTTGTTCTTGCTGTTGCTATTATTTTTTCTTTTTCATTTATTTTAAACTGTATTCTTTATTTATTATCATTGTCCATGCCATGCAGCACGTGGGATCTTAGTTTCCCAACCAGGGATCAAACCTGCACCCCTTGCAGTGGAAGCTCAGAGTCTTAACCACTGTACCACCAGGGAAGTCCCTAAGTGCAGTCTTTCTTAAAATTTATTTATTTGGTTGCACCAGGTCTTAGTTGTGGCATGTGGGGTCTTTAGTTGTGGCACGTGAACTCTTAGTTGCAATATGTGGGACCTAGTTACCTGACCAGGGATCGAACCCAGGGCCCCTATATTGGGACCGGGGAGTCCACCACTAGACCACCAGGGAAGTCCCTTAACTGCACTCTTGAGGATGTGTGAGACTTGCTACCTTTGTCTGTACCTATAGTCTCAGATGGGCTTCCCTGGTGGCTCAGAGGGTAAAGCGTTTGCCTGCAATGTGGGAGATCTGGGTTTGATCCCTGGGTTGGGAAGATCCCCTGGAGAAGGAAATGGCAACCCACTCCAGTACTCTTGCCTGGAAAATCCCATGGACGGAGGAGCCTGGTAGACCACAGCCCATGGGGTCACAAAGAGTCGGACACGACTGAGCAACTTTGCTTTTGCTATAGTCTCAGTTGGGCTTCCCTAGTCACTCAGATGGGAAAGAATCTGCCTGCAATGCAGGAGACCCAGGTTCAATCCCTGGGGTCAGGAAGATCCCCTGGAGGAGGGCACGGCAACCCATGCCAGTATTCTTGCCTGGAGAATCCCATGGACAGAGGAGCCTAGCGGGCTGTCATCCTTAGGGTTGCAAAGAGTTGCCACAACTGAAACAACTTAGCATGCATGTTGGTCTCAGTCATCATTGTTGGGCCAACAGGAAACCCTGTTCCGTACCTCATACTGGCACATGTGCAAAAGCACTCACTGCCCCATTGTCGGCAATTATAGAAAACTTGAAACAACCCCGGCGCCTATCAGTAGGGGAGGGTCATAAACACGACAAAAGCAGGGACAACACCTGCCTAACCCTCAGGTGTTATACCCTCAGTGCCTAATGTGGTACCTGGCACATAGTAGGTGCTCAGGAAACATTTGTGAAAGGAGGAAAGGAAGGAGAGAGTGAGGGGAGCAAAGCATTTCAAAGGGTCTTGCAGGATCCCAGAAAGCAAACCCTTCTCCCTCCAGCCGGGTGGGAAAGACACACTTTGGAGGTTGTTATTGTTCATTTTAAAAACTTCCATCAAATGACTTCTGGATTCAATTCCCTCTTGAATGTTTCTCTTTTCTCATTTTCATCATCTCCCATCTTTTTAATACTTGTTGTTGAGTTCCCGTTTGCAGCGGTTGATTGAATTGAGGCTCTGGGGACTTGCGACAGTCACTTTAGACACTTAGAGTTCCAATCACGCTGTTCCATGCTTCCCCCGCCTTTAGCACCGAAGAAACCATTTCTTATGAGAGCCGAGAATATCTTTACAGCCCAGAACACCACACTCTAAAACACAGATGGTAAAAGTCAGAATTCTCCGTGACTAATGTGTGTCCAATGAAAGTATTAAAATGCCCATTTAATGGGAGAAGGCTGATTGAAAAAATCCATGTGCTGGTGAAGTTCTGACTGATGTCATATGGGGTCCAGGCCTGGAAAAGACACGGAGCTCATCAGTCCAGGGGCCAAGCTGTACAATGTCTCCAGTCTCAGGAGGTACCCATAGTCCCCCTCCCACAGGGAGAGGCAGCCTGTGGAGGCAGACAGAGGGAGGCACTCACGTCAGCTGGTTACCTCCTGGGACTTCCCTGGTGGTCCCGTGGTTAAGAATCCACCTTCAAAGGCTGGGGACTCAGGTTCGATCCCTGGTCGGGGAGTTAAGATCCCACATGCCTTGGGGCAACTAAGCCCATGTGCCGCAACTACTGAGCCCAAGTACTCTAGAGCCTGTGCTCCACAATGAGAGAAGCCCCTGTTTGCCACAACTAGAGAAAGCCTGTAGGCCACAGCAAAGACCCAAGACATAGCCAAAAACCCCCGCAAAACACAAACAAAACAAACCACAGAAACCAAACAGGCAAACAAAACTGGGGCATTTCCTGTGTGCCAGGCTAGGTCTTGTGCAAGGCATGACCTCATGGACTCCTGAGAACAACTCTGTGAGGTGAGATTTATTATCACACTCTTGAAAAGGGCACTTCCTGTGGGATTTCAAAGGTGGAAGAGGAGTTAGCTAGGAGAAAGGAGGGCCCTGGAAAGGGATTACCCAAAGAGGAAACAGTACCTGCAAAGGCAAGAGGCAGTATATAAAAAGAAAAGCAGTTTGGTATCGCTGAGGCTTAAAGTGCCAACAGTGAGAGGAAAAGGATGAGGCTAGAGTTGTTGGTGGGAACAGATGACAATTTCATGGACCTTGCTGGATGGGGCAGGGACTGGGAGGCAGGAGCCAGAAGCTGGGAGACTCTGGAGTGGCTGTCAGAGTCATCAAGGCAAGAGATGAGGGAGTTAGAGAAACTCACGGAGGCATAGATAGCGGGACTGGCTGGCTGATTGGACTGGATACCGGAGGAGACTGAGGGGAGGAGAGGACCCAAGGATGATGTCCAGATTTCTGTCTGCAGAGCTGATGATGTGGCTGCCTGACTCAGGGACCCAAGGCAGACATGGGGAATAACACAGCAATGCACCGTGGACATGCTGAGCTCCAGGCAATCAAAAGACAGGAGGAGAGGGTGTGGCCTTCCTGTGGCCTAGGCCCAACTTAGAGGCATAGCTATCGATTGTCAGCTTGGCAATGATCCCTGAAGCCACAGAGCAGCAGGGCTCACCTAGTTCAGTACGACCTGCACTGTGTTTAAAATATGAGTCCATGTTTAAAAATCAAGCCAAGCTCAGTTAAAACACAAACATTTGTCTTTTGGAAAATCAGAAGATTTGGCCTCATGGGCTAGAACCCCCTGAGGGCAACCATTGCTGAGAAGTAGCTAAGAAGTTGGACTTCCCAATCTGCCTGCCAATGCAGGAGACACAGATTCAATCCTTGGGTCGAGATCTCCCTGAAGAAGGAAATGGCAACCCACTCCAGTATTCTTGCCTGGGAAATCCTATGGACAGAGGAGCCTGGTGGGCTAGGGTCTGTGTGGTCTAAGACAGGACTTAGTGATGACACAACAACAAAGCTAAGAAATTGGATAGCTAACAGGACTTCCCTGGTGTTCCAGTGGCTAAGACTCTGCTCTCCCAATGCATGTAGCCCAGGTTCGATCCCTGATCAGAGAACTAGATCCCACATGTCACTACTAAGAGTTTTCATGCTGCAAGATCCTAAATACTACAACTGAAATTACCCTGTATGCTGCAACAAAGATCCCATGTGCCACTACTAAGACCTGGTGCAGCCAAATTAATAAAATAAATATTAAAAGAAAAGGAGTAGCTCAGAACTAAGTAGTTAAGACAGAATACATGCTCTTCCATTTAGCACAGTCCCCACCCTTCGGATTCTCATAGAATCCGAAGTAGTTCTGTTGTCAGTTATTGCACTTGCAATGACTTCAACGTCCCACACTTTTATCATAAAGGACAGTCTCAGAGAGTTGAAGTTCAGTGTTTCAAGTAAAACAGGAGCGCATATATCCTTGCAGACACCAAGACAATTCCTTTGCCTTTAATATACAGAACGAGTCTGTGTCAAAAGTCTAACCCAGGCCAGACGCTCTTCTCTTATCCACAGGTCTTGCTAACAATCCATGGCCTAGAGGGAAAAGAGAAGAGGGACACAGGGAGAGAGTGATCAGACAGGGAGGGCGACAGGGGGCATCGCCAGGAAATAGACTTTTAAGGAGGGAGTGATCAGCAATATCTAGTGCTCACAGAAGTTGAGTTAGACAGGCATGACTCATTTGTGACAAGGGTTTGTGCACACAAGGCCACACATGTATCCACATGTAAAAATGAGTGCACACAGCCATGTGCACACAGGCACATGTGTACACACACATACACAAGAGCAAGCATGCCGACCACTTACACTCCCAACTTACCTGCCTCTGCACACACAGAGACACATGTTCAGTTCAGTTGCTCAGTCGCGTCTAACTCATGCGACCCCATGGACTGCAGCACACCAGGCTTTCCTGTCCATCACCAACTCTCCAAGTTTACTCAAACTCATGTCCATCGAGTTGGTGATGCGATCCAACCATCTCATCCTGTCGTGCCCTTCTCCTCTCGCCTTCAATCTTTCCCAGCATCAGGGTCTTTTCAAAAAAGAGTCAGTTCTTCGAATCAGGTGGCCAAAGTATTGGAGTTTCAGCTTCAGGATCAGTCCTTCCAATGAATATTCAGGACTGATTTCCTTTAGGATGGACTGGTTGGATTTCCTTGCAGTCCAAGGGACTCTCAAGAGTCTTCTCCAACACCACAGTTCAAAAGCATCAGTTCTTTGGTGCTCAGCTTTCTTTATAGTCCAACTCTCACATCTACACATGACTACTGGAAAAACCATAGCTTTGACTATTTGGACCTTCATTGGCAAAGTAATGTCTCTGCTTTTTAATATGCTGTCTAGGTTGGTCATAATTTTTCTTCCAATGAGCAAGTGTCTTTTAGTTTAATGGCTGCAGTCACCATCTGCAGTGATTTTAGAGCCCCAACAAACAAAGTTAGGGAAAAAAAAAGAAAAAAAAAAAGTCAGCCACGGTTTCCATAGCTTCCTCATCTATTTGCCATGAAGTGATGGGACTGGATGCCATGATCTTTGTTTTCTGAATGTTGAGCTTTAAGCCAACTTTTTCACTCTCCTATTTCATTGTCATCAAGAGTTTCTTTAGTTCTTCACTTTCTGCCTTAAGGGTGGTGTCATCTGCATGTCTGAGGCAATCTTGATTCCAGCTTGTACTTCATCCAGCCCAGCATTTCGCATGCTGTACTCTGCATATAAGTTAAGTAAGCAGGGTGACAATATAAAGCCTTGACATACTCCTTTCCCTATTTGGAACCAGTCTGTTGTTCTATGTCCAGTCCTAACTATTGCTTCTTGACCTGCATACAGATTTCTCAGGAGTCAGGTCAGGTGGTCCGGTATTCCCTTCTCTTGAAGAATTTTCCACAGCTTGTTGTGATCTACACAGTCAAAGGCTTTGGCATAATCAATAAAGCAGAAGTAGCTATTTTTCTGGAACTCTCTTGCTTTTTCTATGATCCAGCAGCTGTTGACAATTTGATCTCTGGTTTCTCTGCCTTTTCTAAATCCAGCTTGAAAATCCAGAGGTTCTGGGTTCACATGCTCTTGAAGCCTGGCTTGGAGAATTTTGAGCATTACTTTACTAGCCCGTGAGATGAGTGTAATTGTGTGGTAGTTTGAACATTCTTTGGCATTGCCCTTCTTTGGTATTAGGATGAAAATTGACCTTTTCCAATCTTTTAGCCACTGCTGAGTTTTCCAAATTTTCTGGCATATTGAGTGCAGTGCTTTAACAGTATCATCTTTTGGGACTTGAAATAGCTCAACTGGAACTCTAACACCTCCACTAGTTTTGTTCATAGTGATGCTTCCTAAGGCCCACTTGACTTCGGACTCCAGGATGTCTGGCTCTAGGTGAATGAACACACCATCATGATTATCTGGGTCATGAAGATCTTTTTTTGAATAATTCTGTGTATTCTTGCCACCTCTTCTTGAAGTCTTCTGCTTCTGTTAGGTCCATTAATTTCTGTTCTTTATTATTATGACCATCTTTGCATGAAATGTTCCCTTGGTATCTCTAATTTTCTTGAAGAGATCTCTAGTCTTTCCCATTCTGTTGTTTTCCTCTATTTCTTTGCATTGATCACTGAGGAAGGCTTTCTTATCTTTCCTTGCTATTATTTGGAACTCTGCATTCAAATGGGTATATCTTTCCTTTTCTCCTTTGCCTTTCACTTCTCTTCTTTTCTCAGCTAATTGTAAGCCCTCTTCAGACAACCATTTTGCCTTTTTGCATTTCTTTTTCCTGGGGATGGTCTTGATCACTGCCTCCTGTACAATGTCATGAACCTCCGTCCTTAGTTCTTCAGACACTCTATCAGATTTAATCCCTGCAATCTATTTGTCACTTCCACTGTATAATCATAAGGGATTTGATTTAGGTCATACCTGAATGGTCTAGTGGTTTTCCCTACTTTCTTCAATTTAGGTCTGAATTTGGCAATAAGGGGTTCATGATCTGAGCCACAGTCAGCACCCCTTCTTGTATAGAGCTTCTCCATCTTTGGCTGCAAAGAATGTAATCAGTCTAATTTCGGTATTGACCATCTGGTGATGCCCATGTGTAGAGTCTTCTTTTATGTTGTTGGAAGAGGGTGTTTGTTATGATCAGTGCGTTCTCTTGACAAAACTCTGTTAGCCTTTGCTCTGCTTCAGTCTGTACTCCAAGGCCAAATTTGCATGTTACTCCAAGTATCTGACTTCCTACTTTTGCATTCCAGTACCCTATAATGAAAAGGACATCTTTTTTGGGTGTTAGTTCTAGAAGGTCTTGTAGGTCTTCATAGAACCATTCAACTTCAGCTTCTTCAGCATTACTGGTTGGGGCATAGACTTGGATTACTGTGATATTGAATGGTTTGCCTTGGAAACGAACAGAGATCATTCTGTTGTTTCGAGATTGCATCCAAGTACTGCATTTTGGAATCTTTTGTTGACTATGATGGTTAATCCATTTCTTCTAAGGGATTCTTGTCCACACTAGTAGATATAATGGTCATCTGAGTTAAATTCACCCATTCCAGTCCATTTTAGCTTGCTGATCCCTAAAATGTTGATGGTCATTCTTGCCATCTCCTGTTTGACCACTTCCAATTTGCCTTGATTCATGGACATTATATTCCAGGTTCCTATGCAATATTGCTCTTTACAGCATTGGACTTTACTTCTGTCACCAGTCATGTCCACAGCTGGGTATTGTTTTCTCTTTGGCTCTGTCTCTTCATTCTTTCTGGAGTTATTTCTTCACTGATCTCCAGTAGCATATTGGGCACCTACCAGCCTGGCAAGTTCATCCTTCAGTGTCCTATCTTTTTGCCTTTTCATACTTTCATGGGATTCTTAAGACAAGAATACTGAAGTGGTTTGCCGTTCCCTTCTCCAGTGAACCAAGTTTTGTCAGAACTCTCCACCCTGACCCATCGTCTTGGGTGGCCCTACACAGCATGACTCATAGTTTCACTGAGTTAGACAAGGCTGTGGTCCATGTGATCAGATTGGTTAGTTTTCTGTGATTATGGTTTTCATTCTGTCTTCCCTCTGATGGAGAAGGATAAAAGGCTTATGGAAGCTTCTTGGTGAGAGAGACTGACTGAGGGGGAAAATGGGTCTTGTTCTGAAGGGCGGGGCTATGCTCAGTAAATCTTTAATTGAATTTTCTGTTGATGGGATGGGCTGTGTTCCCTCCCTGTTGTTTGACCTGAGGCCAAACTATGATAGAGGCAATGAAGATAATGGCGACCTCATTCAAAAGGTCCCATGCATGCACTGCTGCACTCAACCCCTCAACCCTGCAGCAGGCCAATGCCGACCCACGCATCAGCCGGAGCCTCCTGGACACTCGTGGGCATGTCTGGGTCAGTCTCTTGTGGGGTCACTGCTCCTTTTTCCTGGGTCCTGGTGCACACAAGGTTTTGTTTGTGCCCTCCAAAAGTCTGTTTCCCCAGTCCTGTGTAAGTTCTGGTGGCTCTATGATGGGGTTAACAGCGACCTCCTCCAAGAGGGCTTATGCCATACCCAGGTCTACTGCACCCAGAGCCCCTGACCCTGCAGGAGTCCACTGCAGACCTGTACCTCCACAGAACACACTCAAACACAGTTCTGGCTCAGTGTCTGTGGGGTCTCTGGGTCCTGTTGCACACAAGGTTTGAGCTCTCGGAGCGTCTCTGGCGGGTATGGGGTTTGATTCTAAATGCGACTTCACCCCTCCTACCATCTTGCTGGGGCTTCTCCTTTGCCCTTGGACCTCCAAGTTGGCGGAGTAGAAGGACACGTGCTCATCTTCTCCTGTGAGAACTCCAAAATTACAACTCGCTGCTGAACAACCATCAACAGGGAAATGTTGGATCCCACCAAAAAAAGACAACCCACGTCCAAGGGCAAAGAGACACATATGCACACACACAAAGAAGAATGTGATGAAGAGGCGTGCACACACAAGCGGGCATATGAACACACATGTAGGCATGTGGACACACCTACTCAGGCACAAAGACATAGTGTCCGCATAGACACAGGCCCATGTACATTCTCAGAGTCATCCAACTCTGGGCACCCTCCCGGGTATCCATGCTCACACCTAATGAAGCCCTGCCAGTTCCAAACTAGCAACTCGTAACTAAATAAATATGATAAACAACTCCCCTCCAGATGGCTCCGCACGCACACCCACTCCTCCCGCTCGGAGGGATGGCACATTCTATGCCAATAAATCCTCCTGTTTGAAAACATTTGCCTTCTTAATTGGCCCGTTTACGGGTAAAATATGTTTCTGGGTAGTGCTCTGCCAGAATGGGGTGCAGAGATGCCCCACCTTGCCCGGGGCTCAGCCGGGAAAGGGGTCTTGGAGCTGTGGGTGTGCCGCCACCCCGGCCTAGGAGAACAAGCTTGACCCATGCCGAGATAAGGCTGAAGGGAAAGGCTCTCCCCGTGGCTTTTTTCCTCCCTGTGTCTCGAGTTTTCTCTGGGTTCACATTTATTGAGCTTGCTGCAGGCAGCACTGCCATCAGAGACACCCTCTTCTCTCCATGTTTGTGTCCCTGGCCAGGCGCCTGTGAGATGTGCTGACTGTGACGACCCCATAGTGGGGTGAAGGGTGATTCTCCCAAAGTTATACCCACATCTAAATCCCCAGAACCTGTAAATGTGACCTTCTTTGGGAAAAGGGTCTTTGCTGATGTAATTAAATGAAGGACCTTAGGATGATATTCTAGATTACTCAAGTGGGCCCTAAATCCAATGACAGGTATCTTATAAGAGACCACAGATGACACACGTGGAGGGGAAAGCGGCAAAGGGCCGGCCTGTGGCTCAGCAGCCCGGGTCAGAGTGGGTAGATTGTTTGATTCACCCACTGTGTGACCTTGGCCAAGTCACTCCCCACCTCTGAGACTCCATCTTCTCATCTGTGAAGTGGGGAACATAATAACAGCCACTCCTAGGGTTACTGAAAGGATTGATGGAAATAAAACCCCAAATAAAACCCCCAAACCAGTCCAATAAATAATATAAAATATAACAAAATGAATAATGGTTGAAAAAGAAAAAGCCTCACAAAGCCCTAAGTAGCACACTGAGTTCTCAATAAGTGCTCGCTGGTGTTAGGTGAGCTTAGCGGCCAGTGAGAGGGAGCACAGGGCCTCTGGCCACAGAACATCACTTTATGGCTAATGGCCAGGATGACAGCATAGTAGGCCAAGACAGGCTGGTCCCCTGACAGATGGCTGTAGCGGCGACCCTGTGCTCACCATGAGCATCCTCCCCAGGGGACACCCAATCCTCTGCTCATGACAGCCCAGCCGCTGTGCTGAGAGGTGGCCAAGGAGGGTCTGCATGGCCAGGGACACGGCAGGCTCCCACTGACACCAGCCCATCTTTCCTGGCAGTGTGCAGTAGGTGCTCAGAAGAGGCAGCCTCAGTGACTTCCTCTCTCTCTTCATGGGAACATCACCTAGATTTTTAACCAATGTGACAGCTGTAGTCTGGCCAATATAAATAAACCTTAATGTTAACCATGAGGGGTTGGCTAAGTTTAAATGTAGGAAGAAAAGGGAAGTGACATTGTCACCAAACCGGATCCATTGAATTATCATTGTTCTGCAGGGACTTGATCACGCAGGGTCCAAGGTCAGGGCTCCACTCCTCCCTGCAGGCAAAACAGTCAATTATCCTTTTCATCAAATAGCTCATTTCTTCAGCTAGCAACCACTGAGCACCTAGTAAGGCAGACACACAGGGGTGCTGAGCACAGGAATACAATAGCTTCTGCTGTCACGGAATTTAGTGCCGGGAGGGAGAAACAGACATCCGACAAGGAAATGGAATACCTCTAAGGTGATGAGAACGAGGCAGGGCTGTGCATAGAGTTATGAGAATATGGAGCTGGGGAGTCAGGTTTGGGAGAGCAAGCCAGGCAGAAGGGCCTCTCTGCTGTTCCGGATAAAAGGCAGGAAGGGGAGCTACAGCACCTGGCCTAGATATGAAGAGGTACCCCTGGCAGCTGAGTGGAGAATGGTTTACAGGGGACCAGGGAGACAGGGAAACCAGTGAGGAGGCCATGACAATCACAGGGATGAGGGTGGCCTGAGTCAGAGCCAAGGCAAGTTCATGGGTGTGCAACCTGTGTGACCACACAGGGCCTTCCCCCAGAAGGGCCCCCCACTTGGCTTAATACTTGTCACTGTCTTGAAATTGCTGACAATTTTTGAAGAAACGGCCCTGTGTGTTCATGTTGCCCTGGCCCCTGCAAATTACATAGAGGGCCGAAGAAAGCAGAGAAAGGATCTTTCTTAAACGCTCAAAGTCATAAACCTTTTTGCACCAGTGCGCTGTAATAGGGCTTGTACCATCTCTGAGAGCCAGCTTTGAAGAATTTTGTTGTCTTGTTGGTAGCCTGAAATTGGCCTTGCTGGGAGTACTTACACCATGGAACTCAGCAAACATTACAAGTCAGTCTTATTTTTTCAAAGACATTCATTCATCAGCATTTCCCAGAGTGTGTCCAAGGCCACACTTGGGTAGTGTGCTAAAAATATAGTTTCTGGGCGATGCCTGAGCCCCCTGAGGCTGGAAGGCCAGCGCAGGAAGGCTGGGGCCCACCGCAGCGCGTCCACATGCTTCATAGGAGGGAGGGCTAGAGAAAACTGGATTTGTGGAGTGGGAGAGTGGGGGCAACCTGCTTGGGGTCAAAAACTGAAGTTCTGGGCCTGGGACCCAACCCTACCATCCCACGTGGAGGCTGAGCCCATAGGGGAGACATCACCCACAAGGTTGCCCACTTTGCAGGACTCCTGGGGCGAAGAGGCGACCAATACAGAGCCCTCCTGGACCACGAGGGAGCGGCGCACACCAGCCCCCCTCTCCTCACCCGCCCGCCCCTGGCGCTCAGTAGATAATGACTATTATATTACGAATGTTGTGGCTATAATGGCCCCACCTCCTGGCTGGCTTCCCTCCCTTCTGTTACAGCCTCACCTCTCAGGACCTCCACACAGACTTCAATCTCATCCCGCCCCAAACCCCCTGTCCCCGCCCCCGCGTCTGTCTCATCAGGCCCAGAAAGCAGGCAAGTGGGGATGGCTGGGGGTGGGGGTGGGGGCTGGGGATTCTAAGCGCATTCCTATCCCAACTTCCCCACCCCGCCTCCCCTCGCCCTTCCCTCCTGGAGCGCAGACCCTCCTGAAGAGCCCACCCACCCCACCACCCACCAGCCCCGAGGTTCCAGCGCAGCGCGGGGCCTCACTTCCGGGGAAATGGCGCCACCTGCAGGCACCCGGGCGCGCTGCGGCGTCGGCTCCTCACGCCCGGGGCCTGGCCACAGCCTCACCCCGCCTGCTGAATGGAGCGGTGGACCGAGTTTCCCATCAAGTGTCCGGTGGACCCTACACAGGTTGATGAGAAGCTTGGAAAACGCCCCCTGGAGATTCTCCGTCTACATTTGCCCTGAAGTCCGATTTGAGTTAACCCTTCAGTTCCCAAACATGAACGCTGAGGCCATGGGAATGTCATTCTTTCTAGGCCTCAATTTCCTCATCTACAGCATGCGGGTGAGGGTCAGAAGAGATTATGTCAAAGGCTTGGTGGAATGCTCAAACTTTTCATGAAAAGAAAATCTTTTGGAGGCATGTTTAAAATGCAAAATCCAGAACTCCAAGAAATTCTGATCCATGCAGGAGCCTGCATGTTCAGTCAGAATCAGAGATTCTGATGCAGATGTTCTGCCTACCCCAGCGTGGGGAACACTGCCCAAGGAATGAGCCTTCAGGAAGCTGGAAAAGTGGGCGGCAGCCTTCCAGAGCACACCTTGGAGGTGACTGTACAGAAGGCAGTGGAAGCCATGTGTGTGTGCTCAGCTTCTTCAGTCGTGTCCGACTCTTTGCGACCCCGTGGACTGTATGTAGCCACCCAGGCTCCTCTGTCCATGGAATTTTCTGGGCGAGAATACTGGAGTGGGTTGCCATTTCCCCTCTAGGGCATCTTCCCGACACAGGGATCGAACCCATGTCTTCTGCATCTCCTGTCTCGCAGGCAAATTCTTTACCGCTCAGTCACCTGGAAAGCCAAATGGAAGCCATGGGAGCTATTAATGGAAGAGTGACAGCTTTTTAGAATGATCACACTGGCTCTGGCTACTATGAGAGGGGTTAGTAAGGGTCCATCATGGTGGTGGCAATGACCTCAGAGAGGTAACTGCTGAAGTTTTCCAGATGAGATTCAGTGGTGTCCTGGACCAAGTGGAGGGGAGGAAAGGGGGACAGATTTCAGAGGTAAATCTTGTGTCTCCTTTCAAACACAATAAAAATAGATTAGAATTGCTGATTATATTCTTATCCCAGCATTTTAAAACTTCAAGGGGTTGTGTATGTATTATGTACACAATATATACCACTCTGTGTGAGTGTGTATGTATAGATATACAGATGGTAGAGATACAGATTCAGATATAGATGTGGCATGGATTCAAAAAAATTTCTCTGGATGGTATATCAGAGACTGGATGAGTTAATTCAATACCTGGCACATACTAAGCATTCTGTGTCAGCTCTCATGGCAGATTGTGCCTCCCAAATATGGCCCAAATGATATCTCCTGTTCCCCATGCTCTTTTGTCTTTTCTTCTTAAAAAAAATTTTATTGGAGTACAGTTGATTTGCAATGTTGTGTTAGTTTCAGGTGTATGGCAAAGTGACTCAGTTATACATACACATATATCCACTTTTTTAGATTCTTTTCCCATATTGAGTAGACTTCCCTGTGCTATACAGTAGGTCCTTATTTGTTATGTATTTTATATAGTAATGTGCATATGTCTACTTTATGTCTATGAGTGAGTGAGTGTTAGTCGCTCAGTCATATCCAACTCTTTGAGACCCCATGGACTGTAGCCTGCCAAGCTCCTCTGTCCATAGGATTTTCCAAGCAAGATTACTGGAGTGGATTGCCATGTCCTCCTCCAGGGGATATTCCTGATCCAGGGATCAAACCTGCGTCTCCTGTGTCTCCTGCCTTGTGGGTGGATTCTTTACCTGCTTAGCCAACGGTGAAGCCCACTGTATGTCTATAGTAGTATGTATATGTCAATCCCAGTCTCCCAATTTATCCTTCCCCACATCCCATGCTCTTTTAGAACTAACCCTGCCCTCATCAGGAGGTGGAGTCTAATTCCCCTCCCCTTGAACCTGGATGAATCTGCAGCTCATATAACCAGTAAAACACAACACTGTGACTTCGCATGACTTCAAGGCTAGGTCATAAAGGTGATAGATACACCATCAACAACACTAGCTGGGACCATCAACTTTAGAGCCCTGACCTTGGACAACACCAAGGCCTGCATGCTGTGAGGAGGCTCGAGTCACATGGAGAAGCCATGTGTTCCTGCTGAGTCCCCAGGGGAGGTCCCAGCCCGCAACCAGCACCCACAGCCACACATACCACGCAACTGAAGACGTCTCTGTGTGTTCCAACCGATGACATCACCAGCCTTCCGGGGCTTGGCAGGGGAGGCCCTAATTACCATGGAACAGAGATAAGCCATACCCTCTGGGTCCTTTCTGAGTTTCTGAACACAGAATCTGTGAGCATAAGGAAATAGTTGCATTTCACAACTAAGTTTCAGGGTGGTTTATTGTGAAGCAGTAGGTAAGTGGAACTGCCATTGTGTATACCACAGAGTCTTTGTCCACACTTCCCGCAAGGGGACCAAGTGCCCCCCATGTGGCTGCCCGAGCAGAGGAGGGAGAGAAGGAAACAGAGGCAGCACCAGTGAGATGGTTTGGGGGGGAAGGGGAAACCAGCCCCAAAGGAGTCCTGTCTTCAAAGCTCCTGTGGGCACCTACTTTGTAGCTCGGGGAACTCTACGCAGTGCTCTGTGGTGACCTTTGCGGGAAGGAAATCCATCCAAAACAGAGGGGATATGTGTATTCGTGCAGCTGATTCACTTTGCTGGACAGTAGAAGCTAGTACAACATTGTAAAGCAACTATACTCCAATAAAAATTAATTTTAAAAAAGCCCCTTGGGGAAAGTGAGGAGCCCAACTCCATCCACTGTTTGGATGACTGTGACCCACAGCTCCATTCCAGGTCAGCTGGATGATTCCAGATCCTGTTGCCTGTGGCCTTTCTACTCTCAGCAGGAAGATTTTCAAGAGAGTTGGCCTCCTCTTTGGGCCTCAGCACTTGGTCACGTTCAGAGTTGGCACCTTCTACGGGAGACAGGAGTCTCTGAATCTAGCCCTCCCCCACCACCACAGCACGGAAGGACTTGGGGCTGGATTCTTGCCGCTCTGCTGCTCACCAGCTCAGTGACCTGGGCCCCTAGTCACTTTATCCCTCTGAACCTGTTTTCTCAACTGTAAAACAGGGCAGTGAGTGGTCCATCCCTGAAGCAGTTCTTGTGTGGATTAAATGAGATGAGATGAAGCAGATTAAGCGCCTGGTCTTAGTAAATGCTCCCTTAACGTTTGTCATTCTTTTGAGACTTGTTCTTGTTGAAAACCAGAAAGTCCAAAAGCGTACACACCTCTGTTTTCTCCTGCTGCAGCCTATATTGCCCTGTGGGAATTTGGGCACTGGTTAGCCAGAGCCTCACAGAAATCTAGCCTGGGATTGGTGCAGAGCCTGGGCTGCAGGACCCGAAGGTTTGTGCGTTATCTCCCAGCTCCACCTGCTTCCTCTGCTTACTGGGTAAGGTCAGAATGCAGCTTAGCAGGAAGGAAGGAAGCTCTTTCTGCAAGGTGGGTACCCAGGGCAGACAGGAAGAGATCTGGTTGGGGAGACAGGGACTCAAGTTCGGCCTGTACTTACTATGGGTCTTGAAGTACTTTGGCACCTCAGTTTCCTCACCTGTCATTCATTGAATAAATACTTATCAAAGGTCTATTGATTCTGTGTCATTGTCCCACTCAGACCCAAAAGCAAGCCCAAGATGGCCTCCGGGCCTTTGCACATGCTGTTGAAAACTATCCTCCTAGTTCCATGTCTTTCACAACTTTTCCCTTGCTGAGTCCTTAGCACCCCTCAGTCTTGGTTGAGAGAGCACTTCCTCCTACAAGCCCTCCTCGGTCAGGTGCCTCCTTTTTTAAAAATTCTGACCACACTCCAAGGCATACGGGACCTGACCTGACCAGGGACTGAACCTATGCCCCTGCATTGGAAGGTGGTGTCTTAACCACTGGACCACCAAGGAAGTGGTGTCTACTACTTAGCTGGTTTAACTGATTTCACTGCATTGATTACCCAGCCTGTGGTGGCAATGATGATGAGGAGGAGGATGACGATGGTTTAATTTTCTCATCAAGAGCTTTGTGAGAGCTGGCACAAAGCTGCCCAAAATACAGATGTTGGATAAATGGCCTTCATAGGACAAGAAACTCATTGGCTGCTTCTGTCGCATATTAGCGTGGAACCAGAAGCTTCTCTAAGCCATAGTTTTCACCTCTAGGAAATGAGGCTCATAATAACCTGTTCTTCCCACCTCTACCCACCTCAAAGAGCTGCCAAAGCCCTGATGGGTGCTTTGCAGGCCTTGACCTCACAGCTGTGTGAGGCACCATTGTGCACTGAACAGTAATGTCCATCTGGAACCCTACAATGTCACTTTGCTTGGAGATGGGGGTCGTTGCAGATGTAATTAAAGATCAAGATGAGATCACATTGAATTAGGGACCCTAACACATAATGACAGGTGTCTTTATAAGTGACAGAAAAGGACACACAGAGACAGGGAAGAAGGAGTGAAGATGGAGGCAGAGACTGAAGTGATGGAGCTACAAGCCAAGGAATGCTAGGAGCTCCCTGAAGATAGAAGAGGCAAGGAAGGATCCTCCTTACTAGGCCTCTGAAGTGTGGCCCTGCTGATACCTCGATTTTGTACTTATGACCTCTTGAACTGTAAGAGAATAAATTTCTATAGTTTTAAGGCACCTGTGCACTCAATAAATATTTGTTGAGTAAGTTTTGAATGGTTAAGTCAATGTCTTTACTGTTTGTACCAGTTGAAATCTTCTGTAGCTTATAGCCAAGGAATCCTGACACGGTCACTTCTCTCTCCATCCTGAGAACCTCAAGAGAGCAGGAAAAGGACTGGGCATTACTGAGCACAGCATTCCACAGGCCTGGGACAAAGCCCACACCAAGTAGGAATAAGCAGCTGTTTCTCACAGGGGCCTCAGACACTGTCCAGGAATCAGCTTCAGGCCTGCTAGAGCTGGATGCTTGGGTCTGCCAGCTCCCCTCTCCTACTCCCAGGGTGAGACACCCCTGAAGTGGCTGATTAGAAAAGTATAATGGCCACTGTGCATTTCCCACACCAAATGATGCCTGCAGAACGCCAACTGTAGGCTGAGACAGGGGAATCTGGCAGCAAACCCTGCCATTAGATTCTTCTTAAGGTGGAAAGAACTTCTGAGAACACCGCAGGCAACATCCACTCGAGCCATAAATCTTCAAGCCGCCGTGGTGAAGTCCCGATTCTAAGTGTGGCAGCATGGGTGGAGGAGCAGTGAAGGGTGAGGAGCAGGGCAGGAATAGCTTTGCAGACAGAACATCTGAAATGATCTGGTCCGGCCTGGCTGTTTCACAGGCGGGAAAATGACATTCAGGGCAGGTGGGCAGCTTGCCACAGGGTACCCAGTGAGCAATGGCATGTTTAATTGTGAACTCAGGTTGGGGTTTTTTATGACTTTTTTTAAAATTAATTTTTAAATTGAAGTATAGTTGATTTACAGCATTGTGTCAATTTCTGCTGTGCAGTAAAGTGATTCATTCACACACATATATACATTTTTTTATATTCTTTTCCTTTATAGTTTACCCCAGGACACTGTGCTATTCAGCATATCCTATACATATATATACTGAATGTGCTATACAGTATCTGCTATGCAGATATCCCTGTGCTACACATAGGACCTTGTTTATCAGGTTGGTTTTGATCTCAAAAGGTGTAGAGATGGGCACTGGAAGGGGATCCTCTTGATTCTGCCAATTTGCATGCAGAATAAAGGATTAATGTGCATAGATCAACTTTTTTGAAGGAGAGGGTCCACAGTGTTTATCAGATTCTTTATTTCTTGAGTGACTGATTTTTGGCTGGGCTGGGTCTTCATTGCTGCGTGGGCTTTTCTCTAGTTGGGGCGAGCGGGGGGCTACTCTCTAGCTGCGGTGCGCAGACTTCTCACTGCGGTGGCTTCCCTCCTTGCAGAGCACGGGCTCTAGAGCACAGACTCAGTAGTTGTGGTGCACCAGCTTAGCTGCTCCGCAGCACGTGGGATTTTCCCAGACCAAGAATCGAACCCGTGTTTCCCGCATCAGCAGGTGGATTCTTTACCACTGAGCCATCAGGGAAGCCCTTCATTGGATTCTTAAGACAGTGTAAGGCTAAAGAAAACCAGAAATGGTGGAAGAGGCCGGGTCAAAATCAGGGCAAGTCACAGCAGACCTGAGACTGGCATTTGCCTCAATTTTCGGTCACTGCCCTATGCCTTCCACCCCACAGGAAAGGCTATTTTCTGCAATACACAGATGGGCCTGGTCCGTGGGCACACCAATGCTTCCAACAGGTGAAGGGTCTGTGGTCCTGCGGGCACTGCCCATGGACGCTGACAGAGAACTAGAGAAGATCTTGGAGCCCCACAAGCACCAACTCACTCCTGAAATGTGCCCAGGGGGTCCCCAGACAAGGTGAGGGCTTCTGGAACCTAAACATGTCTCCAGTAAGACACACTCTGCTCTTGGTTCAAATTGTTGATACACATCATGCTTGGGTCTTCAATGTTTCCAGACTCCCCTGGACAGCACACTAGCCTGGAAAGGGTCACCTCCCAAAACCAATGATTGATTGATTAAACACAAAGGCAAAGTATGAAAATTAATCGAGATATTTAATAGACAGTGCAAACCATAATTTCATCTGAATATAAATGTATGCACATGTTTCCAATGGGTTATCTATCAGTTATCACAAACAGCAACAAGGACCTTAGAGCTATGTTAGAAAAATGTATAGCTGGAATTTAACTCAAACAATCTCACACACTCTCAAGAGAACACCATCCATTTCAAATCAGTGTCACAAACTCCAGAAAGACTAGGGGAGTGGGAGTGAGGAGTGGGCCAGAGTGGGAAACACAGGGGCCAGTACACAGGTGATGGACAGAAATACAGCTCTCGAGGAAAACAAAATAGATGCATTATTACAGCTAAGGACAAGGAAAAGCCTATGGCTTTTAAAAAACGACTCTTCTGCCAGTACCATACACGTCTTACAAAGAGATGTGCGACAAGTCAGCTGACTTAAAAGGACAGAGGCTACATTTTCAGGTCATTTTGACTGCAAACGGTCGACCCTTGCCATTGAGGTTCAGCAGTGGAGTTAGCGTAGTCCAGAAGCTCAATGTTGGATTTGCAAATACAGTTTATTTTACAGAAATTGAACATTATAAACAGCAGGCACCTCCCATCCCACCCCCCACCCCCTCCCCCCCACCACCTGTCCCGCTGGGTGCAGACCATGCTATGCGGAGTGAGCAGTGATGCGGCCCTACTGCTTGGGAGGGAGATTCGAGAGCGATGGAACCTGCCTGCACCACGTCCGGCCTGCCCCGCACACACACGCGCCTGCCCGCCGCGCAGGCCACCAGAGTCTGTCTGGGCCCAGCCCGCACTGGACCGGTTAAATGGTTCCAGCCCAGGTCTCCAATTCCTTCATGTCGTCGTCTTCCTCTTCCTTCTTCTTGGCTGTGTGAAGACAGAAAAGGCTGCTTAGGAAGGCTGGCTGCTGTGTTCTCCACGCGTTCTGGCCGGATGCCAGGGCTGCGCTACCCCATGGCTACAGCCCTGCCCGTGCAGCCCGCCACGTCTCCAGGCTATCAGCAGACTGCCTCTCTGTGCCTAAAAGCTGCAATGCAGAACTCCAGATAACCAGGCACAGCTTCCCCAGCACCTCCCCTTCCTGACACCAGAGCCAGACAAAACGGGGAGGATTCAACACCCAGAGTCTAATAGGATCGACATGCGGCCTCCAGCCAGAGCATCCAATGTGGGGGAGAGAGGGAAGAACCCAGAAGAGCTCTAATCTAAGGCACTTCCCTCCACCTCAAGGGCCTAAGCCACCTCTGTACACCACAGGCAGTTGGCCGGACAGCTTTCAGACCCCCTTCAGCTTTCAGGCCTGCACCCCACCCCGGGCAGCCAACTTGACCAGAGGGCCACTTCCCCTTGACCTGTGGGAGGATGAGAGGACACAGCCTGGTCACACCCTGCTCTCTGGGTTCTCTCTCTGTGCCAAATCAAGCTGCTTCACCTCTTCTAGAAGTTCTGGGTGGAATACTTCTATCCAAAGGTGAAATAACGGGGGAGGAAGGACTCAAGGAAAGAAATGAAGGTTTTATAGAACGAGGTCTCTAAAAAACCCAGAGCTGTTTCCTTCCCGTGGGGCTACCTATGAGCCCCAGTTGAGCGTTACACAGATAGCAGACGGTGGGAGCAAGAGCTGTCCTGGACGTAAACTCCCACCTTGTTTGGTGACACAGGGAAAGCAGGTTCTAGAACAGTGGTCCTCAACTGGAGATTTCTCCCCTCCCCCTCGGCCCCCGGACATCTTGCAAAATCCGGTGACACGGTTGGTTGTCCAAACCTGGGGAGGGGGATGCCACTGGCATCTAGAGGGCAGAGGTCACGGGCGCGGCTCACCATCCACAGGGCGCAGCACAGGCCCCCGCCCAGTTCGCACTAAAAGAACGGTTCGGCCATGTCAACAGTGCCAAGGTTAGGAGACGAAGGAAGAGCGGCTGACACTGTCATCAGGGCTGTCACAACGGATGCTGCCTGGTTCTCAACTCTGGGCGACTCAGGGCCCAAACCGAAGCCAACCGGCCACAAGGTCACCTACCCCATAGGCTGTGGGTGTGTCATGACTGTGGATGAGAAGTACTCACCGGGTTTTGATGGTAGGGATATAGAGGGAACACTTGGTAGAGGGACTGTTTCCGGTCCACTGATTTCCAGCAAATTCTTGTCTAGTTCCTCCTGTTCTAGTTCTTCTAATTCTGCCATGAGCTCATCCTGGGAAAAGCAACACAAAAATGAGAGAGACCCTGGGGAACCCCAGCCCCTCCTGTGGTGCCTCTTACCCAACAGCTCAGGGGACACACATCCCTTCTGAGAAGGTCAGGGCAGACGGACTCCAAGTGCACACTCTGTGACTCATCCTAAACACACTTCTACTGGTGAACGGAGCACACTATCGAACAATCGCTGATGTCTATGTGGGGTCCCTGCACCAGGCTGGGAGCATCTTGAGAAAAGGGATCGTATGTTTTCATTTCTATCTCCATCTCAGAATTGGGTGCACTGAGTGAATGTTCAGAATGTCTGCTGAATTGAAACGAACTTGACTAACCCATCGAACTCCAGTCTGAAAACATGAAAACTCTGGCGCTAGGAGCCAAAGGTAAGAGCTACAGGCTGCTTTCTCAGCTATACGGCGGCGGTTAGCACAAAGGATGAGGCTCGGTGGAGAGGCCCTGACCTTCAGTGGACTCAAATCTAAGGCAGAATGAGGTACAGAGGCTGTAACTGTATTTTAAAAACCTAAGAGCTTCAAGGTTCCAATTGCTACAGCAGAAATTGGTAGCTGGCCAAGTTCCAGATGAACCCTTCAGGGATCAGATACAAACATTCCTTCCCTGGTTTCACCTTTGTCTCCCAGCAGAGCTGGGAGGGCTGTCTGAGGGAAACCCTGTAAATCCCTCAGGGCATGGTGACCTCGGCTGCCCCTGCTCTGAGCCCAGGGGCCCACCACGGAAGGGTGCAGGGTCACTGCTTGCTGAAACCAATATTGACCTGAAGTCCGCTGAGATATCCCGACAGAAGTCCCTTTACTCTACCTTAGCTCCCCCAAACACTGAAAGCATCCCTCAAAACCCAGAATTCGGGAGGGTTCATGCCACACCTTATGTCTATGTTCAGGTCTCTGGAGGGAGGAGACCTGGTGATTTCCAGACCATATACTCCCTGCCAGTGAGGCCTCAACTGCACATCAGAGGCAGCCCAGGCATCATCTGAGAAGCTGGTATGATCAGCACGAAACCACTCACCTCGTCAAACTCTTCTCCAAACCCTACAGGTTTTGAAATAGCTGTTGAAATCTCTTCTGCAAGTTCCTGCTGGTCAGCAATGTCCTGCATTAACTCATCAACTTTATCGATGTCCCTTTAAATGAAATGAGCACTGTGTTAGTCTATGTACAGAGGGTCTGTGAGGCAGAAACAAGGATCTGCTGCCCAGTCTCAGCCCCACAATCACTCCCTCTGAGGAATTCCTTTTTTTTTTTCGGCTGTGCTGAGTGGCATGTGGAATCTTAGTTCCCTGACCAGGTATCGAACCCAGGCTCCCTGCAGTGGAAGCACGGAGTCTTAACCATTGGCCCACCAGGGAAGTCTCGTGGAATTCCTTTTTTGTCTTTGTCTTCTTCCCCCTCTTTTAAACTAGAGAATGACAGAATCAAGAGGACAAAAGCATCCTTAGACGTCACCCAGTCTAACACTCTGAGGAAATAAAGCTGGCAAAGTTAGATGCCATCGTGAGAGTCTCTCATGCAAGCTGGTAAACTCATTAGATGAGACCGTGAGACTTGGGAACTCCTGAATCAATAGCTCTTCAAGTTCAAGGGCAACTCTGCACAGTGATAGGTAAAATCACAAATCCTACAACAGAACCACACAACGTGACCAGCGCTTCCCATCTACACAAATCCACTATGGCTCCTCTACAAGGCCCCAAAGGAAAAGCAAACAATGCAGATTATTTCCTATGCACTGTCACTAATGTCAACAAACTTACAATCAATCAATGTCATATATACACGTGTATTTCCAAGCACAGTATTCACTAAGAGGTGCTGTGCTGTGGGGAACACGGACATGAAGGGGACACGCACCTCACTCAGGAAGCTCAGTCTGACGAACATCCCCTCAGACAGTAGCTCAGTTACCTGAAGGCCACTTTTCCTGTAATCCCACACTTCTAGGGCAGGGATCAGCAAGCTTTTCCCGTAAAGGGTCAAATAGTAATAAATGTTTTAGAATCTCTGGGCCACACGATCTCTGTTGCAAAAATTCAAGCCTGCTGTGTGCCACAAAAGCAGCCACAGACGGTGTGTAGGACACAACTGTGTTTCAATAAAATTTTATTTACAGAAATTGGCAGCAGGGGACTTGCCTGGGGCCCACAGGCCAGATTCTGCCAACCCCTGTTTTAGAGCATGGCAGAGGACCCAAAAGGAAGCAAAAAGGCTCCCAGCACCCGCAAATATATGATACCAAGTTAGAGCACTAAAACAAATGCAGAATTCTGTTCTATTTGGGAGAAGTCCTCATTTGGGGCTTAATGTTAACCTGGCCTTTAATTACAAATATAACAGCTCAGTTATCTGGTGTCTTAGGCCACAGAATATGAGAAGTAGCCACATAAAGGAAGGAATGCAGAAGTCAAGAACACTTGTCAATACGAGAGCCAAAACCCAAGAGTGACGAGGAGGGAAAATCCCACCAAAAACAGACCCAGGAAGAGAAAGACCTAAAGCCCTCAAATGTACCACACCTTTCAGGGCCCCTGACAGCTTCAGGAGAGTCACGGGAACTGATTCTAATCCCAGTTCTATCCAAGTTCCCCCACAACCCAGGGCAAGTCACCTCCCCTCTCTGGGACAAACTTCCCCACCTAGATGATCAGAGGCCCGGGTAAGAGAATCTTCTAAGAAGACAAAGCTTTCCAGCTTAAAACTCTACATTCATTCCAATAACCCTGAATGACCCAGAAAACAGTTTCATTCCATGAGATCTGCTTCTGGGGGTAGTGGGGCACATAATCCATTTCAGAAGAGCTCCAGAAAAGATGCAAATCAGAACAAACTTGGGTGCTTGAATGGATAAATCAAGGGGCCTAGGACTGAGGCCTTGCACAGCCAGCGCTGCCGTTCCGCGTGTGCGACCCCCTCCACCAGCGGGTGCCACATACATGTTGTCGTGGGCAGCCTTCATGGCCTTGGCGGCATAGCCCATGTTCTTGAGCACCTCGGTGTTGGTGTTGGCATTCTCCAGGGCCTCTCGCTGGAACTCGATTGTTGACAGCGTGCCATCGATCTGCGCCAGCTGCTTTTCATACCTCTTCTTGCGCTTCAGGGCCTGAAGTGCCGCTGCATGGGGGGGAAGAAAACAGGGTTTCAGACAGCCCGGACACAGGGCAGCATCCTAGAGTTCACTGAGTTGTCTTCCTAATTGGGATGGATGCACTTCAGTTTCTGCTTTCACTACAAGAGAGGGCTAATACTCTCTTCTCCACAAACAGCATATTCAATACTCAGAGAAAACTACACAAAATTCACATTCTTCAAAATGCAGCCAGGCACTAAGCCCAAGTTCACACTCTCTGGGAACCACACGCATAAATCAAAGCATGGTCGGCACCCCAAACAAGAGAGTGCTTTGAAGTCAGACTGCCTTGAAACCCCAGCTCTCAGCCTCAATGAGCTGCTGAGCCTCCCTGAGAGGTTGATGTGAACGAGATAACATATATGCAAACACTTAGCACAACATTTAACATAGAGGACACTCCCAAAACCCCTCTAATTATTATAAAGCGGCTTTAAAGTATCATTCTATGTCAACTAAATTACAAAATAATAAATAATGACTATAGCAAATACTGGATCATTTAGGGTTAAAATGCCATCTCACACACAGCCCACAACAGTAAATTGTTATAGTGCTTCTGGAAAGTAACATGGCAACACACAGCAACAGCCATAATGTTGTTCTGGCCCTCTGACCCAGTAATTTCCTTCTGGAAATGTATTCAACAAGAGCAAGGCCCTTGTGATTCAAGCAAAGGCTCCATGCCTGAAGATGGTAACTACAGCATTCTTTATCATAGAAAGGACTGAGCAACTGAAATAAAGACAGAATTCCCTGTCAGGGCCTCATCTAGAGTCTGACCACTGGGTCAAATCAATCACCTCTCTTGGCCTCCCAGCGTGTTAAGGCTGTAGTGATCACCTTGTTTTAAGATCCAGTCAGGGCGAGCACTTTGATCAAGGTGAACTGGTAGCAGAGCAAGGGCCAAACCACACCTCCCTACTCAGAGCCCAGGTTTTCCTCTCCTTACTATTTTAGCTTCCCTCTTTACACTGAAAAGTATCTTAGCTGAGCATAAAGCTCACGAAGGCTCTGCGCAGACTCAAGCAGAAGGAATGGTGGGGCCAGGGAAGCTGCCTGGCACCGCCTGGGCCTGGACAGCACTAGCCTCACATATGTATGCAGACACACACACACCCGTGCGCTTGTGCCCACCGCGTCCCCGAGCTCTGCACCAGAGCCACCCCCTGCAGGCTGTTGGCCACGGCCAATCACCTCCTCAACAGGGCTGTGGTTTCTCCACATGTCATTTGAATTGGTCCTGTACTCCTTCCACTCAAGTGCCCTGTGAGCTTAGGACTGCCCCCTGAAAACCATCTGCCAAGGGAAAAGGGCCTTGGCTTACATGTAAGCAATCCTGAAGTCCACAGTTCCTCCAAAAGCAGCAGGCAAAACCGCCAGGAAAATTCCTCCAGCCAAAAGATATAGCAGGCTAAAGAAACGCTGCAAAAAATCCAAACATGAAACGTGCCTCATTAAAAGCTGAAGAGCCATTCCACTTGTTAGTTCTCTGATCCTGGTGTGAATGGTCAGACCGGCCTATGACGTCAAGAAATTCAACCTGCAGTCACATCTAGGCATCCCCAAGGCGTCCCCTTTACTGAACACCTGCACCTTCTGCTAGTATTAAGCCATGCCTGCCAAGTAATTACCTCACAACAGCAACCCTTTCAAGTAGAAATGACCACTCTTTATCAGCGGAGGAAACAGGTTCAGAGAGGTAATTCAGGTTACCAGTGGTAGTCGGCAGAGAGTAGATTAAGCCAGGTATGGAACTCCACAGTCACGGGCTGCCACACTGACTGCTATGCCCCCCACTGAACAAACCACGCAGGACCTCGCCACGAGGCGCAGTCCAGGCTAGCAGGGAGTGTCGAGGGAACTGCAGGATCACAGAAGAGGGAACACTAACCCAATCATGGCATTCCTTTGCTTAAGAACCCTCAACCCTCCCTCTGCCTGCAGGACAAAGCCTCTGAGTGGTTTAACGAGGCTGGCAATGGATTTGGATTCTCTCCTTGAACCAGGGTCTGGAAGCCCCAGCCCCAAGTCCGGATCCCTTTGCCACTGACCATCGAGGCACAGGGACGATACCCTGGAAGAGTCTTGTTGTACAAGTGCTCAGGGCCTGGCCTTGCTTCCCCCTGACTCCCTGGTGCTGAAACTGACTCAGACACACCCCAATCAACAAGTGAGTCTCAAACCTTCTCAGGCCAACGCCTCACATGTGCCCCCTTCCCAGGCCCTCCTCAGCTGCCCTCACCACCCAGACATAGCCCAGCCTAGAACTTGTTCATCAGCTGAGATTCAACAGGTGTTCTGAGCGCCTGCTGCGTAGTACCATCTGCCTCCTCATTTAATCCTCCCGCAAAGTCCTGGGGCACAGATCAGACAGATCAGAAAGGTGGAGTAGCTCAACCGAGTCAGCCGGCTGGTATGAGAGGAGCAGGGGGCTCAACCACTGGCCTGTGTGAACCCCTGGGCCCCTGCTTCCCACACAGGCTCCGGACGATGGTAAGTGACACGGGGACAGTTCTTAAGAACAAACAGCGAGGTGACATCTGCCCTGCTTCTCAGTGTCCTGAGTACAGTAGGAGCCGTGATTTTACAGTCAGCTGTGTTCTGACTTTTAAAACCAAATTTATTCTTTCCCTGTTAACATCACAGCATATTTAGAACTGCTTTAACTTTTTCTCTAATACATTCTCAATTGGCAGGGACTCCTTGTAAGCCAGTCTTCCATTTCTCTGATCTGCACCCCACTGCTAAAATCCCCCAGGCAATAAATTATCTGGAAGCAAATACCCAAACATATCAGGGGGTAAGCCAGAGACCCCCACGAATGAAATAATGTTTGTATTATGCATCTTTACAAGCCATCATCCAGCACAATGCCTGGTACACAGTATGCTTATTATATTAAACTGAATCTCCAATTTCATCTATTTTAAGTTTTTCATATATTCTCCGCAGGGCTCCTCATGTGGGGTACACCCATATTTTATCTCCTGTGTACCTCTGATTCAACAGAGAAAAGATAACATCTCATTGAAACAGTGGCTAAAACAGTCATCTGGCAGGATTCTTTCCCTGCATTTGTCCTGACAAATGAAACAGGAACTTTGGCAAGTGCTTGCCCTTCCCCTCTGTTCTTGCCAAGAGGTGTGCCCTGAAAGGAGGAAAAGGTTCTGAGCTAGAAGCCTCTAGGGCTCCCCCTCCAACCTGCAGGGTTCATATGGTCTCTTCGCCTCTGCACAGAAATCTCCAGAATGGCTCCTGGCAGAGACAGTCCATTTGTTTACCCCAATCTAACTCCTGTTCTATTCTCAACTAGTTGAGAACCCTAAAAAGAAAGGGTATGTGATTAATTTTCCCCTCCATACATGGTTCACCAGTAGAGTAACCTTAAAATGAGACATGGGGCCAGCCTTTGGGCTGCAAGAATATGTGTAAACATAAATATTCACAGCACTTGACCCAGCCCTCCTTCACCATCTGCCCCATGTCTAAACGTGTGGCATGGTGGTGAACTATAACTCAGGGCAAAACAAATGAGTAACACGCCACTCTTCCTACACACTGTTCCACTTCAAGTAAACATTCTCCATTCCAAGCTTATTGCTGACCACAAAAATTTGCTTCTATATAGCCAAAGCCTAAAGGGTCAGACTCAATGTTTTACATATGTTTTGCCTTACTTATACTTCTCCAAATTCCTGAGTTAAAAAAACAAGTACTGAGTTCTCATTACGAGGTTTTAAAAAATTTAATCATGAGAGGTGATGCATGTCAACTAAGTGTATTTTGATAATTATTTCACAATATACATATATATTAAATCATTAGGTTGTGCACCTAAAAAATAACATAATGTTATATGTCAATTATATCTCAATAAAACTGGGGTAAAATGGGAAAAAAGATAAAAACAAGTATGGGGAGTTAACAAGGTTAACATCCAAACCAAATATTCAAAGAAGAGGTGTCCAAATAACCCCCTTTTCTGCCAAAGAACCCCCACCCCGTGTCATTCATAAACACGATGCTTTAACAACTGAAATCTAACCCAGTCCAACAGAAGTTTAAAAAGCTGCTTTTAGCTGGAAAAAAATAGTCCTTGGAATCTCCATATTTAATTACGCCTTTGCTGGTTCCAAGAGAGTAATTACAGCAGCAATTACAGAATCTAATAACCAGCTTTATTGGCTCTGAAAGCTGAAGCAAAAACAACTCCAACCATGTTGAAATAAACATTGGTCTCCAGACAGTTGCTTCATTAGACACTCTAAAGACAGCTATTTGAAGAAAAAATACAGAAGAGATACCCAAAGAAGCAGAGATCAGTAGAAAAGACATTCACCCAGGACAAGAAACTCCTTCTGCAAGGTATCTGTTAGTGACTGGACAGAAACCATTTTCAAAGAACACATCAATCAGTTCAATACAACTACCAGGTGTATTGTACCTTTGCTCCTTTCTCCTCGGCAAAGGCAGACATGACTTCTCATTGAAGAGTTGCTGAGGAAGGAAAATTTGCCTGCCCTGATCTGCAGGCATTCAGAATAGGGGCCTTTAGCCCAGGGTATCTCAACAGATGCTAAGATGTCCTAACTGTATACTAAGACTAAAATTAGTACACTGAGATTCAGGCACTGGGGAGAAGGAGGGTGCAGTGATATTTTCTCACTGAATGAATGGAGTCCTTTCAAAGACTCAAGATTCTACAACTGAATTCATGCAGCAGAAGGTCCAAGAGCTGGGAGAGGAAGAGAGGGCTGGTCCTTTCCCACTCTCAGCATGAACTACATAGAAAACACAAACACAAAACACTTAGCCACACACGTAATGCTAAGTGAGAATTCTGAAGAACCCTCAGCAGCTCAGTCATGGCAGGGCTACTGGTAGGCAGGGAGCTGGTGATGCTGCAGAAGCCCTGCTTTGCCCACCTCCAGCAATTAGTCAGATGCTCGCTCCCTGCTCTTTCTGCCCACAAGTAAAGCTCATATGTTCAAGGTACCCTCAGCCAAGAGAAGCACACCTGGCCCTCAAGCCACTAGTTGCTTTGCTGGGGTTGCCTGTCATCTGCCCTGTGTTTGCATACAAGAAAAGACTCAAGTCAAAACTACAAGTTCACCAATGTCAAAGAAACCATCCTCCTGGAGGGACGGCTATGTGTATGC
Organism: Odocoileus virginianus; assembly: GCF_023699985.2. Taxonomy (NCBI): domain Eukaryota; kingdom Metazoa; phylum Chordata; class Mammalia; order Artiodactyla; family Cervidae; genus Odocoileus; species Odocoileus virginianus. Next base: position 58,811,569 of record NC_069682.1, on the reverse strand, counting down.
ATCCTTGCACCACATGGCACTGGATGTCCCACCAAATCCTGACCAAATAAAAGTTACAATCTTGGCATCAAAGGCTGAGGGGGCCTGAAGGACTCTCAGAGACCCTAAAGTCCAACCTATTTCATTAGAAACTGAGAAAAAATGCTCAGAAAAGGTGACAGAGCCTACCAGGAGCCCACAGTGAGTTAGAGGAAGAATCAGGACTAGACCCCAGGTCTGCAGCCAAGGGCTCTTTCCACCACCTCAACTCTGTTATCTACTTTGGAGAAAGTAAGTCATCATAAATAGATCAGCAGTTCACTTGCCATTAGGAAAACAGTCTCCTAATGCTCTTTTAGCCAACCTCAAACTCTGCCTTTTGCAAACTCCATTAAAAGCACACGCTAATGCAGAAAAGAACCAGGAAGCTATCCAATATGCTTTCCTAAGTCCCCAGATGGAAGAAAAAGAACAACGAATGGAAAAGAGGTGCTGGTCTGCTTTGTTCCAGAGGACATTCCCTAGAACAGGTGCCCGCAGCTTCAGAAGGCAGGGGTAGGCTGGGCTCTCAGTTCTCCACTCTGTATAAAGGTGGCAGAAACCTACAGAAAAGGCTTCCAAACCAAAATGCACCTTTAAGCCCAGACAGTCAGTCTTGTGCTCACCGTTACTCAGCGTTCCAGGCTCACCTGCAGAAGAGAGGGCCTCATCCCGCCACAGCCTTGGAACACGGTCCCTGACGTGCTCTGTTTACCCCCCACAGCTGGAGCGTTCAGGCTGGAGGTACAGACGGCATTTTTTCAGAGCAGCCTCCTTCTCTGTGATCTATCTCCCAGTTCCCCTAATTTGCTCTCCGTGGCCTGGAGCTAATGCACTGCATTTAGTGATGGTAAAATAAGTACTTGTGTATGACCAGGAAAGCGGAGTCTGGAACCCTGCTGACTTCATCAGCAAACACACAGGGAGTACAGCACTCCCTGTGAGCGAAAATGCTAGAGAGAAAGAAAAAAAAGCCCCTTATCTGTTAATACGGACAAAGCAGAAGGAAATAAGCCCCCACTCAATTAACAATCTAACAGAATGACAAACTGCTCCAAAGTCATTTAAACAACACACAGGATGTATGTTCTGTAAAAGGAAGGTGAAGGCAAGAAAAGACAAGTTCGTATAAGCCCAGGAAATGCAAGGTCACATCAAATTAGAACGGTCACTAAGGGAGTCCCAGCTGTCCAGCTGTGAGTTTCAGCTCCACTATCAAGTCAACCCTAAGCAAATCACTTAACCTCATTCATCCTCAGATAATAAACAACTCACCTCACAATTACTGTGAGAATGAAAAGGAGACACGTATGTGAAGCTCCTGGCACTGGGCCAGACATGTGTACATGTTTAGTCCATGTTGGTCGCCGGTATTACTAACTACAGGACTTCTCAGAGCCTATTTTAGTAGAAAAAGAACTAATACCATTATGATTCCCTGCCCTCCACCCCAAAAACAGCTTGGAAATAAAACAGTTTCAAGTCACCTTGATGATGTAGCCAACACAAGCATCAACAACCCTGGGTGACTTGCACCAGCACTGAGGCACAGAGGAAAGAGCACGGGGCTTGGTGTCAGAATCCTGGCCGTGGGTAAGTTATTTCATCTCTTTATCAAACATTAATAAACAGGAGCAATATGGCTACCCCAAGGACAGGTAAAAAAGATAAATCCCTTTGAAACTACTGGAGGGACTTCCTTGATGGTCCAGTGGCGAAGACTCTTCGCTCCCCACACAGGGGTCTGGATTCAATCCCTGGTCGGGGAACCAGATCCCACAAGCGACAACTGAGAGTTTGTGTGGTGTAACAAAGATCGAAGATCCCTGTGCTGCAACTAAGAGCTGGTGCAAATAAGTAAACAGTTTTTAAAAAAAGAAAAGGAAATTTAAAAAAATAATAAAAAGAAAAAAGAAAAGGAAATGCTTGACAAACGTAAGCATCCTCTCCATCTTGCCCATTTTTTCCTCACCGGCCCCCTCTCTCCTTGCCTGTGTCCTAAATTCTCTCTGAGGAGCTCTGTATCTTCGTGTCCTTCCCCCAGCCTTGCATGTCTCTTTGAGAAAGAGTATACAGCTGTGGCCCAGTGGAGAGAGATACATAACAGCAGCTAACATTTAGGAGAGGTTTCTTGGCTGCCAGGCACCATGGCCTGTGCTTTACGTGTTCACTGGCCTCCCCCCAAAAACCCTACGCTGTGTGGTAGGTACAATAGTGCCCCATCTCAGGTCAGGAAATTGAGGCTCAAAGAGTTTATCGCCTGCTGGAGTTGTAGTTAAGCAGTGGCAAGCATGGGATCAGTGCCAGGCAGCCTATCTGCAGAGGGCATGTTTTTACTCCATGGAGGAAAGTCTACCCTGCTCCAGCTGGCCTGCTCCTGCCTGAGTCTGGGGATCTGAGCACCTCTGTGCCCCACCACCCACCCAACTGAGGCTCCAAGCCAGCAGTCTGGCGCCAAGGGGCAGCTCAGTCTGCCCAGAAACTCTCGACTAATTGGTAATCCATGCAAGCAGGCAGTAAAAGCCTCTGACTAAAACAAAAAAGTTCTAGTGGATTTTAAATTGGCTAGATGTACACGTGATAAAACCCAACCATTTAATCGGCCCTTCTGCATTTACGATGACAGTTCTACATAGTTAGGGAGTTTGTAGTGAGGGCTTTTCTCTGTTTTAAAGAATAAATGTCTTCTTTGCTTGTGCCTGCCCTATCTCTTTGCTAGACCACAAGGTTCTCAAGGGTGGAATGTGCATCTCTGAGGTCCTAACAGCACTGAGATAAGGCGAGCAGGGGGCACTCCAAAATGCCCAGTCGTTTCTTCTGAGGCCAGTGGGCTGAGCCCTCTGTCTTCTCACTCTGTAATGGCCTCCAGATCTTTTCCAAGACCTAAAATGACCTTCCCTCTTTTTCTAGAAGACCCAGAGGCCACAGCTACAAGAACTTGGTAAGGCTTCTCAAATTCCTGTCACTTGCCCACTTTTTCGTCCATGTTAACTAAACCCTAATGGAATGCCTAGAACTTTAAAATCAAAGGGTCCAGGACTTGTCTGGCAGTCATTAAGACTCTGTGCTTCCACTGTAAACCCTGGTTGAGGTCAATCCCTGGTTGGGGAACTAAGATCCCGCATGCCACGTGGCACAGCTGAAAAAACATACACACACACACACAAAACCCAAAGGGTCTGGGGCTTGTTTAAGGGACAATGAGCCTAGGACCTCCCTGTGACTATGTAAGGAAGTGACAGAGAATGAGAGTAAACAGCAGATCATTCCAGAGCGGGCCAGTCTGAGTGGCCAGGGCCATAGGAGGAAAAGGAAATGGCCAAGGGGACTCGGGCTCACCCAGCGGAATAGTGTAAAGGCCTGTGTGGCTCTGTCCTCTTGTTCCCTAAAGGGCAGATGATGGCTTCCCCTGGCTCTGCTAAAGCTGGGTTCAACTCGGGAAGGAAGAAGAGATGTTTCACTTCCCACAAACAGCAGGCATCCAGGAATTACCTCTTTGTGATAAGGGAACTCAAGGCCAGGCTGGGGCACTAGAATCCCAGGAGGGAAAGTGATCTGCCCTTGGTTACTGAGGACCACAGTCAGATAACCTATGTTCTGGGATTTAAGGCAAGCCTCTTTCCTGTATGGCACCAGGTCATAGAACTTCCTTTAAACAACTATCAGAGGCTAAAACTGCACACACATACAGCCCACAGATTTGTCTTAGGTGCACCATGTCTTAATGCGTAAATCTTATTTGAATGCACACTTCACACAAAAATCCTGATTTCTGGCTTCCTTTTGAAAATGCAGATTATCTGGCAACACTGAGCCCACACTGCTGTCTGGCAACAATCGAGTGGAGCCAAGTAGCAGTTGTCCTTTTAGCAGGGGCACATACTGCCCTCGGAACCCACCACGGCCCACCACCTTACACCTGACCACCCCATAACATCTTAGTTCTGGAGGACAATCCATTGCCTTCAGCCAGGTGGCACCAGTGGTAAAGAATCCAGTTGCCAATGCAGGAGATACAGGAGACGTGGATTTAATCCCTGAGTCAGGAAGACCCTCTGAAGGAGGGCAACCCACTCCAGTATTCTTGCCTGGAGAACCCCATGGACAGAGGAGGCTGGAGGGCTTCAGTTCATGGGATCACAAAAAGTCGGACACAACTGAGTGACTGACCATGCAAAATTTGAAGACGGGCAACCGAAGTCGCAAAGGTTCAAAATTGCTCAAGGTCACATGGTGAGAGGTAACAGGAAAGGAAGAACCCAAGCCAGGTGCCGTACCTATGGACCATGCCCCTTCGACTTCTCCTAGGGAGACTCCTAACTAGGCAGAACTGCAACCTGGGCCCTGTGATCTAACTCTGCCAAGACCAAGTTATGTCACTTAGCAAGGACCTTCCTTTTTTAGGGCCTCAGACTCCTCATCAAGGATATGAGAAGAATGGATCCATTCCCTCCTAAGGTCTTCCTTCAGCTCTAACAATATATGAGCCTATATAGTCCTAAGATTTCTGGTAACTGGTAGAAACAAATCCAGGTTTTATTCTGATTGACCCTATGCGATCTTGAAAATGTCAGTCAGTTCAGTCGCTCAGTCACGTCTGACTCTATACAATCCCATGGACTGCAGCAGGCCAGACTTCCCTGTCCATCACCAACTCATGGAGCTTGCTCAATCTCACGTCCATCAAGTAGGTGATGCCATCCAACCATCTCATCCTCTGTCATTCCCTTCTCCTCCTGCCTTCAATCCTCCCCAGCATCAGGGTCTTTGCAAATAAGTCAGTTCTTCGAATCAGCTGGCCAAAGTACTGGAGTTTCAGCTTTAGCATCAGTCCTTCCAATGAATATTCAGGATTAATTTCCTTTAGGATGGACTGGTTGGATCTCCTTGCAGTCCCAGGGACTCTCAAGAGTCTTCTCCAACACCACAGTTCAAAAGCATCAATTTTTTGGTGCTCAGCTTTCTTTATAGTCCAACTCTCACATCCATACATGACTACTGGAAAAACCAGAGTTTTGACTAGATGGACCTTTGTCGGCAAAGTAATGTCTATGCTTTTTCATATGCTGTCTAGGTGTGTCATAGCTTTTTTTCCAAGGAGTTAACTGTCTTTTAATTTCAAGGCTGCAGTTACCATCTGCAGTGATTCTGGAGCCCAAGCAAAAAAAGTCTGTCACTATTTCCATGTTTTCCCATCTATTTGCCATGAAGTGATGGGACTGGTTGCCATGATCTTAGTTTTTCAAATGTTGAGTTTTAAGCCAGTCTTCTCATTCTCCTTTTTCATTTTCATCAAGAGGCTCTAGTTCCTCTTCGCTTTCTGCCATAAGGGTGATGTCATCTGCATATCTGAGGTTATAGATATTTCTCCCAGCAATCTTTTTTTAATTAAATCTATTTACTTTGTAATTGAAGGATAAATGTTTTACAGAATTTTGTTGTTTTCTGTCAAACGTCAACATGAATCAGCCATAGGTGTACATATGTCCCCTCCATCTTGAACCTCTCTCCTGTATCCCTCCCCATCGCCCAGCAATCTTGACTCCAGCTTGGGATTCATCCAGCTCGTCACATGATATACTCTGCATATAAGTTAAATAAGCAGGGTGACAATATACAGCCTTGATGTACTTCCTTTCCCAATCTTGAACCAGTTTGTTGTTCTATGTCCAGTTTTAACTGTTGCTTCTTGACCTGCATACAAGTTTCTCAGGAGGCAGGTAAGGTGGTCTGGTATTCCCATCTCTTGAAGAATTTTCCACAGTTTGGTGTGATCCTCATAGTTTAAGGCTTTAGCGTAGTCAACGAAGCAGAAATAGATGCTTTTCTGGAATTTTCTTGCTTTTTCTATGATCAAATGATGTTGGCAATTTGATCTCTGGTTCCTCTGCCTTTTCTAAATCTACCTTGTACATCTGGAAGTTCTCAGTTCACATACTGTTGAAGCCTAGCTTGAAGAATTTTGAGCATAACCTTGCTAGCATATGAAATGAATGCAATTGTATGGTGGTTTGAACAGTCTTTTGGCACTGCCTTTCTTTGGGACTGGAAACTAAATAACTATTGCTAAATAACCCATGGGCCAAAAAAGAAATAAAACAAGAAATTACAAAGTATTTTGAACTGAATGAAAATGAAAACACAACATATCAAGATTCACGGGATGCCATGAAAGCAGTACTTAGGGGAAATTTTATTGCACTAAATGCCTATGTTAGAAAAGAAGAAAGACCTCAAATCAGTGACCTCAGCTTCAACCTTAAGAAATCAGAAACCGAAGAACAAGTGAAAATCCAAAGAAAGTAGGAAAAAGAGAATGATAATCAAAGTGAAAATCACTAAAATAGAAAATAGATGTTATCTAGACTAGTATTTGCTGCATACTGTGCTAAGTCGCTCAGTCATGTCGGACTCTTCACGACCCTATGGACTGTAGCCCACCAGGCTCCTCTGTCCACAGGATTCTCCAGGCAAGAATGCTGGAGTGGGTTATCATGACCTCCTCCAGGGGATCTTCCCAACTCAGGGATCAAACCCGCCTCTCTTAGGTCTCCTACATTGGCAGACAGGTTCGTTACCACTAGCACCACCCTGGGAAGATTTGGTATAGTGATTATTTATTGGGTCACCACTTATTATGGTGATTATATATACACACCAGTCAGTATTGGTACACCTAAAACTAATGCAATGTTATATGCCAATTACATCTCAATTAAAAATTAAATAAATGAAACAGAAACACTAGATGTCAATGAAAAAAAACTTAGCTCTTTGAGATGAATAAAACTAAGCTTCTAGCCAGACTGACTAGTGAAAAAAAAGTTACCAACATCAGGAGTGACAGGTGTAACATCACTATAGATTCCACAGATATTAAAAGGAAAAGAAGGGAATATGAACAAATTCATGCCAATAATTCTGACAGCTCAGAATGACAAATACCTTGTACAACCCAAAACTATGATCCTTCTACTATGCCAGGAAATACACTTTGTAAATTGACACTCTGCTCTGAAAGCAGGGACAAAAATGATACAGCCCCAAGGCTGAGGGCGCTCACAAACCAACAGACAGATGGACAATGTGATATGATAAGAAATAAGCACTGTGGGAGCCCCAGGGAGGAGAACCCAACCTTTGGAGTTATTGCATTTTAAAGAATGATAAGAGATAGCCAAGAGGGACATAACCCAGCCAGGCAAGAGGAAGGGAGGGCCAGAGAGAACAAGGGAGGAAGAGAAACACCCAACAGAGAAACTCAAGAACAGGCTTTATGTCTTGTTAAGGAATTGCTGGATTTTATCCCAGAGTCAGAGGAAAGCCATTGAAAGATTCAAAGCAGACCAGGAACGTGATCAGATTTGCATTTCAGAGAGACCAGCCCTGGCTGCTGGGGGAAAAAGGACTAGCAACCCACTATAATAATGTAGAGGGTTTGGATTTCAGGGCCTGAACTAAGGCCACAGCTGAGGGACTGACTAGGAGAGGATGAACTTGAGAGATGCCAGAGGGAAGACTCCATGGGCCTATATCACTTGTTTGAATGCACAGGGGAAGGACTTGGGAAGGAGTCAGGAACGACTTTCAGGCTCCTGGAAGGGGCAACCACATGACTCAGATACCATTTCTCAGGGAATCTAGTGACTCAAGGAAAAGAAGGTGAGGCAGGAAGGGAAGGATCATTCTCAGTAAGTCTTTCTGTGGAGATATGAACTTAAATTCAAATTGGCACCTGAAATTTGAATAACATTCTCTAAATCCTTATGATGAAGAGAAAAAAGTTCAGGGACTCCTGGGTGGGTCACATCTAAGTCATTTCTTACAAAACTGTAAAGAGCACAGGATTCCAAGGTAACCTGAATTGCTACCATTTGTCCGTATGTGTCAGGAAAATGATAAATACAGGTATATGCTTGTAATTTCCCCAGACTATTTCTTGGCTTTTTTTTTAATCGGTTGCCTCATGGAGGGGCACTGCATGGCTGGGGCGGAGGATGCACTTTAAAAACCATGTACCATTTACATGACTATCTAATCAAAATAAAAAGAAGTAACTTAAATAAAAAGGCCAGTTTCCTCCTCACCCGCAGATATGGAAAAGCAGTTATATTTAAAATAGTAGACGCTTACTAAGAACAACTTCATGATGCCCAGCACTGCCACTGTGGTCTGGTCCAGTCAGTGGAGTGAAGGCACTCACGGTGGAGCTCCTCCCAGTATCACCAGGTCTAGGTGGGCTTACTCAGGTGGACCAGGTTCTTGGCTGGGACAGAGGGGAAGCAGAGCCTGCCCTTGGTTTCTTTTCCCAGGCTGGAATGAAATGTTTCTTTTCCAGCTGGTTTTTCTTCCTCTGCTTCCGGCTGAACCCATGCCAGCAAGGGCCCCTTCTGCTGGAGCAAGCACGATGGCACCCTGGCAACTGAGATGACAACAGAGGGCTGGGGGCTTAGTGGGGGAGGTGAGGGGGCTGTATGGGGAGGGAGGGAGGGAGTGCCAACAGAAGACACTTTTCAGGGTTTCTCCCAAGCAAGAGGGGACACCAAACCAGCTTTTTCTCCTTTCAGAATCGGAGGCACAGGAGAGGGTTATAAAGACAAACCATCCTTCTTACCCAAATGGCAGCACAGGATGGAGGGCAAGGGGGGCCATAGGAAACTGATGCCTTCCTGGAAAAAGACAATCTCAGGGGCACAGAACCTCAGAGTCCTCGAACCCTATGAAAATATCTCCATTTTTATGCTGCCTGTAATTTTTTTTTTGGGGGGGGTGGGGAGGAGCTGCGTTGGGTCTTCATTGTGGCATGCAGGCTCTTCCTTGTGACATGTGGGCCTTCTCTAATTGCAGCACACAGGCTTAGTTGCCCTGCGGCCTGTGGGATCTTAGTTCTCCAAGCAGGGATCAAGCCCAAGTCCTCTGCATTGGAGGATGGATTCTCAACCACTGAACCACCAAGGAAGTCCCTCATACTGCCTGTTAGTCAACTAGAATGTGACCTCCTGGGAGGAGGGACTGTCTCTCTTCACCTCAGTATTCTTGGTACACAGTAGGTGCTCAGTGAGGGATCGATGGCTGGACAAACACATCCTTGGGGAATAAATCCAACCTTGTTTGCACAGAGGAAACTACGGCCAAGGGATATTTAGGCACAGAGTAAGTGCTTAGTAAAGCCCTACTGAACCCAAGCCTGGTGCAAGGGTGGGCCCAGGACCAGAACCCAGGTCTTCAGTCCTCCACAAGCCCTACTGGAGCTGGGGGAAAAATGGATGAGCACCAGCAGTGAGCTCTACCAGGGACGGTGAGAAAAGTGCAGGTGCGGTTATTTTCCTAAAAGACCAACCCCCTCAAACTCCAAGGCTTTGCAAACAGACCCTGCCTCCCTTGCCATAGGTGTGGAATAGGTCTGTGATGCAAGCTGGGCTGCAGAACAGCCCCCACCTCCAAAACAGAGATTGATCCAGTCATGAGCACATGACCCAATCAGCCAATCAGATTCCTTCTCCAAAATCTGCTGAGATTCCAAAGGAGAGAAACAAGGGTAGAATGCAGTAAAGACTCTTTTACACCAGGATCCAAAGAGATAAGCCAGAGAAGCCTTCGGCCATGGCCCAGATTCACGGAAAATCAGTCAATAAATCAATAACCAGCAGAAAGAGACCAGCTCCATCCTGCCCTGCCCCACAGTCATGACTCAAGTTCCCCCTCACCAGCAACTAAAAACAGACTGGGCCATTCAAGAAAGGAAGCAGAACAGAAAAAAAAAAAACAAAGGGAGAGAAGCTGGAGCAGGGATTCTCAACCTGGATTCCAGAATCCCTAACACAACATGCAAAATTTCCCATGCATATTGTATGCGCAGTTTTCTGAGGCACTCACTAGATTTTTGAAAGAACCCATGACTCCCAAAGAGTTAAATATGAGGGAGCTAGAGCAAAAAGAGACAGATATTCCCGAAGAAGAACCCCTGGTCCACCAAGTTCTGTAGGTCAACTTCCTTACTATTCCATCTCCCGGCCCTGCTGCCCCAAACTTCCTCCATGCCTTCACTGCTGCAACAGCCTCTGCACAGACCTTATCGCCTCCATAAAGATAACGACGGAACTGACGTTTTCTTCTAGCTCTCCTCTGCCCTCAGGAACGTACGTGTGTGTGTGTGTGTGTGTGTGTGTGTGTGTGTGTGTGAGAGAGAGAGAGAGAGAGAGAGAGAGAGAGAGAGAGAGAGAGAGAGAGAGAGAGAGAACTAGGTTATCATAAGTTTCTGGCTTTCCTGGGAAAGTTCCAGTTTCTATCTGTTGTACCAGAGTAAATATTAATGGCATCCCCTTCCACTCTCGTAAGTGTTCTGTTTGGATAATATAAGGTCACCCTGCTTTCCAGGATGACAGCCTCCCTCTTCTCTCTTCTTTCAGTCACAGATCCTGTCCTACGGTGGAGAGATGCATACAGTGAAGGTTCTGAGGATCTCAGGGCAAAAGGGAAGTGGAGTTGAAGTGCATCTCAAGAAGACAGGGCCATTTCTTCCCCTACATGCACCCTGCCAGCCACCTGGGTCACAGGGCTATGGCTGGAGTTTGATTAAAGACTTGTCTCCTGCCTCTTATTTCTGTACTCACTCTCCCTAACTAAGAAGCTAGTTGGTCAGCAATCCCCACCTCCTCTCCCATAGTCACTTGCCACCCCTCCCAATTCTGGCCAACCTGAATCAAGGCCAGAACACAGAAGGCAACTTCCGCTCCTCTCTCCTTAGGGGCTCAGAAAGCCCCCTGCCCACACACAGATCATCGGCCTAAGCCGAAGCTCCCAGCTCCTCAGCACACCAAGGGAAGGCCCTCACCCCCGCCCCCGTCCCCAGCAGCTGGAGCAATGAAGACCCAAGAGCAAGAGTACTGTGTCCAGGGCAGGACCCTGTGGGATTAGGGGTTGCCAGGCCGTGCCCCCCACACTGGTCCCTTCATCACTTGTCACCAGTGGTCTTTCCAAACACAGACTTTAACATTTCACTCCCCTGCCAAGAAAACATGATACTGACTTTCATTCTCTGCAGCCTCCTTAGGCTTCCAGTTCTCCCCAGATGCTCTTCTCATGCATCATCTGGCTATCCTCCACTGGTCTTACAGGACTGTCCAGGCAGCAGCAGCTTCTTCTTTTTTTTAAATGAATTAATTAATTTATTTTTGGCTGCACTGGGTCTTCATTGCTCTGTGGCTTTCCTTTGCTTGCAGGGAGCAGGAGCTAGCTACTCTCTAGTTGCGGCATGCAGGCTTCTCTTGTTGCGGAGGCTTCTCTTGTTGCGGAGGCTTCTCTTGTTGCGGAGTATCGGCTTCAGGGCGCATGGGCTCCAGCAGTTGTGGCCCCCGGGCCCTAGAGCCCAGGCTCAGTAGTTGTGGCGCATGGGCTTAGCTGCTCTGCGGCATGTGGCATCTTCCCAGACCAGGGATCAAACCCATGTCTCCTGCATTGGCAGGCGGATTCTTTACCACTGAGCCACCAGGGAAGCCCCCAGGCAGCAGTTTCTTCATCACCCAACCACCACTGCCCCCGTGCCCTCACCCCGGCCAGGCTAGGACCCTTCCCCACATGCTCTTGCACAGACACTTGCTGAAGGCTGCTCAAAAGCCCTAACACCGGGCTATAGCTGACGTCCCCCCAGACAGTCCAGTGAACCTCCTGGGCACAGTCCCTGGCACAGGTGAGGTATTCAAGCCCATGTGTCATTTGAATGAATGACGAGGAAGCAATGCCTGTAGTCTGGGCAGTCACTCTGCCTCCGTCAGTGGTTTTCTAGGACCCCTGGGCTTAAGGAAAATGTTTTAGAAGCTTGTCAAGCAACCAAACATTTCCTACCAAGCCAGGATTTAAACTGCCCAAGGACCTGCCATCACTGCTTCTCCATAAGAGTTTACTTGAATCATGTCCAGTTGCTAAAAAAAATTTGAGAACTACCTCAAAGGACTAAGTGAAGTGAAGTGAAAGTCACTCAGTTGTGTCCAACTCATTGTGACCCCATGGACTATAGAGTCCATGGAATTCTCCAGCCCAGAATACTGGAGTGGGTAGCCTTTCCCTTCTCCAGGGAATCTGCCCAACCCAGGGATCGAACCCAGGTCTCCCATATTGCAGGCGGATTTTTTTTACCAGCTGAGTCACAAGAGAAGCCCTAAAACCCCCAACAACAGCCTGAGCTCTTGAAAACTTTGGGAGCAAGCTCTAATAAGAATTTTATCCTTGCCAGACCCCCATAGGTTTACCTCCCAAGGTCAATGAGAGAAGAAAGAAGGAATCTGTCTCTAGTTCCAACCTCCTGAGACTATAAAACAAAGAATGATAGCTTCTTTATTTCTGTTCTTTGCAAAGCTTCTGAACAGGCATGCTAATAATGGCTGAGAAGGCCTCTTCCTTATCCCCAGCCCCACTCCAATACCTTTTATTATTTTGTGACTCAAGTCAAATCTCATTGCAATTAACTTCTTGGGACTAGCCAATTTCTAACAATGGAATGAAATTCACTTTTATCAACAACTGCTTGAAACAACTGGGCCACAATCAGGCCATCCTGAGGTACAGGCTTCATTACTATCTCTCTTGCTCTTTTTTTTTTTAAAGACATTTATTTATTTATTTATTTTTGGCTGTGCCTGGTCTTCACTGCTGTGCGGGCTTTTCAGAGAGCGGGGGCTACTCTCTACTTGCAGTACTCAGGCTTTTCATTGCAGTGGCTTCTCTTGGAGAGCACAGACTCTAGGGTGCATAGACTTCAGTAGATGTGGCCCGTGGGCTCGTAGTAGGAGTAAGGCATGGCTCTATCATTTATAGTCTGGGTGACCCTGGGTGAGCCTTAATTTCTTCATTTATAAAATGGTAATAAGACTATAAAATAATCCTGGCATGAACCAACCATGCCTATCACCTGAGAGAGATTCAGCAAACATGAACTGAATCAGAATCTATATGAGGAAAAAAAGCCCATTTCAGAAAGTACCATGACAAGTCACTTCTAAAAGGCTCTTCCTAAGACTGATTAAGTGGGTGACCTTGGGCAAGTCACTTAACCTCTCTGAGGCTCACAGTCTGTATGTGTCAAATGAGAATAATAACATCTGCATCTCACTGGGCACCAAGGCAGCACATACAAGATACTTGTGTAGCATGATACTTTATAGTGGATGTTCAGTAAACCTTCCTTCCTCTCCCCTTCAAAATGGACAGAGTGGAAACCGAGACTCAGAAAGCTAAGTAACTTCCCCAAGATTGCAATTGGAAAGTAACAGAACCTGAGGGTTTCCTCGGTGGTCCAAGGGTTGAGAGTCCACTTGCCAATGCAGGGGACACAGACTCGATCCCTGCTCCACGAGGATCCCACGTGCCACAGAGCAACTGGGCCCCTGCGTCACAACTATGAGCCCACAGACTGCATCTACTGAAGTCTAGGCACGCTAGAGCCGCGCTCTACAAGAGAAGCCACCGCAATGAAAAGCCTAAGTACTGCAAGTAGAGAGGAGCCCCCACTCTCTGAAAATAGAGAAAAGCCCGCAGAGCAGTGAAGACCCAGCACAGCCAAAAATAAACAAATAAATGTATTTTTTTTTTTTAAAAAAAAGAGAAAAAGTAAGGAAGCCTGAATTGAAAGCCAGTTTGTCTGACTCCAAAGTCCTTATTACTCTTATTATTCCTCCCATTTTATAGATAAGGACACAGACACTCACAGAGCTTCTTTTAATGGCAGACATCAAATTTAAGCACCTTTCTGCTGAATGGTTAATTCTGACCCACCAAAATTCGAAAAGTAAAAACAGACCAGCCACAACAAAGTGAATGTACTTAATGCCACAAAACAGTACACTTGAAAATGGTCTACATGGGAAAAAAAAAAGAAAATGGTCTACATGGTAAATTTTATGTTATGTATAATTAATCACCAAAAAAAAAAAAAAATCCCAGATAGGTTCATGGGTTTGCTATCTGGTCTTCTCTCTTGAACACTGTAGCTTGTAACCATACATGCGAGTGAGAATAATAAAACTGGAGGATCTACTCTAAAGTGCACAGAATTAGCAGAACCTGAAGACCATCTCTATTCCCTGAAAACTATACAACAGTTCTAGATTATAGTCTGATTATTTAGAAAAGAATGTAAAGAAAGGAATGTCAAAAAGCAAGCTTCCTGTCAAGGAAAGCAATATGTACCTCAAGTGTCCCCAAGCAGTCAATCAGAAAACGAAAAGATAAGAAGGATAACCACTAAAGATTCTCCAGCCAATTAATATCCTTAATCATGACCACCGTAGCCCCAAGGCCCCTTGCTGGGGGGCTCCTGGGCCCTTCCCACAGATGACTGGCTGCCTCTCCACTCTCACCTCCCATCTGCCTCAGCACTTTGGTTCTCCAACTCCAAATGTGGGGAACCATCCAATGCTCCTGCCACTCTGTTCACTGCATCACCACCACCCTCTTTCAGCCAAGCTTTCTTTCAAGTCCTGCCGAACACTCACTCTTCGAGAACATCTTCATATGCCAGCAGATGTGAAACTGGCTCTGGTTCCACCTCTGGTCAAATCAAAGTCTTAGTTTCTCCATCTTGAAAATGAGGATGCAGAAAAGACACAGAAGATCTAAGTCAAAGGTTCCTAACCTTTTTGGCACCAGGAACCAGTTTTATGGAAGGCAATTTTTCCATGGATGGTAGCGTGCGGTGGTCTTGGGATGATTCAAGTGCAGTAGGGTTCGTGCTCCGATGAGAATCAATATCGTGGGATATTGATCTGACCAGAGACAGAGCTTACGCAGTAATGCAAGCAATGGGGAGTGGCTGTACATACAGATGGAGCTTCATTTGCTTGCTCTCCTCCTGCTGTGTGGCCTAGTTCCTAATAGACTTTGGACTGGTATCAGGTTCATGGCCTGGGGGCTGAGAACCCCTAATCCAAGTCTCTTTCCAAGACACAGTAATTTATCAGAACCTGAACAAGTTTCAGTCAAACTAAGGCTTCTGCCCCTCCTTCTTCCCTAGCTACTGTTTACACATGAACCAAGATATAGCCCCGTCACATCCAGATGTCCTAGCGTGTTATCTCATCATGATGACCGTGTCTCAGGTGTTGGTCTTCACCGCTTCAGGAACTCTTTAAAGAAAAGAAACACCTGGTGTCTACTTTGGAATGACCTTCTGCCCTCCTGTCAACCAGAGCTATATGCCTTATTAATTAATTAAGACAGAAAAAAAACTTATTGCTCACACATTGAAAAAGATCAGAAAAGTCTGTTTAAGAGACAGAAAATTTCTGTTTTAACTATTCAACCACAGAGGGCAGAGAAATTCAGGCCAAAATTAACATTAACTCATGGAAGACTTGTGGCTTTATGAGTCTTAAAACCAAAGAGAGAAGGGAAGTCAGCTCCTGAAGAGCCTGGGGCCAAAGAAGTCAGGGGGTGGGGGTGGAGGGGGATCCCTCTTGGTTTTGCTTTCTTCCACATTGCTGCTCTCTCTCCTGCTTCTCAGCAGAGAAGGTAAAGCTGAGCAAACCCCACAGACGGGGATTTTCAGCTGGGCCTGCACCTCTCCAAGTTCCCAGCATGGCTTGAGAATGTAAACAACTGGCTGAGAAGAGACTGAAAGTCTATAATCTGGCCCCTTTCCTGTATTTCTAGAGAGTAAGGGAAGTGGGTAAAAATCTGCATCTACAGAATACACACGTCCTCTCCCCTCCCAGCAAGGATTAGCCTCCCTCCTCCGCACAGTCTCTCACAGCCTTTCTCTTTGTCCCTTGGATTCTATAAACCCTGATGGGCTGTGAGCCGAGACAGGACACTTACTGCTTTCTATACTCCCAGCACAGAACCCTGCACTACTCGGTGTTTAGGAAAACAGACGCTGAGTGAGCAACACAAGGAAAACAGAATGGCCTCTAAGATTCCTGAAAGTAAACAACCACCACTCTCTTCTCAGGTCCTGAGATCCAATGAAAGCAAGACTGCTGGAGTGCTGAAGTATTCAATATCTTGATCTGGGTGGTGGTTACATGGGTACATACATTTGTAAAAATTCACTAAGCAGTTCATTTTAGACGTGTCGCTTCACCATAAATAAACTATACCTCAATAAAAAGAAAAAAAAATCAAGAAACACCAAAAATTGCTATTTATATGCCAACTCTTTCCTAGATCTCTTAATAGGCTTCCTAGTACTCCGGAGTCCTGTAAAATGGGCCAGAGGTTGGGACTGTTTAGACCCCTTGCACAGGAGGATCCTGAGAGGCAGGGAAAGACAGCTGGGTTACACAGACTGTCAGGAATGTAGCAACAAGACCCTGAGGTCTGTATACTCCAGGCAGCCCACAAAACCACCAACAACCAGTTATAACTCAAAAGAAAACAACCCTTCAAAATAGCAGCTGTCTGCTCCACCTCGCCTGTTAGCTGGCTTTCTTGCATGGTAACTTTATTTTCAAGATCATTCTGGCAGGGTTGGGAACATGCCACCACAGCATTTGTTGAGAAGCAGTGAGGCACAACTCACTGAAACGAGGAGACAGGAGCTGTGGATTCCAGTCCCAGGTTGGCTTTCATGAACAATGTCACTTTCAATTGGTCACCAAACTCTCTGGGCCTGGGACGCCCCTCTGTACACAAGACAGAAGGGCTCTAAAGGTGTGTGATCCTCCAGAGCTGTTTAGGAGACAAGAATGTAGTGTGGAAGTTAATAAAAGGGAGAGAACTGTTTTAATGGGCACTAGTAGGGACTTGAGGTTTTAAAGGCCTTAATTTAGAACCAGGTAAGTAAATGTCTTCCATATTCCTAAGAGGCATAGCTGCTTGTGGTGGTAGCAGATTTACACTAGGCACAGAAAGCCTTTGCAGAGAAGGCCATGGCTCTTCCCAAGGCCCCCAGGCATCATCTACAACTGCAATCCTCAAGAGCAGATTTAATTTAAGTGAGTCAAGTCAGGCCAGTCTTGGTAGCTGGTTCTTTTCTCCACTCCCCTCACACAGGAGACAAGTCCCCTACATTCCATGGCCTCAAAGCTGGGTCAGTGAGGAAGTCAAGTCCTACTGCAAGGGAGCACTCTCAACACGCTTAACTGGTCAGAGCTGAGTTTTTGTCCAGCCGGGCTTGAACCTGCTGGACAGAAACCTGTGGCTCTGATTTGCCAAAAGGCTGGCAGTCTAGTGAGAGGCAGGCTACTGATCCAGACGAGGAGAGATGCCCTCCGGCATCTGTGCTGTTGCCTGGATGGAGCCTCAGGGGAGCACCTAAATGCCATTATGCAGCTCCGGCCTCTGAACCAGAGAACTGAAATGGAAAATGACCTTTTACAAAATAGTCTATAGCTTCCCCAACTTTTACAATGAGCAGGGATGAATGCACGCTGTTAACACATGAAACAAATGCTGAGCTACTCCATCTTTTTACACAGCAAAACTGCTTGGAGCAACACCTGGTTCTCTGGAGGATTGCTGTAATATGGCACTTGTTGACTCAGAGAATGTTAGAGGAGGAAGGAACCTTAGCATTCATTTAATCTGTCCTTCTCGTTTTATTGTTGAGAAAACAAAGGCCCAGAGTTGGGCAGGCACTCGCCCAAAGATACCAGCTGACATAGTCAAAACTAGAACCAGGCTGCCCTAAGTCCTAGGGCTCAGTTCGACCATCCTGCATGGAGGCAGCACCCAGAGAACAGGAAAACTAACAGGAGTCCAGGAGCTCAGCAAACAAAAGGGGGGGTTGGCGGGGAAGAGTTAGTTCTCAGACTTTTGTGACTAGGAGAGAAGAGTCCAGGCTGAACTTGAAATATATGGCCTCTTAAACAGAGGCCCTTGTCATCAGCCAAGGGAGTCATCAGCTCTCTTTTGGCTCAAAGATAAACATAAAGAGAAGATTAAATAATAGCAAAGATCACAACTAACTGAGTGAGCCAGCCAGGCAACTGGGTTGAAATGCACTATATGAAGCAGCAAACGATCTGATTAAATAAAGGAGGCTGGGTTGAGCTAGTTTAGGCAGGAAATATTTATGAGCCTGCTTACCTTTGGCATGTAACCTGAGATTCACTCAGAGTGGAAAAAAAAGTTGCTTTTCTGCCTCTATCCAGCTGCCTAGGGTGTGCTGGGCTTTGGAAAAAGCAGAAGGGGAACCAGGAAGAAGTAACGGAGAAAAAGGGTGGTGAGCCATGTGTCTTCTGTTATAAGGCAACAGCCCCTCTACCCACCTCATTCTCTCAAGTAATAACAGGCAGAAAGTCTGCCGGTGGGGAACCTCACCAGGTGCTGGAGAAACATGGCCACTCAGTTCTCAGTTCAGTCGCTCAGTCGTGTCCGATTCTCTGCGACCCCATGGACTGCTAGGCCCCACCAAACTGCTCTCCAGATAGAATGTGTCTCTCGGGTATGTGCCCCACTAAAATCAATAACACAGATTCCTCAGCTTGGCATTCAGGGCTTCCTCAGGGCAGCCACAGCCTACCTTTCCAACTCTTACTCCACCCGGGGCCACCCCGCCCCCCACCCACACCCCATAATCCTCCCACCCCTCCCAGGCACACATGGCACAGGCTGATCTCAGGACCTTGGCTCCCACGATCCCCTCTGCCTGGAATGACCCTACCCCCTCCCTGTCCCAAATCCCTTCATCTGTGCCCCATTCAGCTGGGGCCTGTACAGTCCCTTCACATGGAGTCTTTCACAGAACACTCAAAATGTTGGCCAAATTGGGTGGAACTTAATCTAACCACCCTTTTCCATCACCATGTGACAGAAATGAACAGCTACATCCTGGGATGCCAGCTAGAGTGCCAGCTCCTAAACCTGGGATTAGGGACCATTTGTGTGGCCTGGCCTCTCTGCCTCTTATCTCTGAAATAAGAGCACTAGTTCTTGTCAGAGAGGCTGAGTGCCTGAGATGAGAGGCTTTGGAAACACACATTCTCAAGTACAAGGTCATTATTTTAAACTCCCCTTAGGCCCACGCCCCATTGACCAGCTAATGCTAAGAACTTAAAGCTTGTTTCCAGCCAAATGCCTCTTCTTGTTCCCCAAATGCCCCAGTGCAGAGCTGTGGAGAGGGCTGCATTGAGGACACGGGGTAGCCTGCTCGCTTTTTATTCCCAGAGTGTAGAGATTTCCATCTCGAGTGTGGCTGTCAATTCGTGGTTTCAAGAAGAGCCTGGGGTTTGAAGCTTGCTGTTCTCTCAAATCTCATAGTATAATGTGTCAACTGGTCCCCAGCCTACGGGTGTGGGCCCATGGGGTTCACAGTTATCACTCCACTGCTCTGTGAATGCACCGACCCAGCACTATCTGCACACTAAATGATGAATATATTGCACAATAACTAAAACCGCCACCACTGGACCACCTACTACCATTCATCTCAGACACAGTCCTAGGATAGAGACACCAAACAGCCGGTATTCAACAAATACTGGTTGAAGGGAATAATGTACCTTCTCAATTAATGGGTACTAAAAGCCCAACTATTATCACATGACCGTACCAAATATTTTTTGGAACTAGATAAGGGTCCTCCAATCTGAAAAGACTGAGGGTCTCTGGGGTGATGAAAGAGTCCTGGTGGGGAAGGATTCAGGTCCAGATCCTGATACTACTACACTCCCAGAAAGCAGAGCCAGGAGGCCCTGAGCTGTTGTCAAACCTTGGCTTTCTCAGCAGAACAACAAAAAAGATAGTCGAACAGGAAAGGCAAATGAAAACTACAATGAGGTACTACCTCACACTGGCCAGAATGACCATCATTAAAAAATCTACACACACACACACACACACACACAAAATCTACAAATAACAAATGCTGGAGAGAATGTGGAGAAAAGGACACCTTCCTACACTGTTGGTGGGAATGTAAATTGGTGCAGCCACTAATGCAAATAGTTCGGTAGTTTCTCGAAAAACTAAAAATAGAGGGGCCATATGATCCAGGAATCCCACTTCTGGGTATATATCCAGACAAAACTATAATCCAAAAAGATAACTGCACCCTTGTGTTCACAGCAGCACTATTTACAATAGCTAAGACACGGATGCAACCTAAAGGTCTGTCAACAGATGAATGGATAAAGAAGATGTGGTAGATATATATACAACGACATGGATTGGACCTAGAGATTATCATACTAAATGAAGTAGGACAAAGACAAATACCATATAATATCACTTATATGTGGAATCTAAAATATGACACAAATGAACTTATCTATGAAAGAAAAAAAGACTTACAGACCTAGAGAACAGACTTATGGTTGCCAAAACAGTGGGGGGTAGGGGAGGGAAGGGAAGGACTGGGAGTTTGGAGTTAGTGAATGCAAACTATTGTATATACAATGCATAAACAAGATCCTACTGTATAGCACAGGAAACTACATTCAATACCCTGTGATAAGACATAATGGAAAAGAATTTTTAAAAAATGTATGTATAAATGTAGCAATCACTTTTCTGTACAGCAGAAACTAATAAACACTGTAAATCAACTATCACAAACCAACTCTTTGCGACCCCATGGACTGTAGCCCACCAGGCTCCTCTATCCATGGGATTTTTTTAGGCAAGAATCCTGGAGTGGGTTGGCATTTCCTTCTCCAGGGGATGTTCCCGACCAGGGGCTGAACCCATGTCTCCTGTGGCTCCTTCATTGCAGGCAGATTCTTTACCCACTGAGACAACTGGGAAGCCCTCCCTTCACTCAATACCCTGTGATAAAGCATAATGGAAAGAGTATGAAAAAGAATGTATATAGGTATCACTTTGCTGTACACCGGAAACTAATAAACATTGTAGATCAACTATACTTCAACAAAATAAATTTAAAAATCACTCTAACACTCTAACAGGTGTTCCCAGCTCTGCTCTTTAAGATTCCTCCCCCTTAGGCCAACCTCTGAAGCTTTAGAGCTGTACCTGTGTGGCTTCACCAGTCCTAGAATAGTGGTCCTCAACTCTAGGAGGTTTTGTCTCCTAGGACATTCAGCAGTGTTTGCAGACATTTTTGGTGGCCACAATTTGGGGTGGGGATGTGCTATGGACATCCGGTGAGCAGAAGCCAAGGGTGCTGCTAACCAGCCTGCAATGCACAGGACCACTCCCCATCCAGCCCAAAATGTCAACAGTGCTGAGGTGGAGAAACACTGCTCTAGAGACCACTGAGAGAAGGAGCTTACTGCTGTAGAAGAAATGGAAACGAGGGTGGGAAGTGCACAATGCTGATGTTGTAGCAGACTGGGAATGAATGAATACAGTGAATGAAAAAAGCTCTTAAACCATTCCAGACACGTAAGAACAATCTCCTGTCTTCTCTCTGGCACCCACTGTGTTAAGATGATTCAGTCACTCTAAGAACCCACTACCTTGTTCCTCCTCAACCTGACCCATGCCCATTACTGACACACAGCCTTTCGAGACTGAGCATAAATTAGAGGGAGTCAGGATGGTGCAGGATGTGGCAGGAAAGCACGAGACTTGGGGCCTCATGAAGGCTAGCCTTGGCTCAAGCCCTAGGGAAAGTACTTAATTGCTCTGGGCTTTTAGTTTCTCCCTCTGCAAAATGGGTTAAAATCACTTTGTCCCATCTGTCTTACAGAACTTCTCTGGGTTTCAAAATAAGATCATGGATGTGGAAAGGGTTTTGAAAGCCACAAGCCCAGCACAAATGTGAAGCACTCTCCTGCAGAGTAACAGGTGCTCATACTCTGGAGGGAATATTGTAAAAATTAATTTCCAATGACAAGACTTTGTCCAGTGGTAAGTTATAAGCACTCAAGGTTAGAGAGTCCTGGTCCTATGGAACACCAAAGATACTACAGCCCACCATGATGCAGCCCATCTCAGGATGCCCAAAGTTCCTGGGTCAGCCCAGTGATTCAAGTAACCTGAACCTTGGCTTTCTCGTCTCTAAAAGTGGGAGGGTAATACCACTTCATATACGAGGTTGTTGAAAAGGTCAAATGTGATCAAGTTTGTAGAGTCCATGCCATTTCCAAAGGTGGGGGGAATATTTTCATGTTCTGAAGATTTTTCCCCTGAAAAAATAATGTTTTGCTTCAAAAAAAATTTTTTAGAATGATAAAAATAACTTAGGTGTTTCTATAGTGTTATTTGTCCTTTACAACTCTGAAATTACCTCTAAAATCACCTCTAAAATCTAAGCATAAGAAGAGTGGTCAGGGACTTCCCTGGTGGTCCAGGGGTTAAAACGCCACGCTTCCACTGCAGTGGGCATGGGCTGGATCCCAGGTTGAGAACTAAGATCCCGCATGCTGATGATGTGGCCAAAAGAAAGGGGTGGGGTGCGGGGGGTGGGGGTGGGGGTTGTCGCAGCCACCAGCCCTGCAGCCCTGACTCCTAAGAGCAACAAGCTGAATGCCAGGTTGATAACAACTCCCTCCTGGGACATGGCCACATAGGGCTCTCAGCACCCACTACAACTCAACACCTAAATCTTTTAACTCCAGACCTGCCAAGCAATCTACAACCACTGACTGCCCTTGTGCAAGATTATAAAAGGAGAAAATGCTCTGGAGAGGTGAAAGCAACTGATCCAGCTAACGGAGAATTAAGAAACTAGTCTCATGAACTCTGGGGACACTGAGCTAATCAAACTCCTCACCCAAATGGGGAGATTTTCAGATGGTTTCATCTGAGTGGCAACTCCTCCACAAGCCTCTGCAGAGACCAGGAGTCAGGCCAGTCATGTGTAGTTCTTTTTTTTTTTTTATTCAGTGTGTACAAGTCTTATGTTTGCTTTTACAACTATCAAATCTACACATATTACAGGTCTTACACAGATTACAAAGAGCTGACAGTTTCTGCTTTAGCAGACAGTAAAGAAGCCATTCCTCAGGTTTATTAGTTACTATTTCCTTTTATAGGAAGTAAGAATAAGCTACACTTCAATATTCTAAAGCTAATTATTTTTATCACCCAACTAAGTTAAACATTTATCCATTCTTTCGTCCCTGCCAAAGGGGCTTCTGATTCAAATAAAGTACTTTTTCAAAGTACTACACATATTACTATAGGGTTTCCCTGATGGCTCAGTGGGTAAAGAATCCGCCTGCAATGCAGGAGCCAGGGTTCAGTCCCTGGGTCAGAAAGATCCCCTGGAAGAGGAAATGGCAACCCACTCCAGGGTTCTTGCCTGGAAAATCCCATGGACGGAGGAGCATGGTGCGCTACAGTCCATGGGGTCACAAAGAGCTGGACACGACTGAGCACATGGCACATTGTTATATATTACCATGCTCCTGGTTTTCCTTTCTCAAAACTTTTCCTATTAAATGTTTCAAGCACTCATACATTTTGAGTTCCCTACTGCTTTAACATTCTACTACTCTCCAAAATAACTATTTAATAAAACACAGATTGAAGTAACACATACACACAGAGCTGTTCTGACTCCCTCCACTGCATATCCTGTACTGTGAAATCTAAGTATGCTTCTAGAACAGATCACACTGTACCTTGATTACATCTGTTTATTTGTCTGTCACTCTGGCTAGATTGTGAGCACCTCATTGGCAACGACCTGACTCCATCTGCACTTACCCAGTAAACTTACCCATCTGCACTTAGGACAGTATCTGGCACACAGCTCAAGCTCACATATATTTATCAAATGGGTACGTGAATGGAACAAAAGTTTCCAGCAACCTTCTTTCATAATGGACTATCTCAGGACTTCCCTGGCAGTCCAGTTAAGACTCCACACTGCCAATGCAAGGGATACAGGTTTGATCCCTGGTCAGGGAACTAAGATCCACAAGCCTGCCCTGTGGTGCCATCAATAAATAAACAAAAATAAATTTAAAAAAATAAAATGGACAGTCTGAAACGAAAAATGAAATGCAAATGTCTTATCTAGACAGAACGAAGACCGAAAAGATTTGGGACCTCAACAGCAGAGTCCGGAAACAGTGCACAATCTCTAAATTCATTTCAAAACCCCTTCCCTCAAATACATTCTCCTCAAATAGCCAGATGAGAGCAAAAGTTCCTCCCGTTGTAACTAGAGCTGAGGTGGTGTCATATACTAAACATGAAAGGCTTACACCCAACCCCCACCTCACCCTGCCCTACCCCGAAGCTACCAACTCCTTTAGAGTGTAAGTAGCTCTCTACTTGCATCCCATGGACTATACAGTAAATGGAATTCTCCAGCGTAGAATACTGTAGTGGGTAGTCGTTCCCTTCTCCAGGGGATCTTCCCAACCAAGGGATCGAACCCAGGTCTCCCGCATTGCAAGTAGATTCTTTACCATCTGAGCTACCAGTCTAATGCAAAAAATCACATTGCCATCCCCAAGCCTAAACTGGGGACCAATCTCCCAAACTCAAATCTTCACCAAGCTACATTTAGGGTGTTCTCGTGGGTGGCGCCCTTGGCCAATTTGGGACTTTAATTACTGCTGTCCGGGGTGTATCCCTTCATCAGGAGTTAGGCCTCCCGGGAGCAGGACTATAAGGCAGGGCCCCACATTTCAGCAGGAAACCCTGATTGGGTGAAGGCCTGAACTCCTGCTTTGGGACCACAGAACCTCCTGGCTCTGAGCAAACTCAACCACCCTGATTGTTCAATGGGAGAAAACTTAACCTCAGCAGGTTGTGCCAAACTCGAGGCCAAGACTCCTAAGCAATCTGATGCTTGACGCTGGGGCTTTTTGTTTTGTTGTGTTGAATTTTTTAGTATGTTGTTGCTGTTGTTTTATTTTGAAGGTGAGAAAGAGATGACAAAGCTTTTTGCTGGATTTTAAACCCAATCAGGAATCCCTGCTTAAAAACTCACTAACACCTTAAAATTCAGAAAAGATGTCATTTTACAGAATCAAATAAGGCAATTTTGATGCTGGAATTCCCTGTTTCATCATCCCACCTCACTCCTTCTCGCCTAGCTGAGAAACTCCTTGCATTTTTCTAGCTTTACTTTATCCAAAAACTCCTGAAAGAGACACTTTACCTAAGAATGGTTCTAAGACTCCAGTCAGAAAATGCATGCGTTATTTAGTTGTGATAACTTCTTTCTCTGAGAAAGCCATGGATCTGTCCAACGGTAGGATCCACTGGGCCAGGCTAAGTCTTTTTCACTGCCTGGAAATCCACGCGGCACCTCAGACAGCTCCCAACACAGAACAGGCACTCGAAGAACATCTGTTCCTCCTGATGCAGAAAACTGGTGAACCAGAACAGTATCAGGGCCAGATGAACAGAACAGGAAACAGTCATAAAGCCACTGAACCAAGAAATCAGAACTCACTGAAAAAAGATTTCTGGTGGAAAAAATATGACTTTAAAAAACTCCCTTCCTAGCCCACTCCAGGTGGAGTTATCTTTGCACCTGGGGTCCTTCTGGTGCTCTACACAAGGTCACTGGGCGAAAGAAAGTTTTTTCTTTACCCCCTGGTCCTCCACCCAGGGAGTGATGCTCACCGAGGAAGGGAACTACCTTTCACGTAACAGCAACTACCTCTAACTTATGAGCAGTACCAGCTGGGGTTGCTGGCACCTGGCAGTCAGTGGGTCCTCATGACCGACAGCTTTATTGAATGCATGTCAGTTATCTAGACGGCAGGCTTCTTTCATGAAGAAGGCTGCTACCCCATCAGCAGGACATGTGTTCTAGTTCTTTTTCAAGGGAAGGAAAGCAGACTTCCACTGAAATCTCCAACCATTCTGTGGCCTCATCAGATGACTGAAAGTAGCTGGGAATAGGCTGAGCTCAATAAGAGTTCAATCATTAAACCACAGAACGAGTGAGCAAATTAGCCAGTACAGAGAATTCCTGAGTGTTCAGGAAAAGAAAGAACACTGGCATGGACATATGAAAAATGCCCAACATTCTCACCTAATCCCTACAACATAAGGAAGAGGGAGGAGGGAAAACTATGTAACTATAGAGAGGCGTCTCTTTTACGTGCATACAAACCACCTGAAGATTTCATAAAAGTGCAGGTTCAACTTCATTGGGCGGGGCTTTAGCATGTCTAACAATTTCACAATGTTCCCACAGACCACACTTTGAGTAGCAAAGTTCTGCGGTTATTGCTGCTGTTTTCAACTTTTTAAAAACTGAAGAATAGTTTGTTTTAATTGAAGTATAATTGACCTACAGCACTATGTTAGTTCCAGGTGCCCACATAGTGATTCAACATTTCTATACGAAACAAGCACCATGATAAGCCGAGTTTTCATCCGTCACTATACAAAGTCATTACAATATTACTGACTATATTCCCCATGCAGTGCACATTTCCTCCAACTTTTTTTTTTAATATTATTTTATTTTTGGCCGCACTGGCTCTTTGTTGCTGTGCTCGGGCTTTCTCTAGCTGTGCTGTGCAGGCTTCTCACGGCAGTGCCTTCTCTTGCTGTGGAGCACGGGCTCTGGGAGCACAGGCTTCAGTAGTTGCGGTGTGTGGGCTCAGCAGTGGTGGCACAGGCTTGGCTGTCCTGCGGCACGTGGAACCTTCCCAGGCCAGGGATCAAACCCGTGTCCCCTGCATTGGCAGGGGGGTTCCTAACTCTGGACCACCGGGGAAGTCTAGCTCATTTATTTTTATAACTAAAAGTCTGTGCCTCTTAATCTCCCTCACCTATGTCACATCCGCACACTCCTGCCCTCCTCTAGCCACCACCTGTTTATTCTCCGCATGAGAAGCAAAGTTGTATAGTAAATACTGTACCCTGTGTTTGCAGCTGAAGCAGCTGATGGTCAGGGACAGGAGACTTTTACCAGCAAGCAGAGGTGGAATGTGAACTCAGGTCGCCTGATTCCAAACGTAGAGCTTTTTTTTATTAGACCATATCACTATCCTCCTGAGCTAAACATCCAGGACCATGAAGACATATAGCTTTCCTGCATCCCTCAAGTTAGCCCTCCCACCAGCTCTGCCATGTAAGGTAGAGGGAGGAGGGAAAGCTAGAAATAGAAGCTACGGGAGAATCAAGCCAGCCAGATGCTCGTGTTAAGAACTTAAATCATTCAATCCTTCAGCTAAGGCTCCTTAAGAAGGATCAAACGAACTTTGTGTGTGTCTCACGTGCTCAGTTGTGTCCTACTCTTTTCGAACCCATGGACCATAGCCCATCAGGCTCCTCTCTCCATGGAATTTCCCAAGCAAGAATACTGGAGGGAACTTCCCTGGCAGTTCAGGGGCTAAGACTCTGTATTCCTAACACAGGCGGCCCTGGTTCGATCCTTGGTGGGGAAACTTTATCCCATATGCTGCAACTAAGAGTTCACATGCCACACCTAAAGATCCTGCATGCTGCAATGAACATGGAAGATTCCGATGCTGCAACTGAGACCCAGTGCAGCCAAATTAATAAAAATAATTGGGGGGATTCCCTGGTGGTCCAGTGGTTAAGACTCTGAGCTCCCAATGGAGGAAGCATGGGTTTGATCCCTAGCTGGGGAACTAAGATCCCACATGCTGTGTGTCCAGTAAATAAAACAAAACAATTTAAAATAAAATAAAATAAAAATAATAAATATTAAAAAAAAAAAAAAAAAAGAATACTGGAGTGGGTTCCATTTCCTCCTCCAGCGGATCATTCTGAGCCAGGGATCAAACCAGTGTCTCTTAGGATTCTTTACCACTGTGCCACCTGGAACAAATTTTAGGGGCTCCTAGATGCTTGCTCCTTCACTAATGAAAGGCCACAGGAAAGTGTAATCATTAAAAAAAAAAAAAAAAAATTCTCAGTGATATGGAAATTATCAGGGCCATAGAGCACACAGAACGAAATTAATTCCTAACAAACAGCCAGTCTTGCGTGTTCTGGGCTGCAGTGCTCAGACCTCAGCTGGCATATTTATAGAGTGGTCAGCTCTGCCCACTTCCCACCTTAAGAGCGATACTGATGAACAGGAGCCAACCCAGAGGAGGGTAACAAGACAAGAACAACAACACCAGGCCAGGGACAGTCGATGGAACACAGAAGGCCTGTCCAGGAGGGGTGCAGGTTGAGACGTAAGCCCCATTTGCCTTGATCTATCTTCCCAAAGGGGGATTAGACCTGTTTTCTGAGGCAGAATTCACCACCTGTTTTTCCAGCTGAAGCAAACAGTTCACCATTGTCTAGTGTCAGAGGTGGCATTTGCCCCTAAACCTTCTAACTCCAGATCCCACATTCTTTCCACCAGCCCAAGCTGCCTCCCTGCGAAGCCACCACCCCAGCCTGTACCAGAGGTCAGCACTACAGGAAGACAGATCTCAGCTTCAGATAAAAAAGGTGGTTTAATAGTCAGAGCCGTCCAAAGGCAGACTATGCAGTAGTGTGAGAGGATAGGGCACCTAGTACAAACCCTGTCGGCAGAGAGGTTCAATCAGAGGTTAATCGCTCAGCAGGAACACCGCGAAGGGAATCTGGGTACTGGCTGGGTGGCTGTGTGAGATGAACCTGCCAACCCTCAGAAATGAATTCATCTCTTCCTGCTGGATTTTTCTCTAACACTTCATTTGTACATGGTTTGCCTTTTATCAGTTACTTGCACATGTGCGTGTACTTCACTGAACTGTGTGCCCTGTAGTGTCTCACCCATCTTTCTAGTCGTAGTGTGCCCGAGACTATACCTCGGAAACCAAGGAAACGTACGCGCCTCCTCTGTGCCGGGCGCTCTGCTAGGCACTCTGCACATGTCACTTTATTCTACAGCTTCACAAGAACCCAAAGAAGTATTGTTCTTACTCTGTGTTTACAGATGGAGAAACAGACTCAGACAGGATAACTGCCAAGGTATTGCTGGTGAGGGGTGAACTGGCACTCAGTTTGGAAATCTACCTACACCATCATGCTTCCTTCCTCCTAAAAGGAACTCAACAAATGTCTGCTGACTTGAGCCAGACACCTTAAAAACAGGCCAGTACTATATCCAGCTAGGTCTCTTGTTGTTTCCTGTTGCTATGCTCAAATTTTCCTTCTAATTATAACCATCCATCCTCAAAGGGGGAAAGGAAATGGCAACCCACTCCATTATTCTTGCCTGGAAAATCTCAATCCATGGGGTCGCAGAAAAGTCAGACACGACTTGGCAGACTAAGCAACAAATCCTCAAAGTGACCAATACAAAGTTGTCAATTTTTGGATATCCTCTTTCCCACTTTTTTTAGACAGTGGCAGAGGACAAAACAACTCTGGGTAAGAGGATCAAGTTTTCACAAACCTTTTCTATGCAAAGGAATCTCTCAAGGCCCCAAGAACCCCACTGTCTCCTCCCAGCAGGCCGGAGCTCCATCTCAGGACTCTGGACCACTGTAAACATCAGGCCCCGGCTTTCTGTTCCAGAAGTATATGACTCAAACACATCTTCACAGGCTCTTCTCTAGAACCTAGCTCTCCATACTCAAACCCAACTCAGAACTTCCCTGAGCAAAACACTCCAGCTCAAAGGTCCTCACGTTTAGCTAAACTTCCAAACAAAATCTATCTTGAATTTCAAATCACACTAGCAACCCACTGGCAAGCACTTTAAAAATATTTAATCTTAAAAAAAAAAAAAATTTAATCTTCCCGCCCAATAGGGAAAAAAAATTTTTCTTTGGTAATTTGAATCAAAGGCGCCAGCATGTTTGGAGAGCCAACACATAAGGCCTCTCTGACACTCCATCTGTCTTAAGAAACAAACCAAAGCCAATCTGGCCAACCATCTCTTTAAACAAAAAACTTAAGCAGCACCAAGGGAAATCCCCATTGCTCAGTTCCCTGGGTAGGTTTCAGGTTTTCCAACCCTGGGCCTCTGGGATAGGTGCTCCTGCTGGCATAAGTACTATTAAGACTCTGTACTTTTCAGCCTGAAATCTTGATTACAGAGGACCAAAAAGCCATGATCACTATAAATTTAACTTATGAAGATGTCTTCCCATGTGCTAACATTTTAGAGCAACTTTATTAAACATGAGAGAGCCACCCTGGCTCCAGCAATGAACAGGACTTAATGAAGATCTATTTCCCATGAACGTCTAGCCTATCTGCCTCCATCAGACATTTTCAACAGAACCTAAATGAACCTATAAATGAACTGATTCGCATCCGTAAATCCAAGAGAAATATACCAGTGTAGGGGGAGATATCCAACCTCCATTTCTCAATCTCATATAAGTCTCTTGTTAAACTAAAAATACGATCCTTTCAACAACTGGGTTTCATCTTTATTAAAATGGGAAAAGAGAGAAATCTGAGCCACCAAGGGTAGATTATTTCATAACTAGTTACAATGCCTTAAGAAGAAAACAATGTTTGCTATATGATCATCTTTCTTAAGGAGAAAACCAACCAAGCACTGTCTAGAAAGATACCAAAAAAGACCTAAGCTGGGGAGACTTTTGTCAGTTCACCTACACTGCAATTCTGGTTCCCATCCAGTTCTCAGTGAAAGAACTTTTCCACTTGACAACTGAACCCAAGAAGTTGGATCAAGGGGTTGGATGGGGTGGGAGATGGGAGGGAGGTTTAAGAAGGAGAGGACATACGTATATCTATGACTGATTCATGTTGATGTATGGCAGAAACCAACTCAACATTGTAAATTTTTTAAAAAATTTGATCAATAACAACTTTATCAGAAAAGGATAAAGTTTACTTACACAATATTTACAATGTGCCACACTCTTTCTTATATTATCTTAGCTAATCCACATCATGGTCATGTAAGATGAATATTATTTCCACTTGAGAGAAAAAGAAAAATGATATTTAAGTGCCTTGAATGTATCTGTTTTCTCTATGTTCCCAGTACTAAGGTCCCCGTGTTGAGCATGGGACCCAGGACACAGTTTAAGAGCCTGCCACATGCCTAAGAATGAATACATAACTAAAGAAAATGAAAAGAAAGTTGGAAAAAAATATGCAATCCAAACTTTGCTCTAGGCCCCTAACTAAAACCACTTATTGGAACATACTTGCCTGATGCAAATAATTGGCTTAAACTGCAGAGGTTTGTTTCAAAGAACCATTTGTCATCTTTCCAATATGTACATCACAAAAATAACATCCATGTTTGGTTACACACTTCACAGGGCAGGGCCTAGTCCTGTCTCACTTCTTTTTCCCCAATTCAGCACCACACCTTGCACAGGTGGGTGTTTAATGAGCTAAGCGATGACAAAGGTCATGATGAGGCCTACAGCCAGCATGGGAGTAAACAGAACACAAGATGCCCATGGCCACTGGAAGACCTCGTCTCTGAGTCGAGTTACATCCTCTCTCCAGCCTTGGTTTCCTCTCCAGAAAATAGGAATAACAGAACATATCCCCAAGACTGTTTGCCTTCATTTAACAAATACTTACTAAGCATAAACAGTACATGCAAGCACCGTGCAAAGTCCAGTGGACACAGTAATAAACATGACTATCACATCCTGTCTCATGGAGCTCAGTCTCAAGGAAGTATCATGAGACTCATGAGAGAAAAGGAGTTTCACAAACGTCAAAGGACTCACAGTTACGAAGTACTGCCCCTCCTCTGTGTTTCCAAGTTTGATTAATGGCATCACTATCCACCCACTGTCTGAGCTGTAAACTTAGGAATCAACTTCAACTCCTCCCTCTCCTTCATTGTGCCCACAGTTGTGATCAACCACCAGCCTTCTGATTCTCCTTCAGAAAAGTCTCTGATGTTTATTACTTCCTGTCAGGTCTTCCATGCTTCTCTAGGCCGTGTGTTCCCACCTGGAGTCTCCTTGTAATAATGATAATGGCCACCATTTATTGGTCACTGTATGGCAGCCATTCTACTAAGAGCTTTACATGCATATAATAAGTTAATCCGATAAGGCAGATACTAGTACCCCTACTGATAGAGGAGGAATCTGAGGTACATAGTGACCTGCCCAAGACACAGTTCATGACAAAGCTAGCTCAAATGCGCTGTCCATGAGATTCCATCCTGACCCTTTACTGGATTCCTGCTCCCGGTCCCTTCCTGGTCAGCGGAGAGTCCTTCCTTTATTGATACTGCTGCAGTGCTCTTTCAGAAATCCAAGCTGACCAATCTCTTCTACTTTAAGACGGCCAATGCTCCTCACCATCTCCAGGTCAAAGTCTCAAGAATACAGGTCACTCCCTAGGGTCACCCATCTGCTCTCCTGCCCCGCAGACTCCTACCAGGGGATGCTCTCACTTGGGGCTCCCCAATCCCCTTGCTGACCACTTCACATCTCCCTGCTCAGCGAAGCTGCTTTTGCCCTTTGCCCTCCAGACAAGAGTCTTCTCCTCAGCAGCCTGAGCCCCATGTACACACACACTCACATCTCAGCACTGACGGGTGTTCTTTCCTTCTTCCTTTCCCACTCTTCCTCCTCTCTCATCCTCATCCTCTCTCTCACACACAAACTAAACACACACACACACCACCACACACACACCTCCAAAAGGAGGGCAGGCACAGTGTATTTTCAGCTCTTCCAAATCCTAGCACAGTTTGAGTCAATCAGTGACTGAATGAATGATAGGCTGTGGTGTTAACACCTCATAGCACTGTCCCTATAAGCAAACACAACCTTTCCCCCGGAGGACACTAAAAAAAAGGGGCAGTAGCTCCTGTCCTCTCAGGTAAACTCAAGAAAACAGACTATTTTCCAAAATGTTCTCACAGCTAGCTGAGACTGGTAGTCTCATAGTTGGCTGGCAGTCTCTCTCGAAGCCTCCTGCAAGCCAATTCAATCACCTCTGAAACTGCAGAAACAAAACTAGGTCCAGACCAAAAGACCACAGGAGATGAGAGATGATGTAAACTGATGCCCTCCTCCGCCCGGCAATGGGCAAAGCCCTCCCCAAATGCAGACTGGCCAAAACACCGACTCTCACTACCTCTGTGAACAACAGAGGATCCTGACTGAGGGAGAGTCATGAAAGAAAAATGCTAAAGACAGCAAAATCTAACCCTGCTTTCCATCTCTGGAACTACAACTGGAGTCCAAGCCGCAAATACCCAGCTGCCTCTGTCCTTACCCGTCTCCCCTCTCCCATTCTCAACCCCCATTCCCATTCTCACCCCCACAAGTCTATTTTCCAAAGAGAGGCCCGATGGTGTTTTTAAAACGGTGTGAATGATTAGGACAGCCATAACTACCCTCCAACAGTTTTCCATCCACTTGGAATAAAATCTAAACTCTTCACCAGGAAGTTCAGAGTCCACTCCACACCCACTTACATTATACCACTCCCCTCTTCAGTCACTATATTCCATAAACAGAGGTCTTCTGTTTCTTAAAAGAGGCCAATCTCTGGGCCTTTTCCACTGCTGTCTGCTTGCCTGGAAGGCTTCTCCCCTAGACTTTTACAGAACTAGTAACTTCTCAAGGTTCAGTTCAAACTTGACCTTTTCTCAGAGGACTTCCCTGACCACCTTATCTAAAGTGGCACCCCTTCCCAGCCCATCACTCTCAATCCGTTTTGGTTTTTTTTTTTAGCACTTTCCACCACTAGACAATATTTTCTTCATCTGTATTCCTGTTTTCTCCCTCATAAGGGTGGAAGCTGTGTTCTGTTCACCCTCTAAATACCATGCACATAGTAAGCCCCCCAAAAGAATTTCCAGAGTATCTGTTGACTATCATCAGCAAACGAGCATCCTCAGGATGGGTTATTTCTCTCCTCTGTTAGAATGATGAAAACATCTAATTATAACCCCTACTATATGCTGGGCACTGTAAATTCACGATCTTCCTTTCAGAGGTAAATTCACAAGCTCAAGGTCACACAGCTAGTGACTTGCAAATTTCTCAGTTAAATACTTGTTTATAAAGCTCCTAAACCCCTCTCACCTTTCCTGCTTCTCAGGGGAAGGGTTGTCATGCTATGGTTCACCCTCCTCTAGTCGTAACAACGAGAAAAATCAAATATTTCTAATCTGCTTTATAGTTATTAAAGCATTTTTACATTCACCTGACTTAAGAGGAATACAAACCACTTGCCCAGAAAGCCATACAACAGTAAGTAAAGTGCCTCAGAGTTCAACAGCCCCGCCCAGAACCACAATAGTGGGAACTGGGGGAGGAGTCAGGGCCAATAGGGGAAAGGAATCCTTATTTCTGGTACACAGGGATCCAGAAGCGGTGAGTCACCGGGTGAAGGCTTGCGCTACGTGAAACTCTGATAAAGCAACTAGAAGTGAATCACAAGAGCTGGAAGGCACTTTAGGCCTACAGAGGACAAACCCTGCCTGATGGATGGGGGAAATGAGGTTCAAGAAGAAAAGTAACTTGCTCAAGTTCACTCAGCAAGTGAACAGAGCCGGAACCAGGGAGTCTCCTCTCCCCAAGTTCCCTTTCCTCTCCATCTAGGCTTCTCAAGGAGAATTCTGAGTCAGGAGATGGGGACAGGCCAGGGACAGCTCATGGACTCCACAGAGGAATCGGGAGAGGGCAGGGGTGAGACCAGGAAGGACACAAGTGTTGGGAGGGAGGGCTGAAATGAGCCAAGGCGGCAACGGCAGCATCTGCGAAGGGGGGCTGGGGGTGAGGGCAGGCAAGAGGGAGGAGGAAAAGGCGGAAGGGAAAGAGTGAAGGTGGAAGAAGAAGAGGAAGAAGTGCTGTGAAATTAGGGTATGAAGGGGCCTGGCAGAGTGGGGAGAGCCTGAGACGAGAGGGCTGGAATGACAGTGTGATGATGGAGGAGTCCAAGGCTCCGGGAGACACTGAAGGGAGTCAGATGGGGAGGGGTCCCGGACCCAGGAAGGCAAGGAAGGGAGTCTGACAAGGTAAGAGTTCCAGGATCCGAGCAAACACTGGAGCAAGTCTGACGAAGGTGGAGTCCGGCCAAGGGAGTCTGAGGGGGCCCGGCCGACTCACCGCGCTTGTTTTTAGTGCCGTGCTTCTTGGCAGCCGTCAGCTCCTGCTCGATCTTCTTCTCCAGGAATTCCTGCTTCTTACTTAGCATCTCCTCCGTGTCCCGAAGCCTCTGGATGGCCTCCTGGGGGGTCGGGCCGCCCTTGCCGGCCTTACCCCCTCCAGCCCCGAACAGCTTCCCGAACACCGACATGGTTGCTGCTAGCCGCGCCGGCCTGCGCCGCCCGCTCCGGCTCGGCTCGGCTCGGCTCGGCTCGGCTCGGCCCCGGCGCCCGATCTTCTTCCCGGCGCTTTCTGCCGCCGCAGGCCTCTCCGCCACCTCCGCCCCGCAGCTCGGCCCGGCCGCGCCACCTCCCACAGGCCCCCACGCCCGGCCCGGCAGGCGTCAGGGAAACACGCCGCTGACTACAACTCCCGGTGGGCAACGCGCCGGCCGTGCTTCAAAGCTAATGGACGGAGGCGCGCTGCATGCCGGGAGGCTATAGTCTTCCGGCTGAAGGCACTCGGCGGCGCGTCTTTTTGGTCTAGCTAGGATCAAAGGGCGGGGTGGCATGCTGGGAAATGTAGTCTCTTTGGAACTAGTTTTGTGGGGTGGGGTGGCGGGTAGAAAAACAGGAAGAGAAGTAAGAATATTTTATAAAACAGTAAGTAACGTTATGCACTTTCTATGATCCAAGCATTGTGAAAAGTGCTTTACTTGCATTATCACATTTAATTATCACAAGCTTGTGAGAGAGAATACTCTTACTATTTTCAGTTCAGTTCAGTTCAGTTGCTTAGTCGTGTCCGACTCTTTGTGACCTCATGAACCGCAGCACGCCAGGCCTCCCTGTCCATCACCAACTCCCGGAGTCCACCCAAACCCATGTCCATTGTGTCGGTGGTGCCATCCAACCATCTCATCCTCTGTCGTCCCTTTCTCCTCCTGCCCTCAATCTTTCACAGCATCAGGGTCTTTTCAAGTGAGTCAGCTCTCCGCATCCGGTGGCCAAAGTATTGGCGTTTCAGCTTCAACATCAGTCTCTCCAGTGAACACCCAGGACTGATCTCCTTTAGGATATACTTAATATTTTGTAGGTGAGTAACAAGACTCAGGTTTCCCTGGTGGCTCAGTAGTAAAGAATCCACCTGCTAAACAAGAGATACAGGCCAGTCACTGGTTGGGGAAGATCCCCTGGAGGAGGAAACGGCAACCCACTCCAGCATTCTTGCCTGGAGAATCCCATGGACAGAAGATCCTGGTGGGCTACTGCCCAAGGGGTTCTCAAATATTTGGGTACATCTTAGCAACTGAACAGCAACAACCAAGACTCAGAAATGGAGTGACTGACTAGCTTAACTTACTAGCCATGTCTTCACATCTTCTGTTCCTCTACCTACAGTGCCTTTCTATGCTTTATTCACCTAACTGATTCTTTGAAACCTAGTAGAGGCTAACAGCAAAGCTAGACTGCAAAGGTTCAGAACCCTCCTTGAATACTTACTTGGACACATTACTTCCCTTCCTGTGTGCAGCCCTTTCCAAAACTGTAAACTGGAGATAACAACAGGACCACCTCTGAGCTTGTGTGAGATAGGGAGTGTTCGATGCTTATTTAGCATAGGCCTAGCACAGTAGGTGCTCGGAAATGTGTATTTTATTCTAGGTCATCATTATGCACAATAGCAATTAAACCAGGAGAAGACTCAAAACTCTTTCAAAAGTAGCAGAAGTATTGAGGGTCGTTTTTATTTTATTTTTTTGCCCATTCATTACAAAGGCCAACTGGTTATGGGTTCACATATCATTGTTTTCGTTTGTCTTTTGCTGTCAAGAATCATTTCTCTGTCTATTAGCAGTGAGTCTAGTAGCTAATATTTCCCTCAAGCCCACAAATCTAATTTGCTGCTTCTAGTCTTTTGCATTAGTAAACCAGTTCTAAGTCAACCTGTTCTGAATGAGGAGCTGAAGTGCTTGCCTATGAAGAAAAACTTAACTTCTTTTTTTTTTTTAAATCACTTCCTGC
Organism: Odocoileus virginianus; assembly: GCF_023699985.2. Lineage (NCBI taxonomy): Eukaryota > Metazoa > Chordata > Mammalia > Artiodactyla > Cervidae > Odocoileus > Odocoileus virginianus. Next base: position 58,774,758 of record NC_069682.1, on the reverse strand, counting down.
CTGGACTCTGTTGCCTAGGAACAGTTTCAGATAAATGAGAGCTTAATGGAACTTCTCCTCTATTATTTCACATATAGGAATCTTGTCTCCTCCCCAGACTATTATCTACATATAGACAAAAACAAGTTTTGAATGTGGTCCTTGATATTTTGTTGCTGTAGCTGCCACAACCCCAGCCTGCACCTATAGGTAACTATTCCCAGAGGATGAGAGAGTCCATCTCACCCAACTTTCCAGGTTGGAAACACTTTTTCAAATGTAAGAGACATGCTAGAATTGTCAAGAATTCTCAGCAACATAAATTGTGAAACATAAGCCAGACTTGAGTTTGTTTTGTAATTGAGACATTGCAGTATTTTAACGAGCTTTGCCAGTGGCTCTGCGGTAGAGAATCTGCCAGCAATGCAGGAGACTTGGGTTTGATCCCTGAGTCTGGAAGATCCCCTGGAGAAGGAAATGGCAACGCACTCGAGTGTTATTGCCTGGGAAACCCCAGGGACAGAGGAGCCTAGTGGGCTACAGTCCCATCAGGTCACAAAAGAGTCAGACACTATTGAGCGACTAAACAACAATGACAATATTTTTATCAAAATAAAAAACAGAAACAGGGAGGTTTCCATCAAGTCATCTAATGGGTAGAGCAACCCCTCCATATCTAAGCAATCAGCCTCTCCCCTCTTATATAAGTCATGCTGCAACCACACACACAGGTGGCAAACACTTGCTGGGTTTAAGCCATGACCCAAAGAATATATGAATGAGCAGACTCTGTAGACCTCACCACCACCAGTCTCATATTGCTGTGGGGAAAACCATGGATGCTATCAGAGCCCCTCATGTCATAACTCTGGGAGCCCAGAAAAACATCTTGGGGATATGACAGCAGAACCCTTAGATTTATTTATTTTATTTTTTAGAACCCTTAGATTTAATCTTTAATACCAACCACAATCAATTGGTGTGGGTCACTCAGGTTATTCGGTTGAGAAGTCTGAGTCTGCATCAGGACATTTTGTAAAAATATACTGAGATCAATTCATGATGTCTGCCTAGTGTGTGTGAGATGGGAGGTGGTGACATATGGGCAAGGTAGCTGCCATCATGTGTGAGGATTCACCTGCCTTGGTAGAGATTCTCAGGGCAATACTGGGCTTCCCTAGTCTTCCTTTTTTCTGGTCTCTGGTCTCTTGGACAAATGCATAGTCTTTTCAAACTGAGGACAACTGCTATTGACCTCAGAGGGAGAGCAGTGAGCAGTCCTGAAGGAGATCTTAGTTCCCTGCCCAGAAATTGAACTGGGTAACCTGGATGAAAACCCAGGAATCCTATCCATTAGACCACTAGGGGCTAGAGGCTAGAAGCAAAGGGCCCTGACTCTTTACCAAGCTTGAAAGCAAGAATAGTTCAAGGAGGCAAAAAACTGTGAAAATAGGAAAGTTTATTATTAAAGACACAGCATAACATGTGGGAGAGCGCACAGAGAAAGTTTGTTTAAGACAGAAGCAAGGCAGAAACATGCATCCAGAGAGAAAGGATATGGGCCTCCTCTTCAAAGAGGAAGAGCGCAGTAAGTCAGAAGCTAAGCAGGTACACACACCCAGTGAGGAATATGGGTGTCCGGAATGAGGAGCGCAGTAAAAAGGTGATTTAAACCACTCATATAGGGAAGGTCCCTGGTGGGCCAGTGGCTAAGACTCTGTGCTCCCAATGCAGGGAGCATAGGTTGGATCTCTGATCAGAGAACTAGACCCCACATTGCTGCAACTAATAGTATGCATGCCGCAACTAAAGATCACAGCATGCCACAATGAAAACCCGGCACAGCCAAATAAATAAATATTCAAGTCACTTATATAAGACAGTGTTTCCAGGTTTTTGTTTACATTTGGCCAATTATCTTGTTTCTTTCTTCACACCTAACTGGTCGACGCACCCTCCTCAAGATGCATACACAAATTTTCTCTAAGATGGATCCTACCTCAAAACACTTTGGGCATGTGCCCACATTTATTATGGGTGGGATTGCCTCCCTTTCCAACCCCCCAAAAGCCTTCCTGTGCATGTGCAGATAGGGAAGTCTTCTTTGACCTCAGGAGTGGGCACTCTATCTCTCTACTTAAGCAAAGCTCAGCTTCTGACACTAGCTTTGTCCTTGGAGTGTCTGGGTGAGAACAAACTGAATTTAACTCCACTTAACAAACACCAACTGTCCAGCCCAGGGGCCCATCTACCTCCTACCTCAGTATTAGTTTGTTAAAAACTATGTGAAAAGAATGGGCTACCATGACTTGCAATAACTTGAGTAACTTGCATGTATTATGCTAACTGAAAAAAATTAGACACAAAAGCCTGTGTGATTTCATTTACACAAAGTAGAAAAACAGGCAAAGCATGCATAATCCACGGTGACAGAAGTCAGAATAGTAGTTACTTCCTGGGATAGTATATACCAGGCAAAATTACCATTGTGGGCGTGCTGATAGGTTCTATATCAAGATCCAGTGGTGTTCACATGGGTGTATACAAATATATATTTTCATACTTAAGATTGGTGTCCTTTGCATACTTTATACACTTAACTAAACATGTTACATTGCAGTTTTTAAAATGTCCCTAGTAAAAGCAACAATAGAAGCATATAGAGTTTTGATTTGTTTACCAAATATCTTGCACTCAAAAATCTCATCTCTATCCACTAAAGCCCCATGAAAGAAGTATTACTATACCATCTCCATGTTACAGTTGAGGAAACTGAGAACCACAAAAGTAGAAACCACCCAAGGTCATGTGGTTAAAGACACCCTGCCATATATTTGGTACATTGTAGGCATCATTCTAATGGGGGACACAGACCTTTGGTTTTACTTCAAAACCTACACTTGGCCTTTTCAAGATGGCCACCAGAGATAGGGCCATCCTCCTTCCACGCCCCTCTTTGGGCTCCTTTGTTGGAACCTCTGACCTACATCCCATGACCAGTGGTAGCTCTCGGGTAATTAATATTCACCCCGAACGACGCCCTGGCAGCCACTCAGCCAAGCAGGTTGCCCTGTGGCTCTTCTTCCCAAAGAGAATCTGTTTTAAAGTTCAAGTGTACATTCCTCAATTCAGAGTGGGAGTCAAGCGACCTCTTCAGTGAGCCACCAGCATGGTTTAAGGTGGTTCAGGGGGACTAGGGGGAGGGGATCTGGAATTGCTCTTTAAAAATATCTTCAGCACAAGAAAAAAAAACAATTTGTAACTACATATGGTGACATATACTGCGATGGTGACTGCAGCCATGAAATTAAAAGATTATCGCTCCTTGGAAGAAAAGCTATGACAAACCTAGACAGTGTATTAAAAAGCAGAGACATCACTTTGCCAACAAAGATCCATCTAGTCAAAGTTATGTTATTTCCAGTAGTCATGTATGGATGTGAGAGTTGGACCATAAAGAAGATGGAGCACCGAAGACTTGATGCCTTTGAATTGTGGTGCTGAAGAAGACTCTTGAGAGTCGCTTGGACTGCAAGGAGATAAAACGAGTCAATCCTAAAGTAAATCAATCCTGAATATTCATTGGAAGGATTGGTGCTGAAGTTGAAGCTCCAATACTTTGGCCACCTGCTGCGAAGAGCCAACTCATTAGAAAAGACCCCGATGCTGGGAAAGACAAGGCAGGATGAGAAGGAGGTGACAGAGGATGAGATGGTTGGATGGCATCACCAACCATGAAAGTCAGGGAAGTCGACCCCCAAACTCCTCCTTCCCCAGTGAATATTCCACCCCTTTACTTGTATGCCCCTCATAACCAGATTGCCAAAGAGGCCTGGGGCAGCAGTTCTTCACCTCTGCCCCCTCTGCCTCTGAGAGTGTATCTTTGCTTAAATAAACTTTCACTTTACTTTCTTAACTTCTCTGCTTGTCTCCAAATTCTTTCCCAACAAAGAACCTCAGGTTCGCCTGAGTCACTATGACCCTTTAGGTCAGGAGAGCTGGATCTGAACTCAGTGAGTCTGAGAAGACCCTTCCCTTTTCTGGGCTTCAGTTCACTCTCTGTGATTCGACACAGTGAAGTTGGGCCTTGACCTCCTGCCTCAGCTTCTGTGACGAACCATACACCAGCCACCCTTGGCCAGTAGAGGGGGTCACCCCCAACCCTGATGTAGAATTGCTAAACTCCCTAACACTAACCCCGTCCAGGTCCTGAGAACCTGCAGGGCACTTGCTAGCAATCCTGGGGGTTGGGAGCATCTGCAACTGCTATGTCACTCCCTCCTCCCCAGGGGTGATAAAATTGGTCCAACCGGTTCTCCTGGGCCAGACAGGATACCTGCTCTGTCAACTGAGACTTCCAAGCCACCGCCTTTTCATTTGTCCCAGATATTCTCAGCTCCCTTTTAAGACAAAGGAAAGAGTCCCTCATATCAGGCATTACCTTCTAGCTCTCTCTCAGCCTACATGGAGGATTCTTACTGGGGGAAGCTTGGCCTCTGTGAGGTGGGAGGAGGGGATTGTGGAGGGGACCTTGTTTTCTCAGAGTATCTCAACAAATATTGATTGAGCAATTCCAGGGAAGTTCTGGGCACCGTAGATATACCAGTGAACGAAACAGACAAAGGTCCTTGAACTTGTGGGCTTCTAATGAGGGGAACAGACAATAAAGAAATGTCTAATATAATGTCAAAGATAATGAATAAAAATGAAGCAGGCTAAGGGACTAGAGAACAATGGGAGTGGGTGGGGTTTATTTTAAACAGATTGGCCATGGAAGACCTCTCTGCAGAAATGACTTTTGGACAACATAGGGAAGGAGCCAGCTATAGGAAAATCTGGGGAAAGAGCATTCTAGACAGAAGGAACGGTAAGTGCAAAGGCCCCGAGGCAGAAACTGTCAGGGGAAGCACACTGACTGAAACTGCCCACCCTGGCCAGGCACCACAGTAACCATTTGCATGAGTTGTTTTAGGACAGGAGGTCCTGGTAAGGAACACGGAACTAATAAGCCACCATCAACGGGACTGTTCAGGAAAGATCAAAAGGGGACACCACATGTCTGACCACCTCCCAGAATCCTTCTCTGTGGCATCCATCTAGGCTGAACAAGGCTGCACCACCAGGAAGGACTCTGAGTCAGAATGACAACCCGGAAACTAATCCTATCACCATAAAACACCCGACACTACAAGTGGCAAAGCTGTTCTCCTGGGCTCTCTTACCCTCCTGCTCTCCACCCGGGTGTCCTTTCCCAATAAAATCTCTTGCTTTGTCAGCATATGTGTCTCCTCGAACAATTCATTTCCGAGTGTCAGACAAGAGCCCAATCCTGCAACAAAACTAGTTTATATGAGAGAGGAACAGCTGGAGGGCAGGTGTGGCTGGAGTGGAGTGAAATAAGAAGAGTGGTAGGAGACAAGGTCTGCATTATGTAGAACCTGGATATCTACCGGGAAAATCTTAGAGTTCATTCTCGGTGGGATTGGAAGCCATTGGAGGGTTTTCAACAGGAAAGTGCCATAATCTGATCAGGCTCTAGAAAGATCACTTAGGTTCTTGTGGTCAAAGTGGTGGGGATCGTGGTGGAGAAAGAGAGAAAGCAAATGATGCCAGAGAGAAGGCTGATGATACAGTCATCCATGCAGGAGAGGCTGGTGGCCTGGAGAAGATAGTGTGGCCGAGCTCTGATTGGAGCCTCAGAGAAGTGGTTCTAAAAATAACCGTCTCATCAGAGCTGGCAAGACCTTTAGAAGTCCTCAGACTAGGCAGGAGCTCTGGGGTCTATCAGTCCTGGACTGGAGGCCCAGCTCTACACATTCCAGCAGTGAGTCCTTGGGCAAGCTGCTATACCTCTCTGGGCCTTGGCTTCCCCACCTGTAAAATGGGTATAACGGGAGAGCTTGCTTCCAAGGGCTCTTAAGGACTCCAGTAACATGTAAATAAGGTACAGAGCACAGGGTGTGGCACTTAGTAATCAGTCAGTAAAGCCATGACTGAACTCCCCACGTTTATTGATAGAGAAACTGAGCGTGGCTCTGGCTTAGGGGCAGAAAACTGGAAGAGAAAGAAAGATTTACAGGGTTCCCCAAAGTCACATGTGTGTGTGCTTAGTCACTTAGTCGTGTCTGACTCTGTGACCCCATGGACTGTAGCCCGCCAGGCTCCTCTGTCCATGGAATTCTCCAGGCAAGAATATTGGAGTCGGTTGCCATTCTCTTCTCCAGGGGAATCTTTGCAACCCAGGGATCAAACCTAGGTCTCCTGCATTGCAGGCAGATTCTTTACATCTGAGCCAGCAGGGAAGTTCAAAGTCATAAACCCAGAGTCTATAAACAAGACGAATGAGTACAGTGGGCCAGGAACATGAAAACTCACGTGGCCCTGCTTGGCCATCTTGCTTTTCCACTTTTGAGACATAAGTGCTCACCTGAAAGGGCTGACTAGCCCAGCTCCACCTGACTGCTGCCCCCTAGTGCCAGATACCCCATTTTCCTTTCCTTTTCTTTTTTTGGCTGTGTTGTGTGGCTTGAGGGCTTGTAGTTCCCGAACCAGGGATTGAACCCACACCCTCAGCAGTGAAAGTGTGGAGTCCTAACCAGTGGGTTTCAGGGGAATTCCCTCCCATTTTTCAAAAGAAGTCAGAAACTCGGATTTTTATGTGAAATCTCCCAACTTTAAATTACATTTTCTAATCACTTCTGGAGTACAGGAATGCAGTAAATTTTTATATATTTGTCTTGCTGTTACTTAAGCATCCTTACTATTATTTCCTCCTTTATAACCTAACACCATTTATTTTCCTTGCCTTGTTTCTTTGCTAGGCCTCCTACATAACATTTAAGTCATGACAGCAGGCACCATGGTCTTGTTCCTGATGCAGAGGGAATGCCTCTTACTTCTCGATTGTAGGTCTTGAATTTCATAACTTTTAAAGGCTGGTTCATTTTTTCCAAACACTGTAAAAGTCAAAGTCTATCAACCTGTAGGCTGCCAATTTGTGATCTCTGTGTTACCTCAATTCTCTTAAGTTGCATCAACAATCTCATTGGGTAGATGCTATTAATATCATTCTTCCCATCTGACATATGAGGACCCCAAGGTTCTGAGAGGTGAAGTAACTTGCCGGTTACACAGCTGGGAAGAGGCAGCACCAGGATTCAAACCCAGATCCGCCTGATGCCACAATCTGGATTTGACAAGCCTGGATGCCCAGGTGAGTTCCTCTTTCTACTACAGCCTGTCCTACAGAAGCTCTGTCATCAACTTTGAGTGACCCTTGACCATGGGCCTTCCCCTCTCTGGGTCCGAGTCTCCCACATGCCAGCCTAGAACAGATTTAGCTACAAGAACCCCAATATTGCCCCAGCCTCCTCACCTGCAGTCCACTCCACATATTTTAAGTATTAGACCTGGTCTTGATATGGCCCTTGTTTGGGGGCCTGGCTCTGCCACTTACTGCTGTGTGACTTGGGGCTGCTTAACCTTGCCTTATCCTAGCTGTAAAATGTGATTAAAAGTAGCACTCACCTTAAAGTACTTAGGACACACCAGGCATGACCTAAGTGCCTAGTCAACTTTAGTCCTCATGATTATTGATAAGTGCATGCATGTGTACATTGACAGGAAAAAAAGAGAAGTATAATTTAAATAGTTGTATTAAGATGGAGATGTGGTTGTTCACATTTTTTACTGTAACAGTTACAACTTTTTAAAAAATGTTTAATGCCACCCATGATGTTTTCATTATAGAGAATAGAGAATATATTCATTGCAGAGAATAAAATTCCTTAAGCCAACATCCAAGGCTCTCTCTGATTTGACATTGACCCATATTTCAGGACAGCAGAGTGGCTAAGCGTACACGGAAGCAGGCCCCCCAGCTTGAATCCCAACTCTGACTTACTGTGTGTGTTTGGGCAAGAAACTCTGCCTCTCTGGGCCTCTGTTTCCTCACCTGTGAAATAAGAAAAGTGACAATTCTCACCTGATGGGGCTGAACTGATGTGACACAGAAGAGTTATAACACAGCTTCTATCACATGGAGGTTTGAAGCAATTAGTGATTATCGTGATTGACCCACTTCCCCCAAATCTCTGTCACCCTGTGACAGAGATGTCTCTGTCACCCCAGCCCCAGGCCTCGATCACTGTCACACCTCAAGGTCTTTGTTCATGCCCTACTCTGCCTGACATGCCTTCTTCTATCTACCTCTGTGTAGTATCTACCTCTTCTTCTATCTACCATCAAACACTCTGTGTCAAGGCTACTTCCCCCTCTGAGACTTCCTGTCCCCACTAGTCCCTCCCCTGGCCCTTCTGACGGCTGGGCCAGGTACACTTACTGCCCTCACCCCCTCTGCTGCACAAGGCTGCCTCACTCATCCCTCCCACCGCATCACACCCTTTCCTGAGGATGTGGGGAAGTCGGCCTTGCTCTGAGCTCCAGCCACAGGCCCACACACAGATGTCTGAGGGGTGTCCTCTTCAGGGAAACTCCATGATCAGATTGTGCCTGACAGTCCTCTCGAATCCCGTCCTGTCCCATCTTGAGCCTCAGAGGCCTCTCCTGCAACTGAGGCAATGTGGCCCAGCAAGGTGGTGGTGAAGATAAATAAGAAAGCACTGGTCGAGGCCCCTTTTCTCCTCCCCGTCTCCCAAGGAACCTGGTGTCCCCCCGCCCCCCCACCGGACTCATTGGAGACGGGGAAAGGAATGCTGGATGCAAGGGTATCTATGGCCATTTAGAGATGGTCGTCTGGCTCTGGTTAGAGTTTCTGATCATAGAGGGTTTTAGGGTAAGACCCAGGATTCTGCATTTTCAAAAGTGAATTATAAACCCCTTCCTCGGGGGGTTTCCATGGGTCATGATCTAAAATAACTGTTCTGAGTGCATCAAACCTCTCTGTGGCTATTGGGGCAGGATAGTTGTGAGCGAGGAGCCAAGGGACCCCTCAGCCCCCACGTGCTTTGGAGGGGGGGCTGCTGCCACCTAGGGGCTAAGAAAGAAGCTGCCAAAGGTAGGGTCTGAGCCATTTTTGTTAAAAAAAACATTTATTGAGCACTTGTTCAGTGCTGGGCACTATGCCAAATTCTTTGCACACTTCATCATACTGGATCCTGATGACAGCCCTATGAGGTAGTACTGTCATAAGCCCCATTGTACAGATATGGAATGCGGGGCTCAGAGAGGTGAAATGACTTACCCAAGGTCACATAGCAAGTAAGTGTCAGTGCTTGGATGTGAAGCCAGATCTGGCTGATAGCTGCATTCTAACCACGACACTTGAGTGCCTCCTACATGCCTACATTACAGAGTCATCTGGGGATGCTGGGAGGAACTGCATGTGAAAAGGTTCAACAAACAGATAAGGACTCCAACCATCTCAGGCCTCAGCAGCGTGCTTAGAGGCTGCCCCTTGGCAGCCTAGAGGAGGGGTGGATGGGACGGCCCTGTTTTCCCTCTTAGGCAGCCTGACCACCAGCCTGGACCAGCCAGACCCTGGGGCTGCTCAGGCTCAGCTGCCTCGGATCCCAGAATGGTGCAGGGCTTCCCAGCAGGACAGGGGACACAGCGAGGCGGCCTTGGGCCAGGGTTTACAGATGACATTCCAAAAGGATTTTGACCAATGGCTCACTTCCACTGGGAAGGCTCTCTGGTCTGCTCCCAGGGGCTCTGGACCTAAAGATGAGCATCAGGCAGGAGCAAACACTATGGGCCCATCACTCCGAGGCCTGGATGTAGACGGGCACGGCGAGCATGGCACAGGAGCCCTCGGCCCCCGCCTGCAGCTCCGCCAGCGCCAGGTTGGAGCCCAGGCCTTCAGCATGCCCAGGCACTACCAGCTCAGGTTCGCCCCCCACTGTGCCCCCCACTACGATGGACAGCACGGCGTCTGGCTCTGAGAAGGGCGGCTTGCCTGGGGCGGCCTCGGGCATGGGCCCGGCCCCTGTGTCCTTCAGCTCCTCCAGCCCGAGCGGGTCGGGCAGGGGGGTCACCACCTTGTGCCCACCGCCGCTGCCGCTGCGGGGGGCTGCCCGCCTCCGGGGGGGCCGCCGGGCTTGCAGGTCCTTGTCCTTTTGGGGGCCGAGGCGGCAGCGGTGGTCCTTGAGGTATTTGTGGCGGGAAAAGCCCTTGGCGCAGCCAGCGCAGCGGAACTTGTAGTTGCCCGTGTGGGCACGCTGGTGCTCGGCGAGGTGGGCGCGGCGGCTGAAGGACTTGCTGCATAGGGCGCACTTGTGGAGCTTCATGCCTGAGCAGAGAGGGGAAGGCCATGAGAGGCGCCAGACCCTTCACCCTACACGGCTGCCTCGGCACTTGGGAGTAAAACCTGCTTTCTCAGCCTGCCCTGTGAACAGGGGTGTGACCTGCGCCCTGCTCCCTCCAGTTTCATCTCCCTCCTTCCCCCAGCCACTTCTCCTGTGCCAGCCTCCTGCCTCTGGGCCTCTCCACGTGCTATTTCCCTCTGCCTGGAACAGCAAGCTCAGCCCCCACACCGTGGCTAACTTTGCCAGGTCACCATCATCTCTCCCCTCTCTGGTTGGCCTGCCTCATCCTGGTCCCCTCACACCACCCCCCACAGGGCACCTAGTGAGGTCTTGGTAAAACTTCTCCATGACACTCCCTGCTCCAGACCCTCCAGTGATTCCCCAAGTTTCCCACGGAGCTGCGTGTAGGTGACCACCCCCTTCACCTCTCAGCCCCTTCCCCTCCTCTCGCTTGCTCTCTGAGCTCCAGGGCCCCTGCCCACCGTTCCTCATCTCAAACACTCCCCAGTCTCTTCCCTGCCTCAAGGCTTCACACCTGCGGCTCCCTCACCCTGGAAGCCATTTCCTGGCTCTTTTCATCTCACTGTCCTTTTCATCTCTCAGACTCAGCTTTTCTGTCACCTCCTCCGAGAAGTCCTCCCTGACACCCACTTCTCTTATATTCTCTGCCCTCTCACTCTGCTTACTTCCATCTTTGAACTCAGCATATTTTAGTGCAATATACTTATTTGTCTGCTGTTCGTTTTTTATCTCTGCCACTAAATGCTAAGATTCCCAGGAGAGTGGGGTGTGGCTCTGCCTGACTCCCTCATGGCACCCCCAGTGCCTGACACGTGGTAGATTCTCAGTCATCACTCACTGGGTGAATCACTGGTGCCTCCATGTCCACGGTGACGTCAACTCCATCCCACACACAGCTTGTGCCATGGCCCCCTCAGTTTCCCTGGAATGCCGGCTCAGAGAGGGGGCAGAAACTTGCCTGAGGTCACCCAGCAGGACAGTGGTAATGCCAAGAATCCAACCTAGGCTCTTTGTCTCCAAGTCCACAATCTACTCTCCCATATTTCAAACTAGATCCTTTCTGGAAACCAGTGGTTGTTCATCAGGGGTGACTTTACTACCCAGGGATTTCTTGGCTTGTCCCCTGGAGACAGAAACGCTGCTAAACAATCCACAGTGCCCAGGGCAGATATCCACAACAAAGAATTATCCAAAATATCAATAGTGCTGACACTGAGAAATCGTGTTCTAGACCAAATGGTACATGAATGTGGGAAGCCAGCCAAGCTGCTCCAGTGAAGCAGCGCTCTAGGGGGGAGCTCTGTGGAGCCCCTTGGAACCTGAGGGGTGACGTGAAGACCCCTACTCCACATCCCAGCTGCCCTGCTCTGCCGAGGGGCCCAAGGAACCGCTCTGGCCTTATCTTGGGCCCACTCGGAGTCGGATCTCACTCCCACGTGACCCCACCTCTGTCACAGTGGGTGCCTCTCTGATACAGTCATCTCTTGAGTCAGCCTCCTTCTCCACCTGGAGGCTGTGGCTGACTCACCTCTGCGCACCCTGAGGACCCAAACGGAGGCGGGGCTCATGGGAGCAAGAGTCTGGGGGCGAGAAGGTGTCACGCAGGGATACTAAGTCTCATGAGACATGCCTGCTCTTCCTGGGGTCCTGCCCAAGGGGCTCGAGCTGAACCAGACCTTCCCAGTAGGTCCAGGGGCTGCTTACCGGAGTGAGAGAGGATATGAGCCTTCAGCTTGTCTGGCCGATTGAACTCCTTACTGCAGCCCGTGTGTGTCCTAGAACCCAAAACACTGGTCAGGGGAGCGCGCTAAGCCCAGGACTCCCTTGTTGGCCACTCTGCTAGCCCTCATCTACCCTGGGAGCTGGGCAGGGAAGCAGGGTGGAGAGTGAGGCAGCCAGGCAGGACCCAGGACAGGACAAAAGGTGAGTGGGCCTTACGCCCTCAGCCCCGGCCCCTTTCCACCCCACAGCTGGTAAACCTGCCCCTCCTACCCAGGGTCGTCTCTACTCACGAGAAGGGGCATTTGTATTTCTTGAATGGCTCGTGGATCAACATGTGTCTCTTCAGTTTGTCCTTGCGGTTGAATGCGGACTCGCACACTGAGCATTTGTAGGGCTTCTCACCTGCAGGAGGAAACCCCATTGGGGGGATCCAGGGTGCCCTGAGAGGGAGTCTGAATCTGGGCACAGGGGTCCCCACCAGACAGCAGCAACTCCTTTAGAGAGGTGGCCTGGGGAAGACCTCTCTCTCCTTCCTCAGGACTTTGGGGGCTGCTGCAGTTAGGAGGGGCAGGAAAGGCCTCTCCGATGGGGCAACACCTGAGGTGAGCCCTGAGTGGGTGAGGGAGCGAGCCAGGCAGACATCTGGGAGTGAATCCAGGCAGGAGGAGAGGCGGGGTGCTGGGTGTGTCTGAGGAACAAAGTGGAGGCCCGTGTGGGCGGAAAAAGCAGGGAACAGAGCACGAGGCAGAAGAGGAAGTGGGCAAGGCAGCCACAACAGGGAGGGCCTGGAAAGCCAAGGTTTCTACTCTGAGCCGAACGAGAAGCCACAGCGGGGCTGAGCGGAGGAGGGCCAGGGCCTGACTGCGTGAGGAGAGCAGACTGAGGGCGGTGCGGGCTCAGGCAGGAAGGAGGCAGGAACAAGAAATGGGAAGTGGCCAAGTACTGGTGATGCTGAAAGCAGAACCGGCAGCCCTTGCCAATGGACTGGCTGTGGGGAGGGAGAGGAAGAGAGTCAAGGACGAGCCTGAGGCATGGGTGACATGTGAGTGACAGGGTGGACGGTCATGACGTTTACTGAAATGGGGTCCACTATACGGGAAGAGGGAAAGTGAAAACTGAAAGTGAAAGTCTCTCAGTCGTGTCCACCTCTTTGCAACCCCATGGACTATATATAGTCCATGGAATTCTCCAGGCCACAATACTAGAGTGGGTAGCCGTTCCCTTCTCCAGGGGATCTTCCCAACCCAGGGATTGAACACAGGTCTCCCGCATTGCAGGTGGATTCTTTACCAGCTGAGTCACAAGGGAAGCCCATGGGACCGGGGTATTACATCTTATCTGATTGAATCCTTACAACAAACCATACAAAGTCCTCAATGAGAAAACTGAGGTTCATGGTGTATACTTAGTGTTTGGGAGAACTAAGATTCCATAGCTCAGCACTATGGCCCGGAGCCCACTTGAGTCGCCCCAAATCGTCTGCTGCAGATTCCATGGGTGGGGCTGGTGGGGGTGGGGCATGGGGAGCAGCTCTCGTCTGACAGGGGTCGGGGGTCACAACCTGCCCTTTGGAAAAGGTCTATGACTGGGCCGTTTTATTTCCTGCCATTATTTCCTCTCTGTCCTCCTCTCTAAGATGAATAAGTACTTTTGAAAAATGCCAATCCAATGACTGAGGTAATTCTGATCATTACAATGGAACGGTCTGTAGTCATTAAAAAGGTTAAGGTGTGGGAAGGAATTCTGTATCAAGAAGAGTGGGCCCGGTCCCAGGGGCTCAGAATGGTCTCAAGGGGATGATTCCTAGAGGCAGAGCCAGGAGTCCCTCCACCAGCCTCCAGAGGCTTATCTCCACTCCAGTGTTGGTGGAACCTCTTGTTCCCTTGAGATGGCAGGTAGGTAGGGGGCCAGGAAGGAGATGGGGATGAAGAGAAGGGAGGGGATGGCCAGGAAGGTGCTGAGGAAGAAGGCTGAAGGAGCTGGGAAGGAAGGCCAGAGGGGGATGGGAAGGGGAACAGAAAGGGTGTCTGGGAGAGGGCAAAGGGGACTGAGCAGAAGTTGCTGGGGGGTGGGTACCCACCTGAGTGGATGTGAGCATGCAGTTTGAGGTAGTGCTCCCGTCGGAAGAACTTCTTGCACACCTGGCACTTGAACCTGCCTCCGCTGCCATGGGTGGGCAGATGACGCCGCAGGTACCGTTCACAAGGAAATACCTGGCAGGACAGAGAAGTCGGCGTCAGGTCTGACTCACCCCCCTCACCACATTAGGAGCTCAAGGGGGGCCTCATTACCAGCCCTTATGGAAACACATTCCTTTCTTCCCACCAGGGGTCAAGGCTCACAGTGTCCAGCTCAGTCATTAGAACCTCATGGCTCCCACTACTCACCCATAAGACCAGTCAAGACAGGCCTGCTCTGAGCTTTTGCCCAGGCTGTTGTTTCTACCCAGAGAGACTTTTTCTCTTAGCAGGAAACAAACTCCTACTCCTCCTTTAAGACCCAACTCAGGTCACTGCTTCCGTGAAGCCCTCCGTGACTTCTCAATGCCACACATTCAATGCCTCGAAAGTCCACCCATACTTTTAAAGTTAGCATCTAACCTATTTGAATAACAGCCCTTTGCTCACACGAGATCTCCCAGAGGGCAGAGAGGGGCTCTCATTTCCCAGCACAGGGCCTGAGTTAAATGACTGACAAGCAGGGGAATGAATGAAGAAATGAACATATAACTGAAGAAATAAATGGAAAGGTAATAAAAAGTCAGAAAACCCGGAAACCAAAATCTCCTTCCTCCCCAGGCATAGGAAGTACACTCATTCATTTTTTTCATTCATCTGATACAGATACATGGTCAAGGACACAGACCTAACTACTTACTCACTCCATCATCTCCTAGCTGGATGATCTTTCCGTGCCTTGGTTTCCCTGTCTGTCAAATAATAGTATGCCAGCCTCCTAGGGTTAAATGAGTCAGTCTCAAATAGAAGGCTCAGAACTGCATCTGGCACAGGGTTCTTGCTAATTCATGATACCTTTTATTCAGACCACAAATTCCAAACTCCCAAATTAAGGCTGTAAAATTAGAAACATCTACAATGAGGCCGAAGTGAAACCAGGACTGTCTGTCCTGGGAAATCTGCCATGTAAGGTGGTAAGAAAATGAGAAGAACAAAGAAACCAGTTAGACACACCAGGGGGTGCAATCAGCAAAATCCAGACTTCAGGAAACACCACAGGCCTGAAGGCCCAGCTTCTTCAACAAATTCATTAAAAGAAAAAAAAAAGAGCATTGATGGGGGAATCTGTGGATTAATAGAAACTGTGGTCGGATCAGCCAATCACAACATATGGATCTGATTCAAACAAACTTTACAAAACTTATGTTTTGGGGAAAAGTAAAAAATGGAACCCTGACTGTATTTTTGATGGGTGTGAAGGGCCAGGCTTTAGTGAGACCTTCCAGATCCACTGAAAAAAAGAACTGATAATAACCAGGATAATAAGGCATCAGGAAGTTGGAGGCTGCTGTTTGCATGCTGGGCCTGGGCCCAGGAGAGACCTCTCTCCACAGCCTGCCCGGCCCGCCTGGCCCCAGTAGCAGCCCCGGGCCAGCCAGGGTGGGTGACCAATTGGTAAGACGGGCCAGGCAGAGCTCTCACTCCTCAAGAAGTGCTGTCTACAGAGACAACCCCAAGCTTGGCCTGCACATGCTGAGGCAGGAGGGGAGGAGACGGTGGGGTCTTTGCTCCACCACCTATCGCCCCCTACTTCCGCCTCGCCAGAAAGGGCAGGGGTCCCCACCTTTTGGCAGTGCGGGCAGGGGAAGTTGTGAGTGGCGGTCTGCAGGTGATGCTCCAGCGCCTCAGGTGTGGAGTACTTGTTGACACATTTGACACACCTAAATGGGGAGGAGCAGAGAGGTGAGAGAGCATGCACTGGGCTGGAGGCAACCAGTCACACCCCTCCTCCACCATCACTGGTTAACAAACCCGCAAAACAGCAGTTTCAGGCCACAAGCCACACTAAAGAAAAGACCCCACAGTCTTCCCACCACGAAAACAGTGGCCAGCAAATGGGCCCATTTACAAAGCAGTACCAATGAGGAAGGCTAGAGGCAGGTGGGCAATTCATGCTAAAAACAGAACTGTGGGCCCTGCCATCTGTACACCAGGGCCACGGTGGGAAACCCACAGCCAGGCTGCACCTGCGGTGGGACCAGTGGACTCCCCCTCGGGGCACACCCTGAAAACCACAAGCTAAATGCCTGCAGATGGCAAGAAAGAAGGAGGGGGTGGGGTGGGAACCGTGCTACCAGGAGGGCAGAGGCTTTGTGAGCTGGTGGGAGGAAGATAGGAATGGCTCAGGCTCTGGTGGCAGGAGGCATAGGTTTGCAGGGGAGGCAGTTTCGCAAGACCATTAAAATGAAAACTCCCTGCCAGACATGCTACCCTAACTAAGTCATGCAAGGTAACATGCCCAGCAATAGCGCAAACCCATGTCATGTGTCTCCTGATACAACGTGCTGAGAAAGGCACAGCATCACTTTGTGATGCTCCTGCCAAAAGTGTCGATCCTGGACCAACCTTGAGGTCAAATCAGACAAATCCAAACTGAGCGCATTCTACAAAATACCTGGCTTCTACTCTCCCAAAATACTAAGGTCATGAAAGACAAAGACAGAAAGAACTGTTTCAGCAAAAAGGGGACTGAAGAGACAAGGACAACCAAATGCAGTGTGTGATCCTGGGTTGGACCCTGGGACCAGAAAAAAGTTTTTTCTTCATCTATAAAGGATCTTATTGGAACAACTGGAAATTTTTGCATAAGGCCTATAGATGAGATAACAGAATTATATTGATTTAACTTCCTGATTTTGATAACTACACCATGCTTTTATGGAAGAGGCTATCCTTGTTTTTAGAAAATAAACATGAAAGAGAAAAGGTAAAGGAGCATCGTGTCTGAAAATTATTCTCAAAAAGCTTAGAATGTGATGCAGCCAGTGTGGTTAGTATTGTAATACCTGGGAAATGTGGGTGAAGGATGTGTATGGGAATTCTTTGTACTATTTGTATAACTTTTTTAGAAGCCTGAGGTTATGTCAAAATAAGTTTTCTTAAAAATATTTATTTATTTATTTGGCTGCAATGGGTCTTAGTTGCAGCATGCGGGATCTCTAGTTATGGCATATAGAATCTAGTTCCCTGACCAAGGATTGAAGCCCCTGCATCGGGAGCTCAGACTTTTAGCCACTGGAACACCAGGGAAGACCCTCAAAGTAAGTTTAAAAGAAACACTTCTTGAAAGCGATTGCCTGTGGGATGCAGAAGTGGGTCAGGATGGACAGGGAATTCCTTTTCATTCTATGCGCTTCTGTAGTTTTAAAATACTGCATTGTATGCACATAAATTTAGTTTTTCAGGTAGTAATTAATCTTTTGCAAACCCCTCTTTGACCTGAAAAATTACTTCTAGGAACTTATTTACAAATGAGCAAAGATATAGGTCCAAAGTTGTCCCCTGTAATGTTGTTTATAATAATGACTAACTGGAAATAACCCAATTAACCCGTAGTATGGGACAGGTTAAATAGATTGCAGCCTATCCATGTATAATGGAATGCGAACGTCTCCTCTCTGAGCCTCAATGTCCTCATCTTTGCAATGGGGAGAACACCACAGCTATGGGCAGAACTAGCTTCCTCCAAAGTCCATATGGTGAAATCCTGAGCCCTAGTGTAATGGTATTTGCAGATGGGGCCTCTGGGAGGTGCTTAGGTCTAGGTGAGATCATGAGTGTGGGAGCCTCCAGACGAGATTAGTGCCTTATAAGAAAAGAGCAGGGACTTCCTTGGTGGTCCAGTGGTTAAGAATCTGCCTTCCAACATGGGGAACGTGGGTTCAATCCCTGGTCAGGGAACTCAGATCCCACATGCTGAGGGGCAACTAAGCCCACGCGCTGCTACTACTGAGCCACGTGCTCTGGGGCCCGTATGCCACAACCAGAGAGAAGCCCACAGCACTACTAGAGAGAAATGGCACAGTGAGGAACCCTCAGGCTGCAACAAAAGAACCTGATGCCACAACCAGGGCCCAACGCAGCTACAGAAGGAAAGAAAGAAAACAGAAGACCAGAGAGAAAGGGCACCCTCTCTCTCGTGTGTCTTTAATATTTTGTTATAGCCACCTGAACTGACGGATACAACCTACCTCCCAGGAAGGCAGGGCTCAATGTCCCTAAGTCAGGTCAAGGCACCTTGCAAGTACTCCCTTCCTTTTAGTTGGCATCTCACTCCAGAGAGCCACACAGCTACAGGGACTCCTAGAAATTCCACAGATTGGAAGGGCAAAAGCAAGTGCTCTCTACAAATGGGAATTACTCATCGTTATCCAGAAATCACCCCTTAGCTGGTCAGAGTTCACCTGGCTTTCCTGCCTCTTGGGCCCTATTTCCCAATCTCCCCCAGGGTCAGATGCCCTCTACCCTATTTCTTGAGCCCCAGTCCCCCTGCCAGCTTCTCAAAGCTTCTGTGATTTCTACAAGATCCTCAGGCCCTGGACCCCACTTTCTCTCCCAGGCCTCATCTAAACATCTCCTCCCACTTCCATTCTACAGAACAGTCATTCTAAACCACGTGCTATTTTATTTCCTATCTTTATACTTGCTGTTCCTCCTGCTAGGAAGGTACTCCTGGCCATCCACTGTCTACCTGGCAAACTCCTACTCATCCTTCAAAACCCAGTTCAGATATCACTGCTCCTGGGATACTTTCCCTTGCCCTACCTCTCACCATGAGTATATATGTCTATGACAGCATTTTATCACAGCAAATAGTAAGAATACATACACTCCTGTCTCCCTAAGCAGTCCATGCATTCTAGACTCAAAGTCTGTATTTACTTATTTCTGAACCCCAGAAGCCTCACCCAATAGCCAGAGGTGGGCCAGGGTTGGGGTGGGGGGTGCATTAACAGAGGTCATCAGCCAGTTCCCTGCAGATACAAGTCTGCACAGAGAAGCAAAACCATTCTAACATGAAAATATTCACTAATGAACTAGAAGAAGCCCCTGGGCAAAAACTCCTATTTTTTTTCCCCCACTAATACCTATCCCCATGTACTACATTCTGGGTTTTGTGAGGCAGCTGCTCCCAAATGACATAAGGCTAATGCACAGCAAAATGAATGGAGAGCAACAGTGAAGGGTTCCTCCAAGTCATGGAAGTGATGCTGGACAATACCATTAGCAAATGGGACTCTGGAGGAGGAGCCAGAAAGCTCTTGAGGAAGGGAAACTCTATTAAATTTTAAATATCTATTTTTTTTTGTTAAAATGATTATTTTACATACTCATTATGTAGAAAATACTGAAAATACAAGCTACTTTGTAAAACCAAAGACAAACATTGAATCCAAAGATAAACTATGTTTTACACAATGGACGGAAGGGAAACTCTAAAAGGATGAACACAGGCTCAGTAGCTCCAACGAGAATGACGGGGACAATCACAAGATCAATGGATCCAAAGAGAATAATCGGAAGTTCTAAGGACTAAAAGCATATGGCAAAACAGAGGGAGCCCTTCATCATTTCTGCTAAAGGGACCTTCTTTATGACTGAAACAGAAGACTACAGCCATGTAAAGGGTTGTCAGAAAAATTACCCCCAATAAAATATGCATTTAATTCATTCCTTGTCCCATTCTAAGAATCAGCATATAGCTCCAACTTTAACCTAAACTTTATAATTATACATACCAATCTTACTTTTATGATTTTTGCTTTCAAGTACACGCTTGTGTATTTTTTCATTTAAGAATCATTGTAGGATTTCCCTGACAGTGTTGTGGTTAAGAATCCATCTGCTTAACCCTATATGCAAAACAGAAAAAGAGACTCAGATGTATAGAACAGACTTGTGGACTCTGGGAGAAGGCGAGGGTGGGAATGTTTCAAGAGAACAGCATCGAAACATGCATACTATCTAGGGTGAAACAGATCACCAGCCCAGGTTGGGTGCATGAGACAAGTGCTCGGGCCTGGTGCACTGGAAAGACCCAGAGGGATCGGGTGGAGAGGGAGGTGGGAGGGGGGACCGGGATGGGGAATACATGTAAATCCATGGCTAATTCATTTCAATGTATGACAAAAACCACTGCAATGATGTAAAGTAATTAGCCTCCAACTAATAAAAATAAATGGAAAAAAAAAAAAAAAAGAATCCATCTGCCGATGAATGCAGGACTCAGGTTCAGTTCCTGGTCCAGGAAGATCCCACATGCCATGGGACAACCAAGCCCATGAGCCACAACTATTGAAGCCCGAACCCCAGAGCCCATGCTCTGCAACAAGAAAAACCACCACAATGAGAAGCTTGAACACCGCAACTAGAGAGTAGCCCCCACTTGCCACAACTAGAGAAATCCTGTGCTCAGCAACCAAGACCCGGTGCAGCCAAAAAAAAAAAAGTTAAAAAAAAATCAATGTACCATTCTAAGTGTAATCTAAATTGTGTAGATTATCAGACAAAATACTATTTTCATAATATTTTACTTTAGGGAAAAACAAATCTTTTTTCCACTATGAACAAGGAAAAATCAGCTTCCCTTTTTTAAGATTTTTCTTTTTTTTTAGGTTGCATGTCTGCCAAGTTGAAGAATGATACAAGGAGGGCCCACATTTTCTGTCCCCTCACTGCCAAGTCACACAACCCACTCCCCCAGGCTGGACCCTGAAGCCTCAGATTCCCCTCTGAGATGTCCCACTGGACCTGAGCAGTCGGAACCACCAAGGGCACAGACCCCTGGGCTTCCTGCGCGGAGTGGGAAGGGGGATCACGTACTTGTAGACGGCGCTGTCCTTCTTGGGGCTGTGCTGTGGCAGGAGGCTGTGTGAGTACTGATGCACGCCCAGGTCGTACAGCGAGGGGAAGTCCTTGCCACAGAGGTGGCAGCGGTAGCTGAGCTCCTCCTGGTGGCTCTTGATGTGCTCCAGGAACGTGTCCAGCTTCGGGAAGGTCCGCGCACAGCTCTTGACCACACATTTGTATACCTTGGGGGAAGAGGCAGGGCAGGTGAGGGCAGGCTGGAGAGCCGCCTCCACTGTGG
Source organism: Odocoileus virginianus (assembly GCF_023699985.2). Taxonomy (NCBI): domain Eukaryota; kingdom Metazoa; phylum Chordata; class Mammalia; order Artiodactyla; family Cervidae; genus Odocoileus; species Odocoileus virginianus. The sequence goes on along the minus strand of NC_069682.1, from coordinate 58,753,666 downwards.
TCCCCGGTCCTGTGATGTCCACCTCCAGCACTGCTCATAGAAGACCCAGCTGCTGTTCCCCTGCTCCCCTGCTGCGGGAGCCCTGGATTTATTATTATTTTTTCTTCACTCATTATTTTTAATTGAAGGATAATTACAATATTGTGCTGGCTTCTGCCATACATATTATTTTTTAAAAATTTATTTATTGTTTAACTGGAGCATAATCGCTACAATGCTGTGTTCGTTTCTGCTATACAACAATGTGAATCGGCTATGTGTATGTCAATCACAAATTGGCACTTGCCATCTACCTCTACAAGGATTAAATCATGTGCTGCTACAGCTGACCCACCCCCTGAAAGGAGTTCAGGGTGGACAGCAGAAATGAAGCACTCTGTGCTTGAGGAAAAACTAGTAGCACAGGTCTTTAGGTATCTTTAGGAGCTGATTTTATGAGCCTAATTCTTGTATCTCCCTATATTTGGAAAAGCACTAAAATCCTTCATGGTGATGACGGTTCCTCGTGACTAGCAAAAGCTTCACAAGCCTAGAGGAAACCTTCTGGAAAAAAATATGTGCTTGATTGTACTCTCTCTTCACCAAAATCTCATAGATACTGACCTTTCCCTCCCTGCCTCTTTGGAGCAGTTTCTCAAAGCTATGTGAGATGCTGCCTCCCGCACTGGCCTCATTTTGCCCCTAATAAAACTCAACTCTCAGGCTGTGCATTTCTTTTTAAGTCAACATGTATATGTGTATTCCCTCCTTCTTAAGCCTCCCTCCCACCCCACCCCATACCATACCCTAGGTCGTCACAGAGCAGCGAGCTGAGCTCCCTCGCTGTAGACAGCTTCCCACGAGCTATCTATCTCACACATGGCAGTGTATACATGTCAGGGCTACTCTCTCCATTTGTCCTACCCTCCTCTTCCCCTGCTGTGTCTACAAGCCCGTTCTCTACGTTTGTGTCTATATTCTGCCCTGCAAATAAGTTCATCTGCACCATTTTTCTAGATTCCAAGAAATGTAAATTAAAACCACAATGAGGTACCACTTCACATTGGTCAGAATGGCCATCATCAAAAAAATACACAAACAATAAATTCTGGAAAAGGTGTGGAGAAAAGGGAACCGTCTTGTACTGTATGTACTGGGTACACTTGAGAAAAATTATCCAAAACCTGCAATGATAACATCTTGAAAAGATATGAAAAGATGGCATCCTATCCTTTCAACATTATGCGAGAATGGTGGCTCTCCAACTCGAGCCTGCATCACAGTAACAGAGTGGCCACTTCCAGGGAATCTGACGCAGCAGGTCTGGGTGGGCCTGAACATGTGCATTCCTGCCAAGCACCCAGGTGATGCTGAAGCTACTGGGCTGGGGACCTCACTTTGAGAAGTGCTATCTGGCAAGCAGTTAGGTGAAGACAGTTAAGCTGCTAAGGGTCACCTCACTCTCTGGGTGATGTCACTCATTTTGACTGTTTATTACTGATCAGAACCTAGACTCTCTAAAGTTAAATGTTAACTTGTAGAAAACTGATCCAATGTAAATTATTTTTGTTGTGTAGAAAAGATAACTCCAGTGGGTTTTGTGTTTTTTTTTTAACTCCAGAGGTTTTATTGCCCTGAAGGACATAAACCAGATTTGTATCTAACTTAGTAATCTTATTTCAGGATTCCTTTTTTTCACTGACACAGTTACACAGAGATATAGGTATTAGTGTTCCGTATCATCTTTTGACCGGCTTTGTCATTTTTCCAGTTCCCCCATTAATGAATTAAGCAAAATTCTGATTCAAGTTCACTATGTTATTTGTATGAAAGATATGCTTTTAACATTTTAAAAGGTATACATTAGTAAGTAGGACACACTCCTCATGGGGCTTCCCAGGTGGTACTAGTGGTAAAGAACCCGTCTGCCAAAGCAGGAGATGTAAGAGACACAGGTTTGATCCCTGGGTTGGGAAGATCCCCTTGGAGGAGGGCATTGTGACCCACTCCAATATTCTTACCTGAAGAATCCCATGGACAGAGGAGCTTGGCAGGCTACAGTTCACAGGGTCGCAAAGAGCTGGACATGACTGAAGTGACATAGCACATATGCACGCACACACTCTTCCTCATAGGTTTGTGAGACAGTCACAGTTGTATGACACACTCAGGGTTGCCTATACAATTCCAACCCTTCTTCCTAACAAAGTGAACCCTGATTTGCTCAGAGTGGCAAGATGCCCAGCTAAAACACTTGATCCCCTGGCTCCCTTACATCGATTGTCAGTCATGCGACCGTTTCTTGCCAGTGGTATGTAGGCAGTAATTTGGGGGAAGGCATCACTCCCTGGACACAAAGGCAAAAGCTTCCTAGGAGAAGTTCCCTTTTGTTTTTGCATTTATCCTAACTGTGATGTGATGTGATGACTGAAGGTATGACAGCCATTCCGCAATCTTGAGGATGAAAGCCACATGCTAAAGATAGCAGAGCATAAAGCCAGGAGAATCCTACTAGACAAACCCAATACTACCTACTTATGGGCCTCTTATGATGTGAGAGAGAAAAAAAATCCTAACCAGTAAGCCAGTTGTCTATTACTTGCAGCCTAACAATGCATTTCTAAATGATAAAGCAGGTGCATGGGCTCTGACCAATGAGAGGGCTACAGAAGGCTTCTGGTCAAGGTTTCCTTGCTCCTAAAGAAGATACAGAAGATATTATTAATATAACTTCTTTATGTTCATGGATAATACTGTGTCTGATCTTCTGCCTAGAAAAAGTGACCACTATCACAGGACCACAGGTGAACCACCAGCAGAGGACAGGGCCATGCCCTAAGACAGTGGAGACAAGAGTCAGAAAGACACAGGGCGCTTGATGCGGGGTTGAGTCAACTGACTGTCCCAGGCCTGAGTTGCCCTGTCTTGGGTTTTCTTATTATGTGAGATAACAAACTTCCTAATTGTTTAAGCAAGTTTGAGTAGAAGTTTTTGGTGATTTTCCCCCCAAGGATAGCCTAACTTAACTCCATCAATCTCTCTGCTAAGAATCTATAATAAGGAAAAAGTCAGAGATGTGGACAAAGATTTGATTACAACAATATTCATCACGGTTTTGTTTATAATAGCAAAACTCAGGAAATAACCTAAACGTCCAATAATAAGGGATTTAAAGAATGCAGCCATTGGGACTTCTCTGGTGGTTCAGTGATGGGACTCTATACTTTCACTGCAAGGGGCACGAGTTTGATCCCTGGTCAGAGAACTAACATCACACAAGCCATGTAGCACAGTCAAAAAAAAGAAAGAAAGAAAGGAATCTACAAAACGTACTGCATTGAGTGCTGGATTCCGGGGAGGACATATTGTAAGCTGGTTATGACAAGGGGTTTGGAGTCAAACAAAGTGGCTTTGAATCCTGCCTCAGTTACTTGCTGGCAGTGTGACTCTGGATGGATCACTCATCTCGCTGAGCCTCAGTTTCTTCATCTGGATACACTGAAAATGCCTATCTCTAAGGTTGCTATGAGAAGTAAGAAAAGTACTGAATGTAAGGAACCTTAGCAGGGTTGTTATTCAGTCCTAAGTTGTGCCTGACTCTTTGCCACCCCATAGACTGTAGCCCACCAGGCCCCTCTGTCCATGGGATTTCCCCAGCAAGAAGACTTCAGTGTGTTGCCAATTCCTTTTCCAGGGATCTTCCTGACCCAGGAATACAACCTGTGTCTCTGTACTGCAGGCAAATTCTGTACTATTGAGCCACCAGGGAAGCCCTCTTGCAGGGTGCTTAGCATATAATAAATAGTAAATGTGAATCTATATATTTTTCAGGTTTTTCTGAATTTCCCAATTCTATATTGGGTATATAATACTTTAACAGGGAGAAAAAATAACTAACAAAAATTATTTTTAAAAAATAAACACTGGAATAGAGTTACCATATAACCTAGCAATTCCACTCCTAGGTTTATACCCAAGAGAACTGAAAACACACATTCATACAAAAACTTGTACACAAGTGATCACTAAAGTATTATTCATAATAGTTAAAAAGTAGAAAGAACCTAAATGTCTATCAACTGATAAAAGAATATTCAAAATGTGCTATATTCACACAATGAAGAATTATTCAAAAATAAAAAGGAATAAAGTACTGATACATGTTACAACATGAATGCAAAAGGTCACATACTAGATGATTCCAATATTAAATGTCCAGAATAGGCAAATCGATAGAGACAGAAAATGGGTTAGTGGTTGCCTGAGTCTGGGAGTAGAGGCGAGTGAACACTAATGGGTATAAAGTTTCTGGGGTGATAAAAATGTTCTGGAAAAAAAAATGTTCTAGAAATAGAGGCGTGATGGCTGTATAACATTATGAATAGATCAAAAACTACTGAAGTGTTTACACTTTAAAATGGGTGAATTTTATGGTATGTAAATCACATGTCAATTGGAAAAAAAAAAAATAGGCTGTAGTCTCAAATCCCCAAAGGTGGGTTTTTACATACTAGATCTTCTCAAAGTGTTAAGAATTCTTCCTGTGTCTGATTCCTTCATTATATGACCCTTGAGAGGTGGACTTCCTCCCTCAGGCAAGCACCATAGTGGCTCAAAAAGCTGGCACCAGGGACTTCCCTGGTGGTCCGGTGGCTAAGACTCCGTGCTCCCAATGCAGGAGACCCAGGTTCATTCCCTGGTCAGGGAACTAGATCCCATATGCTGCAACAAAAGATCCCCTGTGCTCCAAATAAGACTTAGTGCAGCCAAATAAATAAATAAAATATTATTTAAAAAAAAAAAAGCTGGCACCACCCAGGGAGGATGGGGAAGCTTAGCCCATTATTACACGGCAGCTCAGAGCAGCCGGGGCCCACTCCTGTCCCTTTCGAGGCCGTGTTCAAGACCCCAGCATCTGCCAAGGCTCATGACTTGGGTGGCTGTGCCCCACCCCTGCTCCCGCCCACTCACCTACCTGCTCATTCTTGTGCTGGGTCATGTGGGACTTGAGCTGGAAGTAGGTACTGAACTTGCTGGGGCAGAACTGGCACAGGTAGGAGCTATCGATGAGGACCACCTGCTTGGCCTCCAGCTTGTCTGCCTCCCCCTCGCCGGCTGTGGGCAAGGCCTGGGGCTGCGGGGCGCTCGACAGTGTCTGGCCCAACCCTGTGGAGAAAGCCAGGGAGGCAAGTCACTGAGAAAGGCAGAGCAAGGGTCAGGGCAGAGGGCCATGCCCCCCGGGAAGGACTCCCAGGACGCCTTCCCTGCACTCCACTGCGTTCACCTCCCACCAACCATGGGCTCAGTGTGGGACGAAGGACCGAGGCCCTGCACTCACGCTCAGCTGGTGTGCAGAGACACAGCCACCCCAGGGGCCAAACTACTGAACACTTACATTCTGAGGGATGAAGAGCCACCGCCTCAAGTCTCCCCTTGCAGGCCTTCCCCTCAGACACTCTAGACCGCTCTGTGGTTGTTAACGACCCTGACTGCCACCCCCAGCTGAACTCACGATGCCTCCCAGCTCCTCGTACAATCATGCGTTTAGCTGTTCCCCTCTCACTCTCCCTGAGGACAGGGGCTTCTGACCTCACGTTTGTAGGCCCAGGGCCTGGCACACAGTGGTGGTGGTGGTTTAGTTGCTAAGATGTATCCAACTCTTTGCAATCCCACAGACTATAGCCCACCAGGCTCCTCTGTTCATGGGATTTCTCAGGCAAGAATACTGGAGTGTGTTGCCATTTCCTTCTCCAGGGGATCTTCCCAACCCAGCGATCAAACCTGAGTTCCCTGCTTGGCAGGCAGATTCTTTACCATTCAGCCACCTGGGAAGAACCCTGGCCCACAGTAAGCCTCCATACATGTTTGCTCAATGGTTGAACCCTAGGTGCTACGCACTATAAGAGTTTTGAAAGAAATGGGTTCTTCTCCAGAGCTCACAAGAATTCAGAAGGCATGCACAGAATGGCTCAACACAGTAGGGCCAGTTCCCACTGGCAGGCCAGAGAAAAGTGGGCACATATTGCTTGTACAGAACACCTCCTCTGTGAGCTGCCCATGGCTGGCTCTGCTCATCCCCAGGGCTGCACAAGGAGGCTCCAGCCAGACACTGCCCAGTACAGTGGTCACTCCTACCCACCTGTGTTATCCTCGTCCTCCTGCCTGCTGGGGTTCAGAGCCATGACCTGTACCGTCACAGAGTTGCGAGAGACGGTGCCACCGCTGCGTCCTGGAGGCCACACCTTGTGGGTCTGCATGTGTTTCTTGACGTTAGACTTCTGGGCAAAGGCGCGGCCACATGCTATGCACTGGAAGGGCTTCTCACCAGTGTGGCTGCGGAAAACAAGGCTTGTCAGCACCCGTGTGTAGGGACTGTGACCTCAGTCCAGGAGCTCAGAACCACCAGGAAGGCCCAGGCAGAGCATCTGGAGGCTGTGGGTCACCATCCTGAGACCATGAGGACGAGCCCTCTTACTGAGGCAGGCAAGCACCGACACATCCCAGGCTCCTGGTGACAAGACTGAATAGCTGAATTAGCCAGCCTTGGAGTGGACCTTTTCTGTGGCCATCTCAAGCTGTGAGATAAAACAGTTCCAAAGAATTGATGTTTTCGAACTGTGGTGCTAGACTCTTGAGAGTCCCTTGGACAGCAAGGAGACCAAACAGGTCAATCCTAAAGGAAATCAACTCTGAATATGCATTGGAAGGACTGATGCTGAAGCTGAATCTCCAATACTTTGGCCACCTGATGCAAAAAGACCCTGATGCTGGGAAAGACTGAAGGCAAGAGGAGAAGGGGACGATAGATGCTGAGACAGTTGGATGGCATCATTGATTCAGTGGACATGAATTTGAGCAAACTATGGGAGATGGTGAAGGACAGGGAAGCCTGCCGTTCTGCAGTCCATGGGGTTGCAAAGAGTTGGACACAACTGAGTGGCTGAACAACAATTGTTTAAATAGAGAATTTTCTGTTATTTGAAGGAGAAAACATCCTAGCCGTCACCACACAGCACTTGTACAACTTTTTAAAACTTTCCTTCAAATCAATGCACTTTTTAAGAACTTAAAATAATTAAAAATGAAGCTTCCTGTTGTTACTATATATGCAAAACCGCTTGTCATAAACACAAGTAACAAAAAATGCAATTATTCATAAAACAATCTTAAGAGCTATAGATGCATCATCCTTATGGCAGACATAAACCACATGGGACTATTTAAATTTAAATTCATTAAAATAAAATCAAGTTAAAAACTCAGTTTCTCAGGCTTCCCTGGTGGCTCGGTAGTAAAGAATTGCCTGCCAATGCAAGAGACACGGGTTTGATCCCCGATCTAGGAGGATCCCACATGCAGCGGAACAACTAAGCCCAGGTACCATAGCTGTTGAGCCTGGGCTCTAGAGCCGGGGAGCTGCAACTACTGAAGCCCCAGTGCCCCAGAGAGCCTGTGCTCTGCAACAAGAGAAATCACTGCAAGGAGAAGCCAGTGCACCACAACTAGAGAAAAGCCTGCGCAGCAACAAAAACCCAGCATGGCCAAAAATAAAGTTACAAAAATTCAGTTTCTCAGTCATACCAGTCACATTTCAAGTACTCAACAGCCATATGTCCACCGCCCTGTGGCCTATTGGGGTCTCTCCATCTCTGCAGAAAGTTCTACTGACAAGCACTGGTTGTAGACCAGTGGTTTTCAACAGAAATCGATTTTCCCTCCTGGGACATCTGGAAATGTTTGAAGATGTTTTGGGTTGTTACAGCTGAGGAATGAGGGGGGGCTATTGGCATCTAGTGGTTAGAGGTCAGGAATGTTGAACATTCTTCAAGGCACAGGGCAGCCCCCACAGAAGGAATGATGTGATCTAAGACATCTCAATAGGCTGGTAGACCCTGGTCTACAGAGAAGCTATTGCCCACCATGGCTGGAATCTTGGGCACTCTCTCTCCCTCCCTTCCCCCTTCTCTCTCTGTTATAATGAGCAAAACTGTACGAGGTGTTAAAGACAGACCACACCTAACTGAGGCTTTCTCCTCTGAAAGAAATGGAAAAAGTTTTTCTCACTATATCTTTTAGAAATTTTCAACACCCATATCCACAAACCACCTAAAGTCATCTCACATCCCAGTGTTTCACTCTATGAGAAACATCGAACAAGATCACCCCTCCACTTCACAATGGAAAACCTGAGGTCCAGAGGGGCTCCTTGCATGTTCTTGAGACAAGCGGTGTCATGGTTAGTCCTGAGCGAGCAGAGAGCTTGCAGAGGCACGTTCACAGAGCATCGCTAACCCCGAGGTCAAGCCTTTCTACAGAAGTGAGGGCTGAGGCACGCCTCCCACCTGCAAAGCCTCTAGCCATTCAAGTCAATTCCGCCTCCTCCATTCCCACCTTGGACCTTCCTCATCATGGCAGGCAGGCTCCACAGATCCTTCCCACTGAGGAAGAAAAGGGCAAAATCATCCTGAGCTGGATGGAAGGCCTGAGAACCATGACAGACCAGTTGGGGCCTTGGTCACCACCAGGCGAAGGGGGTGGGGAAATGAGCACTGCTTCCACTGTGGATTCCCCATCCTGCCTCCCCGCCAGGGCTGCCCAGGGGCCACCTGCCCCACCACGCCCGGTTACCTTCGGATGTGCTGCTGCAGGTCAAAGTTTTTGGTGAATGACTTGTCACAATATGAGCACTTGAGTTTCTGAGCCTTTGGCTTCCCTGCAGCTGATGAAAAATAAAAAAAGACACACACAGAAAAAGACAAAGAAGGGGATGGTAAGGCTGGCAACACAACTGAAGGGCAGCTTCCAGCCACTTTACCCCTAGACCCAGGGCCAGACAGCCCAGATCCTAGGAGGTCTACATCCATGGACAGGTTGGGGAAGAAGCAGAGCTAAGTCTCTCATAGGGCCTGGGAGAAGAAATTCCAGGACACGCTCTGACTGGGAAAGTAGAGCAAACCCCTCAAAGACTCCCTGCTGCTGGAGGATAAAATCCATCCTCTCTGCCGTGGCCTATGGGGCTCTGCATCCTGTACTTCCTACCAACCCGATTATTCTTACAATCGAGTTGCAGTGGACTCCTGGCTAACCTCGGAAGACCGTATACATGGTCCCACCTCAGGGCCTTTGCACCTGCTGTTCCCCCTTGCCCAAAATGCTTGTCCCTCAGACAGTCACAAGACTGTTTCCTCCTCACCCCTAGACAGATAGGCAGCAGCATTTTCCAGTCTCTCTCCAGTATTCTCAATCACAGTACTGTTAATCTTCTTTCTAGAGTGACCCATAAACATTTATTTATTCCCAGTCAGTCTCTCCCATTAAACTGTGAGTAATTAAGGGTAAGGAAATCATGACCCAAGATGCTGTATTTCCAGTTCTGACACCAAGCCTGGCACACAGATGCTCAACACATTTGTGAAAGGAAGGAAGGGGCTGGAAGCCCCTGAAAACTCTCAGTTCTTCTGCCTTTCTCTACTACCACTACTTTCTGACACTGTCCCCAACCACATACTTAGCATCTCTATCAGGGTGGCAGACATTGCTGCTTGCCTGCCTAATACCCACTCTTCTCTTCTTCTTTCTTCACAAATCCCCTACATAATAGGAGCATCAATGTTTCTGGCTAAAAGAGACATTTCCCAGCTTCCGTTGGAGACAGATATGGTCATATGACTTAGTAACCAATGAAATGTAAGCAAAAGCATCATGTTTAGAACTTCTGTGAGCTGGGAGATGCTTCTTTTATCCTTCTTCCAGACGCTTGGAATATGAAATTTGATGACTGGAGCTTCAGCAGCCATCTTACACAATGAAGCACCTAAGAACAAAAGTCATGTTCTAGGAATGATGAAGCAGAAAGACAGAAGAAATGTGGGTGCCTGGTGATTATTTAGGTGTACAAACTCCAGATTGCCTGTCTCTGGACTTGTTTTGCACAGAACAACAATATTTTACCACTTTGGAGTCACTCTTATTTTGGATTTTCCACTACATGCAACCAAACTTAATCCTAACTATCACAAAAGGGAAGACTGGAACTAAGCAGCCTGTGGACAGGTACATCCCTGCTGAGGAGAGATGCCACGACAGGCTGTGTGCCCACCTTCTGGGAGTCCACTGGAACCTTTGGTCCGTCGGGTCTTCAGTGATGGGGGGGAGTCAAAGGTGGCCACTGTGCCCCCAGTGGCACTGGTCATAGGGGCAGCAGGATTTGGTCCTTTTGGTTTGAATCCTTGTTTGCCAGGGCTATACACCTGGGGTGTGGGGTATACAGGAGCCTCCACACACTGGTTTGGCACCTAGAAGGACAGCAAAGTCAGGGAGAGTGTCCTGGGAAGGGAGGGGAAAAGCTGCCCCAGGTAGTGGGACCTTCACTGTGGCCCTGGCTGATCTCAGCCACCCACAGCTACATCACCACCCTAACACCTCCACCTCACTAAGTCCCCCCAGTCACTCCCAAGACCCCTTTGAATAGAACTCCATGAAGCCAGCAAGCTAGAAGCAGCTTTGGAACCAGGCTGCTTGGGTTCAAATCCTGATTCTGCCACTTATCATTTAAGTGACCTTGGGCAAGTCTTTTAACTTCTGTTTCAGTTTCTGCATCTGTAAAATGGGACTAATTATAGCAACCCCATATGAGAATAGAGCTTAGAAGAGAGCCTGGCAAGTAGTAAGCACCCAATCAACATCAGCTGTTGTGATGGCCATTATTGTTGTTGTTAGTAACAGACCTCTTGCACAGGAGAACTAGGAAGTCAGAAGGGTCTATGCCATCACCAGCAACTCCACTTCCTAACCAACTCTGCCTGATGCCACACCAGTAGGCATCCTTTGACTAGGAATTGACACTGAAGCCACGAGAAATTACCAAAGGAATTCTGAGCCACCCAAACTCAGTGACCACTAAACTCACATCATGACAACTGGGGTATTGTAAAGAATTCATTTATTCCTTCATCTACCTATCATTCATTGGTCTTCCTGGGTTGCCCTACCCAAAATTCCACTTCCTCTCCTCTGCTTCATTTTCCTCCTTAAATGCATCATTATCTAATAAATTATGCATTTTACTTACTTACCTTGTCTATTATCTGCCTAGTTTCATGCAGGCAGGGACTTCTGCTCTGCTTTTGTTTCTTCCTCTATTCCCAGGCCTAGAGGAATGCCTGGCACAGAGTGGGCACTCAATAAACATTTGCTGAATGAATGAATTCACTTATGGAGGTCTCAGGCATCTTATACAGCACCACTAGGTGCTTCTGCCAGGTCTTGCCTGTCGGCCCTTGGCACCTTCCTACACCCGCCCATGCTCTTCCCTGAAATGCAGAGGTGGCTGGCTTGAAACCACATTCTCAAGTACCCCTGCCAGCACAGTTCTGAACACAAATTGAGTTCTGCCCATGAGAAGCATCTGCATGAGATTTGAAGGCAGAAGGGAGGTAGAAACTGTTCTCCTTGGCAGCCAAGCTGCGAGACAGGCAGGTTAGCAGTCATGAATTTTGGAGTGGCAAGCTGTACCCTACATTCCCCTCCTGATTACCAGCCCTGAGGACGGCAGGGCAGCTGAAACCTCAGCAACAGAATCCTACAGTTTTCTCACCAAGTACAGTGTCCTAGTTACAAGGGCCAAGCCACAACAGTGACCCTGAAAACGAGCGGTTCTTGCCAACCCTGACTTTTACTCCTCCAGCCCTTCCATCAGCCCTACAGATTTAAGTTCCTGTATTAAATCCCTCTGTTATAAATACCTAGAGTGATTTCAATTTTCCTGACCAATCCAACACTCAATATTTGTCACGGCGAATGAATTCACCCATCATCCAAGTCACTCCTGAGCAATGATACGACTGCCACTGGGTTAGTTCTCATTATCCTCACGGCTCTACAAGGGGAGTTCCCGTTCTAGAGTCTCTCCTCTGAAACCGAGGTCAAAGCACCCTATTTCAGACACCAACTGCAGGTGTCCCACAGGCCAGGTCTCTGCTAGGTGCCAAGGATGCAAATCAAAGACGACTCAGGCTCTGTTTTCAGAGAGCACTCTTTGTCTACATGAAAAATAAACAACAGCAGCTATCCCTATGCTGGCCCCTCTATCTATGAGGCCACCACCATCCTCTCAGCATCTCACTAGCTTAATTATTTTAAAAATTTTAAATATTATTTATTTATTTAAACATTTAAATACAAAATTTCCAAGTCATTTTTACTGATCAACTGGTGACTCAGATTCTTAACTTTTTATTTTGTATTGGGGTATAGCTGATTGACAAACAACGCTGTGAGAGTTTCGGGTGAATAGCAAAGGGACTCAGCCGTACATACACATGTATTAATTTTTAAAAAATTCAGCCAAGTCCTTGCTTTATTCCCCCAGGGTAGGGAAAATCCCCCTGCAGGGTCTTAGAACATTACATGGCTGGTGATGGAATTTTCCTCCAGTCTAGTTCTATTTCCAGAGAGACCATCTGACATAGAATGTCTGTATGGCTGGATTCTAGAGTGAGTCTGAGATAATGTGACCTCAAGTGCAGGCAGGCTCCTTCTGTCATAACCATGCCCCCTAGCACTTGTGCCTGGCATGGTTCTGAACTCTCAGTGCCTTGAGAGTACACTGCCTGTAGTTTGAAACTCTTCAGCTGGGAATTAATATAGTACATATGACACAGGCACACCTTGAAGATATTGTGGGTTCAGTTACAGACCACTGCAATAAAGCAAATACCACAATAAAGCAAGTCACACAATTTTTTTTTTCCAGTGCATATAAAAGTCATGTTTATGAAAAAAAGTTGTGTTATGAAAAAAGTTATGTTTACTCTATCTTATAATCTAAGTATGCAATAGCATTATATCCTAAAAAAAGTATGTATCTAAATTTAAAAAAACTTTTTTTTTCCATTAAAAAAATTTTTTTGACTTTATTGCTAAAAAAAATGCCAACCACATCTGAACCTTCAGCAAGTAACAGTAATAACATCAAAGATCACAGATCATCACGACAAATACAATAACAATGAAAAAGGTTGAAATGTTGTAAAGATTACCAAAACTTTGACACAGAGACACAAAGGGAACAAATGCTGTTGGAAAAATGGCACTGATAGACTTGCTCAACAAAAAACACAATATTTGCAAAATGCAATGAACCAGGGTATGCCTGTACACTGCCTGAATGTCCTCGATACTACCTCTTCTGGTACCCAGGCCCTTTCCCAGTGTGACTTGGAGTTTTTCCCATCGAGAGGTGGCATCTATTTCCATACTCCTTCAACCTAAGCTGGCCTTGTGACCTGCTTTCACCAGCAGAAGTGACACTGTGTCACTTACAAGCCTAAGCCTCAAGAAGTCTTGAGCATTTCTGCTTGCATTACTGCACGTCCACCACTGCGGTGAGACCATGCCTGGGCAGCCTGCTTGAGAAGGAAAGCTGCCTGGAGCAGAGTTGGGTCACCCAACCTGATTATTCCACCCGAGGCCACTTTAGAGCAGCAGCCAGTCAGCCAACCTCCAGACATGTGGGAGCACCCAGCCAAGATCAGCAGTTGCCAAGCTGACCACCACAGACGTGAGAACAATACACATCTTTCCCCATATACTGTATTTCTTACACAGCCATAGCTAACTGATACACCTAGCTTGTTAAAACATATGAGACACTCACATATATAATTTTTTTGGAATCCCTTCCCCAAAGACAGGTATTCTCTTGACTGTCCCGAGTACTCCCTGAGGACAGCTTGTATTTCTGCTACAACCCCTGCTTCATTCCACCTTCTCATGGGGTGCGTTTTACCTTTACACGTATGATAGCTTGAGCTGGTTTTGCCCCCACAGTATCTCTGGCATCAGAAAAGGCTCGGGTTACCCGGGACAACCATGACCAGCTTTTCCCTCTTCACCCCAAGCCCCAGCGTCTGCTCACCTCCAGGGGTGGGTAGGGCTGCATTCCTAGTGCTTGGATCTCTACCGTTCCACTCCCAGTGAGGGGTGCTGTGGCACTGTACACCTCCACCACGCCATTCCCGCCAGGGTTGGGACGCCCGGGGGGGCCCAGACTCTGGGGTTGGGGTGGGGGGGGTTGGGGGGGTGGGGGTGGGGGCAGCGGGGGAGGGGGCGGGGGAGGAGGTGGAGGCTGGGCCAGGTAGTTCGGTGCAGGATGCATATTCAGGTTACTCTGAAATCACAAGAGAAAATTAAATTGTCATAGCCTCTTGAGACCAGCTGTCTGATTTATCAGCAGGGAAGGACACTTGCCTTAGCCAGGCTTGTGGGAAGAAGAGAGGACAAGGCAGAGAGCAGGCATGGAGACCAGATCATGGGAGAATTCCAAGGAGCCATCAGACTGGTATTGGTGTCTTTTTCTCTATGAAAGTCAGCAAAAATGGCCCAGCCTGTGCTGAAATGAACTCATAGAGCAGGCCTAATGTTGCTGTCTTTAGAAGGGCTTGCTTGTAGGACTGGCTCTGAACTGGCATCTGAGAACCTGCCTTGTAGAAGATTCCCTGATTTTTTGTTTGTTTTGGCTGCACTGTGCGTCATGTGGACCAGGGATTAAACCCATGCCCCCTGTTCTTGAAAGCTCGGAGTCTTAATCACTGGACAGTCAGTTAAGTCCTGCAGGTTCCCTATGTTGATGAGGCTATTTTGCCTACCTGGGGCACTGGCCCTAGTGTACCAACTACCTAGACAGTTTGCACAACAATGTGATTTATGGTGAACAACTCCTTCTGACCAGGGTATCTGGAATTGTGCTGTGTGGCTGGAAGCCTACATGACCAATCCACAACAGAAGCCCTGGCCTTAGAGTCAAAGGTGTTCTTTCCTGGCAGAAACTCTGGGCACTCTTGACTGCTGGAGGACACCATGTGCCCTGAGCAGCCTCTCCCCACTTTCCCGAGGCAAAGAACGCTGGAGACTTGGAAGAACGCTGATTTCCTGCAGACTCCAGTTGCTGGGTCTTTCTTCCTTGCTGGTCCTGCTGTGTATCCTTCTACTTTAAACCAGCCAACAGCACAAGCATCCTGAGCCCTGGGAGTCTTTCTAGAGAGTCACGAAATGTGTGGGTGGCTATGGATCCTTGAAACACAGCCACTGACTTCTAGCAATTGATTCTACAAAAAATTCAACCAGGTAGGCAAAGATAATCATACATAGATGTCACTCGTCATTTTTATAATAGCAAAAATTGGCAATGACTACATGTCCTCCCACTGGAAGTCTGGCTAAACAGGATGGTCCATCCACTTGGAATGGAACAGAATCCTTTGTGGCTGTTACAGTGATGGTGCTGATCAGTATTCAATAAAGGGTGCTTCTCTTAATTGCTGTTCCTTGGGTTCCATGGTCAAATATATTGGGGGAAAAATCTGAGTTGACAAAATCAAAAGTATTTCTGCAGTATTTACTGCAGGAAAAACCCAGGGACAGAGCAAGGGAAGAAGTACAATGCTTCCACCTCAGGCTGCTTGGACCAATGATCCTTTTTCTATTGGAAAATCCCAAGAAGCCACTGTTCCGAGGAACACTTCAGTAAATAATGATGTAGGGTTGTAGGCATAGATAGAAAATGATGTTAAACAAAAGGCCAAGAAAGAAAGGGCTTCCCAGGTGGTGCAGTAGTAAAGAATCCGCCTGTTAACGCAAGATACAGAAGAGACTCAGGTTCAATCACTGGGCCAGGAAGACCCCCTGGAGTAGAAAACAGCAACTGGCTCCAGTATTCTTGCCTGGAAAAATTCCATGGACAGAGGTGCCTGGTGGGCTACAGTCCATTGGGATGACAAAGAGTCGGATATGACTGAGTGCACAAACAAAGTAAGAAAAGCAAGTTCCAGAACAGTGCAGGTAAGATCCATTTATATACATGTGTATACTTTACACATATTTATATAAAAAGCTATTTCTATCTCTATTTGCATTCGAAGGTCAGGAAATCCAGACATCAAAATTTTGGTAGTGTTTTCTCTCGGTGGAGGGAGTAAGAGTGCTTGTTTGACTTTCCAATTTTTATTCTGTAGAATTTCAAACCTACAGAAAGGTTGCAAACAGAATACAATGAATGCTCTTTCTACCTCATTTAATTTACCAGTTGTTACCATCTTGCTGCATCTGCAGTGCACGTGTGTGTGTGTACATATACACACATACATACCTGCGTTTTGTCAAGCCCCTTGAAAGTTAGCTACAAACATCATGACACTTGATTCCTTAAAACTACTCAGATGCATCTCCTAAGAACAAGGACATCCTCCTATGTAACAATTTGATGAACACACACAGGAAATTGAACAGATATAATACTATTATCTAAAATATTCAAATTCCTCCATATTCTAATCTCCCTAAGTATCCCAATAAGGCCTTTAAGGCTTCCCTCACCCCAAACCCCCACACCCTATCTAGAATCTAACCAAGAATTGAAAATTCAGTTGGTTGCCCTGTCTCTTTCAATATTAAGAATAATTAAACTTAAAAAAAAAAACTTTTCTTTTGTGTACTTTCTAGTGTTTTTCTAGTGGACATGGAACACTTCCGCAAAGAATAAAAATAGAAGGGCTTCCCTAGTAGCTCAGTGGTAAAGAATCCACCTGCCAGTGCAGGGGACACGGGTTTGACCCCTTATCCAGGGAGATCTTACACACCGCTTAGCAACTAAACCCATGTGCCACAATTATTGAGCCTGTGCTCTAGAGCCCAGGAACCCTGACTACTGAGTCCTCGAGCCGAACCTACTGAAACCCGCTCACCCTAGAGCCTGTGCTCTGCGCCAAGAGAAGACACTGCAATGAGAAGCCTGTACACCACAACTAAAGAGCAGCCCCCAATCTCCAAAACCGGGGAAAAGCCTGTGCACGCAGCAATGAAGACCCAACACAGCCAAAATTTTTAAAAAATAGTAGTTTTTAAAAAAAGAATAGAACTACGAGTCAAAAGAACCGGACTATGGCTATGAAACCCCAGAGTCATGCTGTGGGGCCCAGCTGAACACATCAGCTTCCCCATCCACAGCAGGGCTGGCCAAGCAGGGAGCCGACAGTCCTCCTCAGCTTGAAAAAGAGCTGGGGTCAAGCCCCCTTCTTTCTACAAGATTCTGAATCTGCAGGAATCAACTTGCAGACCAAAAATCAAGATCCTGTGAGAAACTGGCCACCTCCTTACCTGCACAGGTGGGGGGCCTTGGGGCATGGGCTGGTCCAGGGACGTGAAGGCTGACATGGCAGACATGAGCACATCATCGCTTACCAAGATGTTCCCCTGCACCAGGGTCTGGATCAGCGGGGATGGGGGCACTGTGATGTACGTGGAGATCTGGACAGTGAGAGAGAAAGAGATGGAAAGAACATGTGTGACATTCTGGAAGGAAGCAGAAAGCATGGTAGAAAAGATCTGGGTTCTGGAGTCCCACAGACCTAGATTCCATCTCCACCTTTGCTACTGCTCCCTGTCACATGACCCCGGGAAAGTCACTCCACCTCTCTCAACCTGCATTTCCTCATATCAAATAAGGAGAATAAGTCACACGTCCCTGCAATGCCTATAACCTATGATCTAGCAACAATCCTTCCTGACCTCTGTCCTAGAGAAATATTCACACTTGTCCACAGGAGTCCACAAAAAAGAGGACTCTGCACAGCCTTGTTTCTAATAGTGAAAAACTGGAAAAAACCTCGATGTCCATCAATAGGAGGCTAGATTTAAAAACATGTAATATATTCATGGATAGAATACTATAGACGGCAAGTAAGAGGTACTGAATGGAAAATTAAATTTTATAACAATATGTACATTATATATTCTCATCTTTAAAAATCCAAAACAAACAAACAAAAAAATCCAAGACAATACTACTATGTAATTCCTGCGGGTACTTCAGTAAGTATGTGAAAATATAATAATATGCTCTCAGGTTAACAGCAAAGATGAATGGCAGACCTTATAAAAGGGTGTCAAACATGCAGTGACTTTCCCGTTGTAAATGCAAAGGGTGTTTTGTTTATTTGTTGCCTTTCTTTTCTGGCATCTTAAGTCACCTGTCTATAGGACCCCAGGGGACAGCAGTAAATGAGCCCCCAATTCCAACAGAAGTCCTTGCCCTCAACCAAGCAAGGACAGCCTGGGCAGGTTAGGGACGCACCCCATGTCACCGCCAGGAAAGGCAGTGACCTGTATTTTTACAATGTCACATGCATTAGCCTGAGGCAAAAAAAAAGGAAAATCATTTCCATGTCCATCCAGCTCACTTAGACAGAGGGATTTCGGTTTGCCCCTAACCAGTTGATTGTGTGCTAAGGTTTTCTCCTTGGCCAGGACTGGAAGAATTTCCCTCTCCCCTACTGAAAATAAAAAAGGGAGTCAGGAGAGGAAGAACATCTTCTACTAAATAAACTCATAATCAAGGAGTGAGAAAAACAACTATGTTCTGTGTTAGAAGACGTCTGTGGTAACCTGAAAAGTTTCAGTGCACAGTGTCCTAGGGATCTGGGGGTGGATGTGTTTATTTTGATGGCAGGAATTATGTGTATACAACGGCAGAAGATTAATGTTTTAGAGCAGCAGTCCCCAACCTTTTTGGCACCAGGGACCAGTTTCATGGAAGACAATTTTTCCCCGGACTAGGTATGGAGCAGGGGGGTGGTTTCGGATGATTCAAGAGCCTTAAATTTATTGTGCACTTTATTTCTATGATTATTACATCAGATCATCAGGCATTAGATCCTGAAAGTTGGAGGCCCCTCATTTTAGAGGAAGAAAGAGACAAGAGGAAGTCAAAGGGAAATCTAACCCCATGACGTGGCATCCTGGGACAAGCCCGTCCCCTTTATGGGGATTCTTTAATCCTTCTGAGCTCCCATCCATGGTGTCTTTGCTTTAGAACTGTGTTCCTGACTGAGGACTCTGGAAGCTTCTCCAGATACACCCAGCATGGGGCATCCCCTGACCTCCAGACTTGTCTATCTGTCTGCATTTTCATCGCTTCTACTTAAGGGTCCAGTGGGCATCTCAAATTCAACATGAGCAGCTAACTCCAAATCTCCTCCATGTTCTCCCCACTTCAATGAATGGCAACTCCAACTCTGGGCACACTTGCCTCCTCTTAATCTCACACCCTACATCCAATCCAGCCACTACCTCGGCCAGTTCCACTTTCAAAATATTTCTAAAGTCTCATCCCTTCTCTCTACTCCACTGCTACTATCCTGGTCAAGCCACCCACCACCACCCACTGCTAGATTTGTACAGTAGTCTCCTAATGGGTCTCTGGACTTTTCTCTTGACTCCCATCAAAATCTGTTGGGGTAAGGGTTGGGGAAAGGACAGTTAAGGAGTTTGGGATTGGCATGTACACATTGCTATATTTAAAATGGACAACCAACAAGGACCTATCCTACAGCACAGGGAACTCTGCTCAGTATTATGTAACAACCTAAATGGGGAAAGAATTTGAAAAACAATAGATAAATGTATATGTAAAACTGAATCACTTTGCTGTATTGAAAGTAACACAATGTTGTTAATCAACTGTACTCCAATATAAAATAAAAAGTTATCTCCTGAACAAAAAAAATAATCTGTTCCCTACAGCAGCTGCAGTGATCTAATTAAAGTATTTGTTGCTGTTGTTGTTAGTCACTCAGTCGTGTCCGACTCTTTGTGACCCCATGGACTGCAGTCCACCAGGTTCCTCTGTCCATGGGATTCTCCAGGCAAGAATACTGGAGAGGGTTGCCATTGCCTTCTCCATAAATCAGACTATATCCCTCTCCTGCTCAAAACCCTCCCATGGCTCCCATCTCATGCAGAGTAAAAGCCACACAATTTGCCAAGGTCTCCCTATTGCGTCTCTGACCTTATCACTTCTTACCCTCCTCCTCACTCACTCAGCTCCAGCCACTCTCACCTCCTTGCTGTTCCTGGAATAAACCCAGCACACTCCTGCCTCAGGGCCTTTGCACTTGCTGATCTGCCCCCAGAATACCCTTTCCCCAAGGAGTTGCATGACTATTTCTCCCAAGATCTCTGCACAAATGTCACCTTTTCTCTGAGCTCATCCTATTGTGTATCACATGCAAATGGGCAAAACCTCCCAGCCCTGCCCTGGTATCCCCTCTCCGCACTTGTCCTGGGAGAAGTCCATCTCAACACGTCTTTTGGGTGGTGTCTATCTTACCTTATGCCATGGTGGCAGTGACCTGGTCTGTTTGTTCACTCCTGTACCCCTGGTGCCCACACAAAGCGTGACACACAGTGGGTGCTCAAAAAAGACTTGAATAGATGAATGAACAAAACAAATGAATGAATACCTGGCGATTGGGAGGAGGCGGGGCCTGCTGGACGGCTGAGGGTGCTGCAGAAGGTGTGTAGATGCTGTTGGTGGCCAGTGAGACGGTGGCCAGGGGTGGGGCACTCCCTTGGCACTGTTCCCGCTTGTGGGTCATAAACGCTGGAAGCGAGTTGAACTGCTTCTTACACTTCCCGCAGAGAAAGACATCCTCATCATCTAAGGGTCACACCCGCAGAGTAGCAGAAGGAGAGAAATAACGAAAAAAAGCAAGAGAAAAGGAGAGGGCATCACAGTGAGAAATGGAGGCCCATGGCTGGACCATGAGAAAGGCAAACTAATGGCATTCCATCACTCAGTGCTTGAGGGTCAAGCATCAACTCTGTGCTTCCCATGAGCTTTCAAATCACATTAGCACCTTCAGGAATATCCAGCCAAGTTCACACAGGTATCAAAAAAATCAGAAATCAGGAACTAGTAAGGTGGCTTCGCTTCAAGGTTGAGACAGTCAGAATCTTTATCCTGCCTGCATTTATTTATTCACCAGTCCCCAAATGGGCTGCATGATCACACTCCTGGGCACCTCTCCATCCCCTGCTCCCCCTGCCAAGCTGCCTCTCCCAGAATGACTCATTCTGCAAGGCTCAGCCTAGATGTCACCTCCTCCAGGAAGCCCTCCTAAAGCAATGTTCACAGTTCCTTCCTCTGAGCAAGCCTCTCATCACATTTTCCCCACCACCACCACATTTTGTAAGGGAAGGAAATATGTCTTATTCATCACCATAACTACAATATTTTCTGGGCACATAGGAGGCCTTCAGTGGCTATCTGTTGAATGCATGTAAAACTAAATGAAAGATTAGCTATAGTTAACACCACCCATAACTGAAGGCCCACTACAGGCTATGTACCATGCCAAAGTTTTCAATATTCACTCTTCCTTTGGAAACAATACAAATTTTAGTGAGAAATATGGCCATCTAGTTAAAGAACATACTTCCTAGACTTCTCTGCAGCTAGACAAGTCACGTGACTAAATTCCAACCAATAGGATAAAAGAAGAAGTATTCTGTCTATACAACTTTCTCTTAAAAGGAAGGGGCATGACTTCCACTTCCTTCCTTCTTCCCTTCCTATTGGCTGGAGTGTGGAAATGAAAGTAGGAGGTTGGAGCAGCCATCCTGGACCCATGCTGAGAGCAGCAGAGCCATACAAAAGAAGGGGTCTGAGTCACTGGGACGTCATACCACAGAGAAACTTTAATCTTGTACAAATTACAAGAAACTTGCATTTCTTATTTACAACAGCTAAAACTAAATCCCAAGTACCCTCACAAGATTACTATGAGGTGGACTATTGTTCTCATTGTACACACGTAGAAACTGAGGCACAGAGAGGTTAACTCATTTCCCCAAGGTCACAGAGCCAAACTTCAGGAGCAAGGATTCAAACTAGGCACATATCTCTCTGTCCCCAGCATGGTTCCCAAGCACTCAAAAATCTTTGTAGCATGAACAGATGAACACACAGACTCACATAGGGCTCTGAAGAAAGCCCTCTTCTTGTCTCAAGAGCCTGAGTTGTAAATTGGAGAGACTCAAGTTTAGTCTCATAGAGAGGAGGGTGAGGAACTACTTTGGGTCAAAGGCACAAACATCAGGGCTCCCAGCCATTCTCTGTCATGATCCCCACACTTACTAAGGGATTGAGGACCAGTGGCCTCAGAGCTAAGCGGCGAAGGGTCTGATCCTGAAGATACAGGCTGGGAGGAAGGGGAGAGGGTTCAGACACTGGAGGAAAACCAGGGGACCACAGTGGGCAGTTCACTCCCACACCCTCTCATCAGCCCCACCTGTTTTTCACAGGAAGCCCCTTACCCTTCCTGCTGATGAACCTGAGCAGATACTCACCCAGTGGCTGGATAGCAGGGGGTGCATTGACACTCTGGCCTGTTGGATCAGGAACTGCTCCTTGGCCATCCAACAACGACTGGACGGCCAAGACAGTCTGATTGTCCATTCCTGAAGAAAGAAAAGCAGTCTTTTTGGAAGGTGAATCCAGCATCCTGCTGTGACTTCACCCTTAAAAAGCCAAACCTGCTGCAAGGCCCCAGTGGTAAAAGTGGTTGGCCATGCCCTGATATACATTCTCTCCTGCTTCTACTGTAACAGAACCCAAGACTTGGGACTAGAATCATGGCCCCAGAAGAAAGATTACATTTCCCAGCCACACTTGCAGCTAGAGAATGTCTAAGTTCTGGCCCATAGGAGTTTTGGGGAAGTTTTCTTAAAAGCTGTCCAGTATGAGACCGCCTTCTTTGTCCATCCTGCTTCCTAGAACAAGAAGGTGATGGTGGGAAGTTCAGCTGCCATCCCAGATCATGAGGACAAGGGCCAGGCCCTAGGCACTGCAGGGCAAAAAACTGGCTAGATCCTGGGCCTCTGGAGACCTGGAAGAAGACAGCCACTGTCACAGCTGTAGGGTGCCTTTTTCTGGACTCTCACACAAGAGAAATAAACTTCTAGCCTGTTTAAGCCACTGCTAGTTTGGGCTTCTCTCTTACTCATGGATGAATCTAATCCAAAGTGCAATAACCCCTCTGGAAATCACGTTACTGAGTCTTCCCCAACCACACCCCACAAATGCCACAAATCTCTTTGTACTTGGGCTTCTCCTGTTTTCTAATGTGTGCTTATTTTTTCAGATCCTCAATAAACAGCGTAATCTGGATTTGGGTGGGGGTTGGGGGCGGTTCTTGAGAAGCTGACTACATTTACGTTTTCCAATCAGCTGTCACTGTTGCGGTTCTCAGTAGTACACTGTCCAGCATGTCACCAGCTGAAGGACAGGCCTCCTCACACCTAAGTGGCCCCCAAGGCACACTGCCTCCCTTCCAAATAACCCAGAGGGCCGCCTCTTTCTTTCCGTCCTCACGGTCAACCTCTCAGCTCTGACCTGGACACCAACCCAGCCCCTAACTGAAAACCATTTGATCCTGTGGTCAGACTGAATCCATCCTTATCCCTGTGACGGTATGAGCTGTGCACCTCCTGAGGTCAGCCTTCTCTCCATCCTCTCCAGCTCCTTCAGAAGCCACTCTCTACCAACTGGCCCCTCTCACACTATGCCCACAACCTCTCCTTCTCATCAGCGGCTACACACATTCAGGTCTCTCTAGATAGCGTCCTTCGAACCCATGTTCTCATCTCTCTTTCCTTCAACATCAAGCATCCAGTGAGAGTTGTCTACACCCTCCATCTCCCCTGGCCCTTTTGCAATCCTCTTCCACCCACTCCAGTGGGGCTTAAGCCCCCATCATTCCACCAGAATCACCAAAGAGTACCCGGCAGCATTGGACGTTCCTTCTTGAAACACCCCCTTCTAAGGCTCCAGGGCGCCAGCTTCCTGGGTCTTCTCCCATCTTTCCACTTGCTACTTCCCTACCTCCTTCATTTTCTTCTTCCTGTCTGTCTCCTAAATATTTCTGTTTTGAAGGGTTCCTTCTGTCTGGCTCTCTCTCGCCTCTCACTCATCCACTCTCCCTGAGAATCCTCACTCACCCTCATCTAGTTCTCCCTATTATCTTGAGTGTCAAACCATTCTGGGGTCCATCCTTCCCAGAATGAGGTTCAGTAAATCTTCTATCATGATGCAAAATTGCACGTCAGCATCTGTGTGCAAACCTGTACCTGAACATTTATAGCGGTTTTATTCACCACAGTAAAAGACTGGAAACAAGTTAGATGTCCTTCAGTGGGTGAATAGTTAAACAAACTGCAGTTCATCCACACCACAGAGCACTGCTCTGTAATAAAAAGGGGCAAACTATTGATATAAGCAACAACTTGGATGAATCCCAGGCAATTACAATGTGTGAAAAAAGCCATTCTCGGAGGTTATATACTTTATGATTTTAATTACATAACATTCTTGAAATGACAGTATTTTAGAAATGGAGACATATGTATAATCATGGCTGATCTGTGTTGTCACATGGCAGAAACCAACACAACATTATAAAGCAGTTTCCCCCCAATTTAAAAAAGAAAGAAATGGAGAACAAAGAACAACAGATCAGGGTGCCAGACATGGGGATGAGGAGCAGGGGAAGAGGTGGATGTGGCTATAAAAAGAGCAACATCTTGCAGTGAAAGGATGGTTCTGTAGAGTCACTGGTTGTAATATTATAGAACAGCTTTACAGGATGTTACATTGGGGGAAACAAGGTAAAGGATAAACAGAATCTCCCGGTATTATTTCTACATCTGCACGTGAAGCTACAGAAACAAAAGGATTTCAAAATAAAAAGTTTAATTAAAAAAAATACTGTCTGCGACTTCTCTGGTGGACCAGAGGTTAAGAATCCGCCTTCTAATACAGGGTGTGTGGGTTCAATCCCAGGTTGGGGAACTAACATCCTACAGGCTGCAACTAGAGAAGTCCACACATTGCAATGAAGATCCATGTAGCCAAAATTAAATAAATGAAATGAAAAATACTGCCTGTCAAAACTGTGGAGACAATAAAAAGATCAGTGGTTGCCAGGGGGTGGCGGGGAGGGATGAAAAGGCAGAACACAGAGAATTTTTAGCACAGTGAAAATATTCTATACGCTAATATAATAAGGGTGGATATATGTCATTATACAGTTGTGCAGTAGAATGTACAACACGAAAAATGAAACTTAAGATAAATGATGGGGACTTCCCTGGTGGCCCAGTGGATAAGAATCTGCTTGCCAATGTAGGGGACACGGGTTCAATCCCTGGTCTGGGAAGATTCCACATGCCAAGGGGAAACTAAGCCTGTGGGCCACAACTGAGCCTGAGCTCTAGAGGCCATGAGCCACAACTACTGAAGCCAGAGCACTTAGAGCCTGCGCTGGCAACAAGAGAAGCCAACACGATAAGAAGACTGCTCCACAACAAAGACTAGCCCCCACTCGCCACAACTAGAGAAAGCCCACCTGCAGCAATGAAGACCCAGCAGAACCAAAAATAAATAAATAAATAAATAATTTTTTAAAAATATATAAATGATGGACTATGAGTGCTTATGATGCATCAGTGCAGGTTCACTCTTGGTAACAACTGTACCACTCTGGTGAGTTATGTTGATTAAAGGGGAGGTTATGAATGTGTAAGATCAAAGGAAGTCTCTGCATCTTCCTTTCAACTGTGTAAACCTAAAAGTGCCCTAAAAAAAATAAACTGCTTGATAAAAATGCTGCCTATCTATGACTCTATAACTCATGCTTTAGAGTGTGGTGCTGGAGAAGACTCTTGAGAGTCCCTTGGACAGCAAGGAGATCAAATGAGTCAATCCTAAAGGAAATCAACCCTGAATATGCATTGGAAGGATTGATGCTGAAGCTAAAGCTTCAATACTATGGCCACTTGATGCGAAGAGCCGACTCATTAGAAAAGACCCTGATGCTGGGAAAGACTGAGGGCAGGAGAGGAAGAGGGCAACAGAGGACGAGCTGGTTGGATGGCACTACTGACTTAATGGACATGAGTTTAAACAAACTTCAGAAGATACTGAAGGAAACGGAAGCCTGGTGTGCTGCAGTCCATGGGGTTGCAAAGAGTCAGACACAACTTAGCAACTGAAGAATAACAAATCTAAAACTCAAACTAAATGTGTGGTTCCTCACCCCTAAGTCTGTTCTTCTCCTAGTAATCCTCATCAGTAAGAATAGGGTACCACTGCACACCCTATCAAAGCCCCTGGGACAACCCCTGATTCTTTCCTTAACCAATCTCCCTTCCCACCTTGATTTCTAGCCCTTCAGGAAGTCTAGCCTCGTCTGTCTCCTAAAGATTTCTCAGATCCACTTTCTCTCCATCCCCACATCCGTCCTCGGGACCCAGGCCACCATCAGTTCTCAGCAGGACAGCGGCAGTGGCCTCAACTCCCTGCTGCCGCTCCGGCCCCTCCTGTCTGTTCTCAGCACAGCCAGGGTGAACTTTATAAAACATACATTAGCTTGTGCAGCCCCCTGCTGAAAACCCCTTCTTAGCTCCACACTGATGCCAAGATAAAGTTCAGAAGCATCATCTCTAGATGCTCACATGAACTTCTGTGAACCCCAGACCTCTCTTACCCCAAGGTGTTTTGGAAATGCAGTTCCCACTGCCTGGGTCACCTCTGGATCCCCACAGTTCTGCTGCCCTTCTCCAACCCCAGCACAATCACACAGTCCGAGGAACTGACTTTTTCTTTACTTTCTTCATTATTCAGTACACAGACACAAACAGGACTTCCCTGGTGGTCCAGTGGTTAAGAATCCACCTGCCAATGCAGGGGACACAGGTTCAACCTCTCGTCTGGGAAGATTCCATATGCCTTGGAGCAGCTAAGTTGGTAAGCCACAGCCACTGAGCCCTAGGGCTGCACCTACTGAAGCCTGAACACCCTAGAGCCTGTGCTCTGCAACAAGAGGAACCATGGCAATGAGAAGCTTGTGCACCCCTAGAGTAGCCCCTGCTTGCTGCACCAGGAGAAAGCCTATGCAGCAACAAAGACCCAGCGCAAAAGTAAAGGAATAAATAACAAAGGCAAAAGCAAAATTATTTTTCAAAAAAACCCACAAAAATACACACATTCTTGTAGTGAAAATTCAAACACTGAGGGAGTCCATGAACCTAGAGAGGAAGTAGACTTCACCTTATCCTATTGGCCTCTCATCCACTGACTTGGCCCTCCCATCACAACACTGAAGGCCAGCTGAGGTTGTCCTCTTTTACTGCTTTTCTATAAGTATATAATTTCTGGGTCCCTCACCAACGAGTATTCCTAAAACTTAACCTTTAGGGAGGTTTCTGGGCCTGATCCTCCAAAAGTTAAAAGACACGCGACTGAGACTTCCTGAGGAGTTGTAGGGCTCAAAGCCTCAGCCACACACCACGAGTCCAGCCTACTTTCAGTCTGCACTCTGATTATGTGTGTGCTCATCGGATTCCTCTAAGAGCATTCTTGGGTCTGTATCGCCCCTGCATCAACTCTGTGCCCCAGCTCTGTGTTCTCTAAGACTTCCTTTCCAGCTCCCAGCAAGTGCACATGGAAGTTCTCTACCCTTGTGCTGTGTGGAGTCGCTCAGCCGTGGCTGATTCTTTGCAACCCCATGGACTGTAGCCCGCCAGGTTCCTCTGTCCATGGGGAGTCTCCAGGCAAGAATACCGGAGTGCGTTGCCATGTCTTCCTCCAGGGGATCTTCCCAGCCTAGGGATTGAACCCAGGTCTCCCGCATTCCAAGTAGATTCTTTACTATCTGAGACCTCTGCCTTTGCCTGGCTCCAAAGCTCACAATTCCCAGAGCCTGAGGGCCATTTACGTACAGGATAACCAGCAGGTGCCCAGTGTTTGCTGGTTTGGGTCTGGGAACTCGGTAGCCCGGCCAACCACACCGTTGGCACCCATCCTTTCTTGATCTGGGTTTTTAAGACCCTGCACCCTAGAACGGTACACAAAGTAGGCACGCAGTGTTTGCTGGTTTTGGGTGGCATCAATCCTTTCCTGGTCCGAATTAGAGACACTATGCCAAAGCACAAAGCGCGCAGTTGGTGCTCAAAGCAACTTCAGGGGCTTCCTACTGGCTCAGTCGGTAAAGAATGCCCACAGTGTGGGCGACCCAGATTAGCTAGCTGGGTGGGGAAGATCCCCTGGAGAAGGGTATTAGCAACGCACTCCAGTATTCTTGCCAGGAGAATCCCCACCCCGTTCCCACTGGGTGCAACCCTTCCCAGGCCTCGCATCCGCGGGGCACCCTAGCTCACCCCACAGTTACAGACCGGGTTGCACCCCACCCCCGGCTGTTCCCTCCAGCGAGCCCTGGGCCCTGGGCCCTGGGCCCTGGCGGCTGCAGCTGTTCCGGTCCGGGACGCCCTCCCTGCGGCGCCAGCCCTCCCCGGCTGTTCCGGTCTCGGTGCTCCCCCCCCCCCGGGGGGGGCCTTCCCTCTCCCGCTGTTCTTGTCCCGTGGCCCCCCACCCCGCTGGGCCTCGGCTCCCGCGGCTGTTCCATTCCCGAGACCCCACCACCACCACCACTGAGCCTCAACTCCGCGGCTGTTCAGGCCCCTCGGTCCCCCACCCCCGCCAGGCCTCGGCTCCCCAGGCTGTTCCCGTCCGTGCCCCTCCCGCTCCGCGGCTGTTCCGGTCCCGGTGCCCTCCGCCCCGCGGCCGCCACGCGCTCTGGGCCCGGCGCGGCGGGTTCGCGGCGGGAGGGGGCACAGTGCGGAACAGCCGCCTCCCCCGGCCCCGCCGCCGCTCACCCTCCAGGGCCTCGAAGATAGTCTGCGCCATTTTGGAGCCGCTGCTGCTGCTGAAGCCCGAAGCCGGGCTACGCAAGCATTGTGGGAGCGGCGGCGGCGGCGGCATCGGATCCGCCAGGGGGCGCCCGGGAGCCGCCGCCGAGCCCCCTCACCATCCCGGAAAGCAGGGAATGACCCGTGGGACCCCCCAGGATACCAGGACTCTCCCAGCCCCGCCTTGATGACCCTGTCAGCGGCGCACATGGACTCTTATCCCGGCCTCACTTGATCCCTCCAATCCCATCTCTGCCGCAGAGAGGCAGCACCAAACCTTGTTTTCTGGAACCCTCCCCCCGCCCCCCCCACCGGACTGTCTCCCAGCTCTCGTGACACAGACCTCTGTCCCACTGCGTGGGACACCTCACAAGTCTGCAACATGAACCGAACACTTCCATACTACACGGTATCCCCACCTTTGCAACACCAACCCCTATTCCTATCCCATCTGGACCACCCAACTTGGTTGCAAGAGTCACGCGAGTGTACACTCCTCGGTTCTTTGTCTCGTCACAACAAAGATTTGGAGTGACGGACATTAAAGCCCCTTGGCGGGTCACAGCTCTCAGAGGACAGACCTGTTACAGCTCTTAAATAAATCACTGTTACAGCTCAGTGTTACAGCTCTATTTATTTAGATAATAGCAGGAAAATCCATCTTTGAGGCTTGAGGGCACGTCGACCCAAAGACGCGAAGAGAAGAGCGCCCCATCGCGCGGGAGAGCAAGAGAGAGAGCTTTGGCTCCTCTTTTTGTGTTTCTTTGTCCCTGAGCCTGTCTTATGCAAATTGGGCCAGCCAGGAGTGTTGTTTGTTTTACCTGAGGTTCTCGGACCTTCCTTTGTTCTATTTTCGCAGGCTTTCCCTTCCAGGTCTTTTAGCCACCGCCATTCTGGACTCTTTCCCTAACTACCTAACACAAGGACCCCCATCTCCACCTAATACAGGACTACTGCCCAACTGTGCAACATGGAGTCCCGTCCCTTGTCATAGACTTCTCAATTCCCCCTCCCACACTAACCACTCTCTCTACATATTGGGAGCCACTGGCCTCTCCCCACATTAATCTCCTCTCTACCTGGTCTTAATCCCCCATCACCTCAGAGATTCCTCTTGACTGATACATAACCCCTCACTTCCACTTTTTGGGAACCTCCATTTCCTCTTCACATGGGCCTCCATCCCTGCCTCTGGAGGACCCCATTTCTGTTATATAAACCCCCAATACCCACCTCAGCAACCCTCCCAGCCCAACCTCACAGGAAACCCATCCTGGTCTCCCACGGATCCTCCTGCCTCCTTTGGATCCCCCATCACACACAGACCTCTCTCTCTCATCTTCCTTTATGTTCCATCAGCCCCTTCTTGGGGACTTAGTATGTACCAAGTTCTCCAATACTTTGGCCACCTGATGTGAAGAACTGACTCATTGGAAAAGACCCTGATGCTGGGGAAAGATTGAAGGCGGGAGGAGAAGGGGACAACAGAGGATGAGGTGGTTGGATGCCATCACCGACTCAATGGACATGAGTTTGAGTAAACTCCCGGAGTTGGTGATGGATAGGGAGGCCTGGCATGCTGCAATCCACGGGGTCGAAAAGAGTCAGACAGGACTGAGCAACTGAACTGAAGTTCTATAATAGCTCTGGGAATACAGTGGTCCTTTCCTTTGAAGTTGGTGGAGGGGTACAAACAGAGATTAAATCTTTTAAAAGATTATTTAATTACAAGATGTGATGTCGTTTCAAAGAAGTATACTTGGGTCACAAGGAAAAGCTGGGGTGTGCTTGGGAGGGAGGGGGGAACCACGGAAGTGGCCAAGAATCATGATCTCTCTCCCATGGGCTTTCCCTGGTGGTCTAGAGGTTAAGAATCCACCTACCAATGAGGGGAACACAGGTTCAATCCCTGGTTTAGGAAGATTCTACATATCAAGGAGCAACAAAGACCCTGCACCACAACTGCTAAGTCTGTGCTCTGGAGCCTGTGAGCCACAGCTATTGAGCCCCGTCGCCCTAGAGCCTGTGCTGCACAAGACACCACAATGAGAAGCCCTCGCAGGACAAGTAGAGAGTAATCCCCGCTCACCGCCAACTGCAGAAAGCCCGCACACAGCGACGAAGCCCCAGAGCGGCCAAAAATTAATTTAAAAAACGATCCCTCCCATGAACATAGTCATATGTTCCTACAAGTGGACTACCATAGATTTGACTCTAAACATTCTCCTTGTTTTTTCTTAAATACCTATGTTAGCCTCATCCAAAGTAATGATCACAAAAATTACAGGTTTCATTTTCTTATATTGTTGTTGTTCAATCATTAAGTCATGTCTGATTCTTTGCAACCCCATGGACTGCAGCATGCCAGACTTCCCTGTCCTTCACTATCTCCTGGAGTTTGCTCAACTCATGTCCATTAAGTCGATGATGCTATCCAACCATCTCATCCTCTGTTGCCCCCTTCTTCTCCTGCCCTCAGTCTTTACCAGGTTCAGGGTCTTTTCCAATGTGTCAGCTCTTCGCTTTGGCTGGCCAAAGTATAGAAGCTTCAGCTTCAGTATCAATCCTTACAATGACTATTCAGGGTTGATTTCCTTTAGGATTGGTTTGATCTCCTTGCAGTTCAAGGGACTCTCAAGAGCTTTCTCCAACACCACAGTTCAAGAGCATTACTTCTTCGGCACTCAGCCTTCTTTATGGTCCAACTCTCACATCTATACATGACTATTGGAAAAACCATAGCTTTGACTAGATGGACCTTTGTCAGCAAAGTAGCCTCTGCTTTTTAATATGCTGTCTAGGTTTGTCATAGCTTTCCTTCCAAAGAGCAAGTGTCTTTTAATTTCATGGCTGCAGTCACCATGCACAGTGATGGGACTGGATGCCATGATCTTAGTTTTATGAATGTTGAGTTTTAAGCCAGCTTTTTTCACTCATCTCTTTCACCTTCATTACTAAGTATATAACTCCTAAAATTAAAAATAAACAATCTGTTCAAAGCACCACTGTCATAGGACATTGTTTTACTGTTCCTGATAAATTATCTCAAAGATCCTCTGTCTAAAGGCCCACGTCTACCATGCACTTCCCATCCCGTTCTGAATGCTGCTCCCCACCCACCACCACCAACACCCTTCCCCATCCTATTTCCTCCTTGTACAGCTGGCTCTGAGCAACTGTCCCCACAGAGACTCCTTGCCCCTCCTCTTTTCTTGGGAACCTTAGAGACCACGGCCCACCTTAAGCCCTAAACCCCCGTTCTCATTGCCTCTCTGGCAAAAGTAAGGCCAGGTTTCCCTCCTCCCTGTCTTCTTTTAACATCCCCCTTGATCCAATGGCCACAGATCCTCAATGAGTTTCTCAATATAACTGTTTGTTTTTTCTTTTTAAATTATTCAAGTAATGAATTAATACATTCACATTCATGTAATTAGCTCAAAAATATGTATTGAGGGACTTCCCTGATGGTCCAGTGGTGGAAACTCCATGTTTCCAATGCAGGGGGCTTGGGTTCAATCCCTGGTCTAGGAACTAAGATCCCACGTGCCACAAGGCCAAAAAAAAAAAAAAAAAAAAAAATAGCGTTGGGGACCTATTGTAGACCAGACACTGTTCTAGATGCTAGGGACACAACCATAAATGAAAAGACCAAAATCCTTGCCTTCATGTGCTGGGAGCCGGCACATGAGATCCCACCCATGACAAGGTCACGAGGAGAAAGCCTGACAGGCAAGGCAGATCAGGTTTTCAAGGATTTCGAAAAGCTGCCCCCAGCGCTCACCTTAAAGATGATATCTGTCTTTCTGACGCCTGCCTCAATAGACTACTCCCTAATTTCTGTGACACAAGCAGAAGGCCTTCCCCGATCTCTTTCCAAATAAGAATCAATTTAGAACTTTAATCAATAAGTTTCCCAGGTGGTGGTATTTTATGAGATTATCCAGGGTGAAAGGAGTGTTTTAATTTAAACTCCTTTGCTGGTATTTTAGTTTGTTTGGCAAATGCATTTATGCCCTTGGTACTAATATGCATGATTGCTTATAATACCCTAATGATAAAATAACATAAAGAACCTGATCATATAAAGGCCCTAATAGACATAGAGCCCTTCAGGGGGTGTGGAAGTCCTATTAGAAAACACAAGAAAAATTATTCTAAAGGTGGTTATTGGGTTGACGTTTGCTTGCTGTGTTTTGCTTGCTGTTTTGGCTTTTAATGTGCTAAGGTTGTGTTATAGAAACCATTGTTAATATAGTTAAAGATCTAGAGAAATAAGAACTTAGCCCTAGTGTGGTAACAATGAAATGGTTGTTAACTGTCAGCCAGGAGAGATAGGCAGAAGCTGCCTCACCAAAGTCGCAGAGTCAGTGTGGGGTAAACTTCTTAGATAAACGCAACTGACAACTTCTGCAGAGGGATTAATTTTTGTATTAACAAGGTTATACTTCTACTCTGTACTGTTGCCTTGTGAGACTGCTACCTTTCAGTTAAGGTCACCATAGAAACAGAAAATAGGTTTACATTCACCTGACTTGCATAAAATGTTAATAGGCCCCAAGGCCAGAAGATAATGTACAAGACCCTCATAAACAAAGAAGTATGCAGAAAACACCCTGGTTTCGTGAAGAACAAGCTGATGTAATGTTAAACTATCTTCCCCTTAGAAATGTACTAATTTAGGGTATAAAAGCCACGGTAAAAAATAAACCATTGCCAGACTCTGCCAGACCCTGCAAACACCCCCGTCTGGTCATTCTCTCTCTCTCCCTCGCAGACTTGGCCCTATCAAGGCTGGTCTCACGTGTCCCCCCTCTCTCTCTCTCTGTCTCTCTCTCTCTGTCTCTCTCGCCGACGCTGTTCATCCTGAGGGTATCCCCTGGATCCTGCCGAGGCTGGACCCCAGCATTCATGGAGTCGTAGTCCAGTCCAGTAGGCGAAATGGGCTATAACCAAGGAAGAAAAAAAGAGACAGAGACATGTCTGTCTGTCTCCCAGAAAAATTTTTTTTCTGGGAAGAGAGGAAGCAACGTTAGACAGAATGGTCAGGGAAGGCCTCCCTGGGGAGGTGAATCTGAGAAATGAGATGGAGTCAGATGGAGAAAAGGGAACAAAACAGCAGAGCTTATTAACTTCAGCATCTTGGGCAAGTGCAAAGGCTCTGACGCCAAAATGAAAGACAAGGACTATAAAGGGAGGATTGAGGATGATAAATGATACATGGATACTGGAGGATGAGGTTGACAAGATGGAGAGGGTCGCTGTGAGGTTGTGGGTTTTTTTTTTTATTTTTAAGGGCTAAACTATAATTTATTTCTCTGGCTGTAATGCTCTCACTAATTCAATTATAAGTCAAAATGACGTGTCTTAGAATTACATTAGGTTACTTATGAAAACTTTGCAACCGCTAAAGGCCTATATATATTCACATCCAGATATATTCACATTAAGTATAGAGATGTGGGCTTTGATTAAAGTTTCTTGAGTGAAAAAAAAAGTTTCTTGGGTAGAAAGAGAAAATAATTTGTGCTACTTTTTTTACATTGTTTACTGCTTTTACTTTACATAGTACATCATTGGTCTTGCAGAAATATAACCATGAAGAGCTCTGGTCTCCATATAGGATACTGAGCTGTTCTGCATCAAATGTCCTCCATCCAGGAAATTCTCTAAGTATTTTCCCCCTCCTTTTCAATAATGATGTCTATTATTAGGTATTTATTCATCCCTTACTCTGTATCAGACACTGTTTCAGAGGGTTTGGGTTTTATTCAGAGGGTGTGGTGATGGATTAAATTATTCCCCTAAGATAGACCTTGGATATTTCTCATATACAGGCAGTCCCTGACCTGTGGTTCAACTATATAGTGGTTCAACTTACAATTTTTCAACTTTATAATGGTGTGAAAGTGATATTCACTCAGTAGAAAAACTTTGAATTTTTATCTTTCCCCAGGCTAGCGATCTGTTATGATGCTGGGCAGCAGTAGCGAGCCACAGGTCCCAGTCAACTGTGCAGTCAAAAGTCTGAACAGTTAATACACTTACAAACATTCCATATAAGTGTCTGAGAATGTTTAAGGTAGGCTACACTTACCTATTCATTAGGTTAGGTGTATTTCAACTTAATGATATTTTCAACCATCAGTGGGTTTATCTGGACATAACCCCATTGTAGAGCCGACCCACTGGAAAAGATCCCGATGCTGCAAAACACTGAAGGCAGGAGGAGAGGGGACGACAGAGGAGGAGAAGGTTGGATGGTATCACCAACACAATGGACATGAGTTTGAGCAAACTCTGGGAGATGGTGAAGGACAGGAAAACCTGGTGTGCTGTAGTCCACAGGGTCGCAAAGAGTTGGACACGACAGAGTGACTGAACAACAACAACCCCATTGCAAGTCAAGGAAGGACTGTATTTCGATACATCTAGGTGCATATACACATTTTTATCTGCTCTTCAGGTCTTTGCACATGCGGGTCTCTCTTACTAAAATGCTATTCTCTACCGATACCCCATCATGTGATATTCTTCAGCCATTGGAAGTTCCCCTTTTCTGTATCTCCTCAATAGAGAGCTCTCTGAGCAGGAGAATGCTTCATCCTTCTGGGTGGATGGAGGCAAACATCAAAGCTTGGGACAGAGGCAACCTGGGAAATGCTTGTTGACTGATTACTTGACTGATGGAACAACTGAATGAGCTTTCAGGGATATAGAACCCTACCTCCAGTAGGCTCTCCAGGCAGGCTTCCCCTGCTTCAAACTTCTCACACACCTCTATCTCTTCCTCCACCAAAATCTATCAATCCTATGTCACCTTCCCTTAGGGCCAGCAGGTTACCACTGAACTGAATCCAGTCACAGTTCAGAGACTCCTGAGCTAAGTAACATAGCTATTCCAGGGATGGAGCGAAGCAGGGAGGAAGAAAAGTCTGGAAAACGTCCAGTATTCCCTTCCACACTAAGTGTACCAGCGGCTCCAGAAAAGATAACTTCTTCACAGTGAGGGGAGAAATCACGAGCAGCTTAAACCAGACTCCCAGACATAAGGGGAAGAAACTAAGGACACACAAAGCAAAGCTTGACACTGACATTATGTTAGGTTCTCTGGTATAGGTAAGAGGCAGCTAAGCATGGTGGTTTTATGGCATGAACTGTGTTTCCCCACCCCATTCAAATGTTGATATCTTAATCCCTACTACAAAATCCGTTTGAATACAGGGCCTTTGAAGAGGTAATTAAGGTTAAGTGAGAACACGATTTAGCAACTGAGCCTGCACAGGTCATATAGGTGAACCCTAATCCAATATGACTGATGTCCTTAAAAGAAGAGGAGATTCGTGTGTCTCAGCATACAAAGACTGAGAAGTGACAACAGTAGAAGGCAACCATCTGTAAGCCAAGCAGTTCAGTTCAGTTCAGTCGCTCAGTCTGACTCTCTGCAACCCCATGGACTGCAGCTCGCCAGGCTTGCCTGTGCATCACCAACTCCTGAAGCTTGTTCAAACTCATGTCCATCAAGTTGGTGATGTCATCCAACCATCTCATCCTCTGTCGTTGCCTTCTCCTCCTGCCTTCAATCTTTCCCAGCATCAGGGTCTTTTCCAATGAGTTGGTTCTTTACATCAGATGGCCAAAGTATTGGAGTTTTAGCTTCAGCATCAATCCTTCCAATGAATATTCAGGACTGATTTCCTTTAGGATTGACTGGTTTGATCTCCTTGAAGTCCCAGGGACTCTCAAGAGTCTTCTCCAACACCACAGTTCAAAAGCATCAATTCTTTGGTGCTCAGCTCTCTTTGTAGTCCACCTCTCACATCCATATGTGACTACTGGAAAAACCATAGCTTTGACTAGACGGACCTTTGTCGGCAATGTAATGTTTATGCTTTTTAATATGCTGTCTAGGTTGTCATAGTTTTTCTTCCAAGGAGCAAGTATCTTTTAATTTCATGGCTGCAGTCACCATCTGCAGTGATTTTGGAGTCCAAAAAATAAAGTCTCTCACTGTTTCCATTGTTTCCCCATCTATTTGCCATGAAATGATGGGACTGGATGCCATGATCTTAGTTTTTTGAATGTTGCATTTTAACCCAGGTTTTTCACTTTCCTCTTTCACTTTCATCAAGAGGCTCTTTAGTTCTTTGCTTTCTTCCATAAGGATGGTGTCATCTGCCTTTCTGAGGTTATTGATATTTCTCCTGACAATCTTGATTCCAGCTTGTGTTTCATCCAGCCCATCATTTTGCATGATATACTCTGCATAGATGTTAAATAAGCAGGGTGACAATATGCAGCTGTGATGTACTCCCTTGCTGATTTGGAATCAGTCTGTTGTTCTATGTCTGGTTCTAACTGTTGCTTCTTGACATGCATACAGGTTTCTCAAGAGACAGGTAAGGTGGTCTGGTATTCCCATCTCTTGAAGAATTTTCCACAGTTTGTTGTGATCTACACAGTTAAAGGCGTTGGCATAATCAATAAAGCAGAAGTAGATGTTTTTCTGGAATTCTCTTGCTTTTTTGATGATCCAATGGATGTTAGCAATTTGATCTCTGGTTCCTCTACCTTTTCTAAATCCAGCTTGAACATCTGGAAGTGCATGGTTCACATACTGTTGAAGCCTGGCTTCAACAAGAATTTTGAGCATTACTTTGCTATCGTGTGAGATGAGTGCAATTGTGCAGTAGTTTGAACATTCTTTGGCATTGCCTTTCTTTGGGACTGGAATGAAAACTGACCTTTTCAAGTCCTGTGGCCACTGCTGAATTTTCCAAATTTGCTGGCATACTGAACTCAGTCAAGGAAAGAGGCCTCAAAAGAAAGGAAATCTACAGTCACCTTGATCTTGGACTTGTAGCCTCCAAATTTGTGATAAAACAAATGTCTCTTGTTGAAGTCACCCAGTTCATGGTATTTTGTTATGGAAGCCCTAGCAAACTAATACAGCAGGTAAGATCAAAAAATGGAGTAAGGGGCTGGATTCCAATAATGTATTAGCTAAATCATTTTAAGCAAGTTACTGTGTTTCTCTGTTTCAGTTCCCATAATTAGATGAGAATTGGTTAATAAAGTCCTTAGGAAACAACTCGTGACATACAGCAAATAATCTGTAGGTGCTCATTAAATAAATAAGTTCAATTTCACAGGCCAAAGGTGCAGAAATAGGTCAAGCCCTGAGGAACTCAGAGTTACGTGCCAAAAAATTGTCACCAGGCAATGATAAGTGTCCTCATTTGGCAACTCTTTGCCCCAGGCTCCCTGATGGCAGAAACTTACTAATCTCTGTGAGAAAGGGCATAGCAAAAGAGAGCACTCACGAAGAACTTGCTGGACAAAATAGTTAGCCAGCCAAACGTC
This sequence comes from Odocoileus virginianus, assembly GCF_023699985.2. Classification (NCBI taxonomy): domain Eukaryota; kingdom Metazoa; phylum Chordata; class Mammalia; order Artiodactyla; family Cervidae; genus Odocoileus; species Odocoileus virginianus. The sequence continues at coordinate 58,715,746 of NC_069682.1, read as the reverse complement.
ATCTCCTGTTGCTGGGCCATGTGTCAGAGATCAGTGGCTGATTCTTCATGGGAGTAGCAGGTGATATTTATAGAAGTCCTGTTTGGTTCCTTTCCAAATTTTCTGTTTTTTAAAAAATTAATTTTATGCTTCCTGTAGCTATTATCTAACTTTAAATCTTGTGTGCAAAAGTTTTTAAAACCTGTCTGTGAATTATAATACCTGAAGTCTGTGTTGATCTATTCGTCCCATATGTTGTATTTGTTTTTTCTTCATGAAGTCTTGGGTTCCTGGTTATCTCTGACTGTGTGCTGGTGTCACCTTGAAAAATTATTTGTAGTGTTTCCCTGAAGGCAAAGATAAATGTGCCCTCTTCAGAAAGACTTCCCATTTGCTTTCGTCCAATGTTTGGGGGCATTACCAATCACTTCCAGTGATAATTAGGGGCAATCTAGTTATCATTTCAAATTGGGTTCCCAGTTCATGGCTTGAGAATTCTTGGGCTACCAGACTCTATTCCCTGGGACACAAAAGTACTCGTCAATGTTTTCAACTCCCTAAAGAATGATTTTTAAAATATTCCCTGCTCCTTTTCCTTCAACTGTTCTGCTCAGGAACTTCCCTGGCGGTCTGGTGGCTAAGACTCTGCACTCCTGTTGTAGGGGGCCCAGTCTTTGGGGAACTAGTTCCCACATGCCTCGACTAAGAGTTTGCATGCTACAATTGCTAAAGATCCAGCAAGTCACAACTAAAAGATTCCACATGCTGCAATGAAGACTGACGATCCTGTGTGCTGCAAGTAAGCCTGGCACAGCCAAAATAAATGAAAATGATTAATACTAAAAATTAAGCCTGTTCTGCTCAGTATCAAGGAAACCTTTTCTTAACTCCCTTCGGGTTGGTGGTGTAGGATGTGCAGCAGGTTCATATCACATTAAACACAAGGGTGAAACCTTTAAGCCTAATATGAGGAGATCCTTCTGTTAGGCTCCCCACTTCGGATAGGCCCTGGACTTTTATTTTTGTCCCTCTTGCCCTATGTGGCTAATGAACTGAAATCCTCAGGTTCAACATTGGCAAAAACCCTCAAGTCATAATAGCTTTGGTGCTCCAATATTCCAATCTTCCTGTTAAATATCTGGTTACCAGCTTTCACATAATAATTGGCCTAGGAGTTCCCCCAGGTTTTTAAGATTCGGTGTTTCTCAGAGCATATTTTTTATATTTTATCCAATGTTTCTATTTTCAGAAGGAAAATTAATTGAATAAATTAGCCCACCATTCCCCCCTCCCCCCAGTCATAGTGATAAAATATGCACGCATGCATGCTCAGTCATGTCTCACTCTTTGCATCCCTATGTACTGTAGCCTGCCAGGCTCCTCTGTCCATGGGATTTTTCCAGCAAGAATACTGGAGAGGGTTGCCATTCCCTGATCGAACCTGCATCGCCTGTGTTTCCTTTACAGGGGTACTTTTTACTGCTGAGCCACAGGAGAAACCCCAATGGTAAAATAGGGCCAGCATAGTTCTTTCTCACTGACCTCTGACATCATCCTCTGACGCTGACCTAGGCAATAATGTCACAGATAAATACCAGATGGCCCATGTACCAGGGGACACCCTCGCAAGTCACAGCTACCACTCCGTGTGTACCCGCCATCCAATGACATCTCCACACAGTGACATCATACATAAATGTCACCCCTCAATGTTCTGAGATACCTAGGAAGACCTCTCTGAGGAGATGGCATTTGAGCTGAAGCCTGAAGTTTGAGAAGGAGTTAGCTATGGGAAGAACTTGGGGCGATGCATAAGAAACAGGGAGATAAAGAAAGGCAAAGGCACTCAGGCAGGAGCGTCAGGCTCAAGGAACAGCAAGGAGGCTAGTTTCGCTGAAGAGAAGTGACTGAGAGGAACTACGGGGGAGTGGAGATGTAAGGTTAGAGAGGAAAACAGGGGCCAGATCAAACAGTCTTCTGCGGACCATGAGAAAAAGTTTGGCTTTTAAGAACATATGGAAACCAAAAAGGTAAAAGTGCCAAGTCATTTACGGTCAGAGAAGATCTACTCTCCGGAGGGCGGTCCTCTTTCAAAAAACTTCCAAGCTCACAGGTGACACACCTCTTCTAAGTCCCAGCGAAACTGCTTTCGGATTGGACAGATCCAGGAATACGTTTCTAACCTTTTTGCGGTCGAATTGGACGGAGCTCATTGTAATTGGCTACGAGCTTTCCCTCTCTTCCAATCAGACCGCTCTTCGCGAGAGTGCTTGCGTCCCATTCCCCTGGTGAGTTGAGTGAGCTCTGTGATCGGCCCTCTTCGTATGAATGACAGCAGACACATCCTATGGGCTCAAAGACGCGACTGCAATGTCCGGCACTTTCCGGCACCTCTAGCCCTACTGAGGGTTGTGCAATAGCAGCCCCGGCTGTCAAGGCGTGAGTCCCGCTCCGTGCCCACCACCCCCAGCGACGCCTGCATTATGGCCGCCCCACCGCAGCTGCGGACTCTGCTCTTTGCGGTCAACGCACTGTTGCGCAAGCGCCGCTACCACGCAGTCCTGGCCATGCTGAAGGGCTTCCGGAACGGGGCCGTGTGAGTGGGGTCATCGGGCTGGGCAGGGGCTGAAGGATCGGTCTGGTGGGGTTGGAGAAGCGGGTTCTGGGACCGGCGCCGCTGCGCTGTGCGCCCTTGAGCAGCTCTAGTGTCTCTGTAGGTCTTGGTGTCCACTGTCGGTGCAGTGGGCTCTGGATTTTGGGGTCCGTGCGCCTTCTGAGCCGGGGCTCTGACTACGCTGTTTTCTAGGTACTCAGTGCTTTGCAGCCTGGCCTTATTGCCTTGAATATTTCCCATGCCAGCCCCTGTATCCCTTCATTTGGGTCCAGTTTTACCCCTCCTGCTGCTGTGTGCCCTTGGGCCTATCTGGCTTCCGTGGCTCCATCTGCACAGTGGGAAGCTGGACTCTGTCTTCTAGCAAGCCTGCGGCCCTGCCTCTCTATGCTCCTCGCATTAAGCTGCCCCGGACTTTTCATCCTGCTTCTCATTCTTTTGTATGATTCTACTGCTAAGTCCTCTTTTGATAAGCGGAAGGCGTGACCAGTGTAACTGAAGCTGCAAATATTTGCCAAGCAAACTGATTACAATTTGGCCATCTGACCTGCAGAAGAGAAGGTCATCTCCTCTGGCTAGCGCCAGGACGGGAGCTCAGTTTCCTTTAAACTTTATGCATAAGCGCTATGATTTATTGAGAGCCTACAGTGCCAGGAACTGGGGAAGCATCAAAGAACAAAGAGAACAAAAATCTGCATGTTCTTGGAGTTGGCATTTAGTGGCTGCATGGGATGGTGGTGTGGATGTGATCACCTCAATTTGAGTAGTGGTGCCCCTTACCTATATGATCTTGTGCAACTCATTTAGGCTCTCTAAGCCTCAATTTTTATAAAATGGGGTTGATAATAGTACTTATATTGTTGCTGAGCCATGAAAGACTCCAGGATTCTTGGCCTCCGAAGGAGAGGAATTCAATCCCGTGCCAGTGACAAGACTTGATCACTTAAGTGATCAGAGCTTTTGTGTAATAAAGTTTTATTAAAGTGTGAAAGAATTAGAGAAAGCTTCTGACATAGACATCAGCAGAAAGAGTGCCCCTCTGCTAGTCTTTAGTTGGATGTTATGTAGCTACTAGCATTCTGCTAATTAGAGAAAAGAAATGTCTCAAAACTCAGAGACTGGCACCAGGCCCATCACCCACAACATGCATTTTGGCACAAGGTGAGTTGTTCCGGGCCATAAAATGGTTCACGTGGATCTTGAAGAAAGGCAGGTTTCTAAGCAAATACAGTATCGTTAACATAGCTTATGAGAACATTTGCATGAGTAAAACATACTGATTTGTCAAGTCGGTTCCATCTAAGACTCAGAACCTAGGAAGACTGCTGCTGAACCTAGAAACTGCTGCTGCTGCTGCTGCTGCTAAGTCGCTTCAGTCGTGTCCAACTGTATGACCCCATAGACGGCAGCCCGCCAGGCTCCTCTGTCCCTGGGATTTCCCAGGCAAGAACACTGGAGTGGGTTGCCATTTCCTTCTCCAAGGAAGACAGAGCCTAGGGTAAATACACAGTTCATTAACATAGCTTAAGGCAAACATTTCCATAAGAAAAGCATTGGTTAGATCAAGGTTTGAGAAAAGTTAAGCAATGGTGGAACCAGGTGTGGTCGGTGGCAACTCAGAATTTTAAAAGAAACCTCTTTTTAAATTTGTTTAGAGAAGGGGAAAAAATCTAACACTTGTTTCCTCCTGCCGCGTAGTCTGACACTTGTAGTCTGTTTCCTCCGTCTGGAGACCCCTGGCCTTCCTGCTTGTTACCCTCTCAGGGCTTTCCTAATGGCTCAGAAGGTAAAGAATCTGCCTGCAATGCAGGAGACCCAGGTGCGATCCCTGGGTTGGGAATATCCCCTGGAGAAGGAAATGGCAACCCACTTCATTGTTGCCTGGATAATACCATGGACAGAGGAGCCTGGAGGGCTACAGTCTATGGGGACACAGAATTGAACAGACTGAACAACAAACACTTTGACTTTCATCATGCTGTCGAGAGAATTGAGTCAGTATGTGTGAAATGCTCAGCACAGCGCCTGATATGTATATAACTGTTAGCTGCTGTGATCATTGTTGTAGTTGCATGAATGTCTGCCTGGCTCACTCCTTCACCTTCCTCAGGCTTCCGATTGTTACCTCCTCAATGAGGCTATCTCTGAACTTTAACCTCCTTCCCTACTGACTTTTCCTGCATAGACCTTATCACCACCTGACACTTAAGTATTCACTTAGCGTCCCTTTTTTCTACTCTGTCTCTCACTAGCAAATGAGCTTCATGGGGACAGAAAATTTTATCTGTTTTGTTCCTTAGTATATTCCTAGTACCTGATACATAGTAGGCTCTTAAATATTAACTGAATGAATAAGTGTATAAGGGAGGAGTTGCCATTGTACCCATTTTCTGGGTGAGAAGACTGTGGCTCAGAGAGGAAAATTCATAGCTCATTGGTAACGAATCCACCTGCCAATGCAGCAGACACAGGTTCGATTCCTGGTCCGGGAAGATCCCACATGTTGTGGAGTAACTAAGCCTGTGAGCCAAACCATTGAGCCTGTGCTCTAGAGCCAGGAAATGCAACTATTGAGTCCACATGCCCAAAAGCCCGTGCTCTGCAACAGGAGAAGCCACTGCAATGAGAAGCCCATGCGGCAACAAAGACCCAGCACAGGCAAAAATAAATTTAAAAAAATTTTTTAAAAAAGAACAAAAATGTAGGTGTATAAAATTTTTTTAATTAAAAAAGAAATTAATCATAATCCTATAATGTTGACTGCTGTCTAGTCAATAAACAGATTGTCCCAGTTGTCCCCTAAATGTCCTCTATAGCAAGATAGTCTAAATAAGGATCTTCCAGGATATCATACTGCATCTGTCATGGTCCTTTATTTATTTAATTTCTCTCTTATATGGAAGAGGACTGAAGGTCTGTATTCAGAGCTACTCTGAAGTTTCCTTGGTCATGATGATTTTGTTTTGTTTTGTTTTTGCCACACCACGTGGCACATGTGATCTTAGTTCTCCAACCAGGGGTTGAACCCTCACCTCCAGGAGTGGAAGCACAGAGTCTTGACCACTGGACCGCTGAGGACATCCCTGTCATGTCCTTTCAGTCCTTTTTAATCCAGAGCATTCCGTGTTTCAGGACACAGAGAGCTCTTGTGAGTGGCAGTAACTGGCTCCCACCAGAGTCTGAATAGTTTGGGAAGGAGGCCAGGCACATGGAGGCAGTTGGGGGCATTGTTCCATTTGTGTCTGAGGTATAAGGCAGGGTCTTGTTCACCTTGGCCAGCTGGAGGAGGCCAACGGCCTCTTTATTCAGGGTAAGAAGACATGCCTTTGGAGGAGGTGGGGCAGAGAGCTTGCTGGGGGCCAGATGAGGGTCCTGCCCACCCACTGCTAGGCAGCGAGAGAATAAGCCATTCAGCCTGGCCACCACATACAGTAACACTGCTGTCAGTTCATCACGCTTTTTATTTGATTTTTTTTTAAATTAGGTACCATATTCACAAAAGGCATAAAAAGTGAGAGCTTTTTAGAAGTTTACACATCTTGCTCTAACCAAGCCTATAGCATATCTAGAGCTGCCTGGTTCATGGACAGCTGTTTCATGTACAGCAACCAGTGTATCCCACTGGTTGCCATGGGTCCATTGTATGTTTACCTAGTAGCCCCTTGTGGATGGACACAGGTTTGTTCCCAGTCTTTTGCTGCTTCAAACAAGCCTCACAAGGACCTGCCTAGCAGTCCAGTGGCTGAGACGGCATACTCCCAATGCAGGCGGCCTGGGTTTGACCCCTGGTCTGGGAACTAGACTCCACATGCCGCAACTCCAACCCAGTGCAGCCAAAATGAATACATACATAAATAAATATTTTGGAAAAAAACAAACAAGCCTCACAGATACTCATATGACAACAATACGGGGCTCATGACCATTGTCTGAGGGAGACTGTCAGAGATTGTTAGACTTGTAGCCTGGAAAGGTCAGGGCCAGACAGCTGGAGAACTTGGTGGAGCGAGGGCAAGTCCAATAAAGAAGAAAAAGAAAGGTAGCGACATTAGTACTGGTTGAATAAGGAACTTTTACCTGTGCTAGGTCCTTGACTGCCAGAAACAACTGTGAAACAGGCAATACCTTTCACTGAAGGGAGAAGGGAGACTCAGAGACATTCAGTGATTTACCCAAGTTTATAGAGCAAAACCGGAGAAGACAATGGCACCCACTCCAGTGCTCTTGCCTGGAAAATACTATGGATGGAGGAGCCTGGTGGGCTGCAGTCCATGGGGTCGCTGAGAGTTGGACACGACTGGGCGAGTTCACTTTCCCTTTTCACTTTCATGCATTGGAGAAAGAAATGGCAACCCACTCCAGTGTTCTTGCCTGGAGAATCCCAGGGATGGGGGAGCCTGGTGGGCTGCCATCTATGGGGTCGCACAGAGTCGGATTCTACTGAAGTGACTTAGCAGCAGCAGCAGCAGCAGCATAGAGCAAAACAGGGCAAGGCTTTGGTACCAGATACTGTTTACTTTGTATGACCTACTTGGAACTCAGATCTAACTCGAAAGCCAGGGTTAGTTTCCCTCCCAAAATTATATTAGGATTAGGGAGGGGGAGGAGGGGGCACAGGGAGTCAAGGAGAGAGCTCAGAAAGAAACAGTGGTGTGGTGGAGCCTTAATAACCATTTTCTTTTGTTTCTACAGCTATGGAGCCAAAATCCGGGCCCCCCACGCGTTGGTCATGACCTTTCTTTTCCGGAGTGGCAGGTACCTGACCCCTCTGCACACCCCTCAAACTGGGCAAGGTCGTGCCAGGACTCCTGGTGCAGTAGCCTCCAGGTTGGGTCCAGCCTGTTCTCACCAGCATCTCCTAGAGTACAAGTCCGATTCTATTATCCCATCTTGAAAATTCGCCAGCTCCTGGCTCCTTGCTGTCCTCCAGAGAAGCCAGCTTCCAGGTGTAGCATTCAAGGCCCCCTGTAGTCTGACCTCAGGGACATTCCCCCTTCTCTCCAGTGCCCACCATGGGGAGCCCTTGGCACCAAGACTCACTGCCATTCATTCATGTGCAACAGGTGGTTCCACCTCTTTACATTTCTCATGCAGTACCCACCACACATACACACCAGGAATCCCCTTTCCTCCTCTACCCCACCTTTATTCCTTCCTAGCAATCCATACCAGTTCTCTGAGGGTCACTTTCTCAGGAAAACTCTCCATGACCTACTTTCTTTCCTTGTTCAAACTTCTTGGCCTTTCTCTGATCTTTCATAACTTCCTTCAAGGTGCTTCTCAGAAATCACCTTGTGTTTTAGTTTTTAATGTATTTAGCATCACCTGGAGTTTATAAGAATCATACATGGACCGCCTGCTGTTCAAATCCAGGTTGTGAAGATCTCTTTCTTTATGTATTTTTCTTTTTTAAATTTATTTTTGTTTTAGTTTTTGCCCTCCAAATTATTTTTTTTAATTAAACTCATTCATTCCTTCAGTAAATATTTATTGAGCATCTAATATGTGCCAGACACTGTCTTTAGGTGCTGGGGATACAGCAGTGAATAAAAGAGAGAATGATCCCTTCCCTCATACAGCTGACATTCTAGCAAGGCATAGCAGAAAATAAACATAGTAAATTTAAAAAGTATGTGGTATGTTAGAAGATTGTATGGGCTGTAGGAAAGAAAATGTAGAGCAGGGAAAGTGGATCCAGAGTGCTGGGGAAGGGCAGGCTGCAGAGCTAAATAGGGAAGGGCTCATTGAGAAAGTGACATTCTAAGTAGAGACTTGAAGGAGATGGAAGAGTTGGCCACGTGGGTAACAAGGGAAAGAGTGTTTCATACCAAGGGAACAGCCCGTGCAAAGGCCCTGAGGGGTGATCATACCTGGTGAGTTTGAGGAGGCTGGAGCAGAAGGATTGCAGGGGAGAGAGCAAAGAGAGGAATATTATGGGGGTAACTGGGGACTATCCTGTTCAGCGTTAGGTCAAAGAGAAGAGTTTGGCTTTTCCTCTTCTTTTTGATTAATTTTCTAAACTTTTAATTGGAAGACAATTGCTTTACCATGTTATGTGGGTTTCTGCCACACAACAATGCTAATTAGCCATAAGTGTATATATATATGTATGTTTACTTAGATTTATTGAGCATCTACTATATATATGTGTGTGTATGTGTGTGTATATATATATCTCCCCTCCCTCTTGAATTTTCCTCCCACCCACATGGCTTTTCATCTAAATGGAACAGGAAATTGTTGTAAGAATCTGAATAGGGACATGCCACTATTTGACTTAAATTTAATAGTGAGAAAATGAAGTGTTTGCTGCTAGGGGTCAAGGGCAGAATTAGGTGTAAAGTAGGAGGCAGCGGCAATAATCCAGCTGAGCAACTCTGGTGGCCCAGACCTTGATGGTGGCATAGAGGTGAGAAGTGTTCAGATTCTAGAAATTTCTACATTTTCAAGGCAGTATTAGTGCCTACGCTCGGAAAGTGGGAAATGCAGCTTGCCTTAGAACCGGCAGTGGTAGGCCCATGTTCCTGTGGGGTGAGAGTTTGCTGACTCCTAGCTGTCCCCCCTCACCTGGCAGACTTCATAGGTCCCAGCCGACACACACTTCAAGGCCCTCCTCCAGCCTCGAGGGCGCTTGCGGTTGCTGCTCTGAATTGATCTCCCAGAGGACATGCTGCTCCTCTCCTTGGTTCTCCTCACTGCCCCCTAGCGAGTGTGGAAAGATAAGTCAAACCACGTGCCTTTCGTAAAGGTTGACTGAGACAAAGCTTACAACTTCCCTGGCGGCCCAGTGTTTGAGAATCTGCCTGCCAGTGCAGGGGACATGGGTTCAGTCCCTGCTCTGGGAAGACTCCACATGCCTTGGAGCAACTAAGCCCGTGTGTAGGGACTACTGAGCCCCCACACTTAGAGCGCGTGCCCCCCAGCAAGTGAAGCCACTGCAACTAGAGGGCCGCTCTGGCTCTGCACCTAGAGAAAGCCCTTGAGCGGCAAGGATGACCTAGTCCAGCCAAAAATAAATCTTTTTTTTTAAAGACCCATCTTACCATGGCCCCACCCCTCGCTCACAACCTTTGCCTCACACATTTTCTGCTCAGGCTTGATGGCCTCTCTTTATTCCTTTCCTCCCCGCTCTCTGTCCCTCCTCGTGACCTCTGCTCGGGTGTTGATCCCAGTACAACTCCTCTCTCCTCTTGACCTCATGGACTCCTCATCCTTCACGTCCTGGCATCATTGCTTGTCAGGATCAAAATTTGACCTTTGTTTTGTGATTATTTCTTTCATAATTCCCTCTCCCACTAGGTCATAAACCTTGTGAGGGCAGCAAGCAGATCTATTTTTTCTCAGAATCATATCCTCAGATCCAGCACATAGTAGGTACTCACTCATTCATTTCTTCACAGAAACAAATGTATTAAGCATCTGCTATGTGCCAGGCCCTGCTCTGGGCACTGAGGATGAATGAGTGAGGTATAGACACCACTCTCTTGTAGCTTCCACTGGGATGGGGTGGGAGTAGGGGGAGATAATAAACAAGTATGTAAATGTCAGGTGGTGATACAAGCTCTGAAGGAAAAGAAAAGTTGGATAAGAGAACAGAATACAATGGGCATTCTTATACGTGGGGTAGTCAGGGAAGACCTCTTGAAGAAGGCAGTGGGGTAGTCAGGGAAGACCTCTTGGAGGAGATGGCGTGAAGTCAAAGCCCGTATCCAGGGAGGGAGCGGCCCTAAGGGCATGGAAGGCAGAGGCCCGGGATTGAATGAGCGCTGGTCCATGGGCTCCTTGCCTGGGCTGGTTTTGCATGCCAGGTGGGTGCATGCCCCTGGAGCGGCTGGGCCTGCACTCACAGTGGCTCCCTGTGTCTATGCAGCCTCCGGGAGAAGCTGCGCGCCATCCTGCAGGCCACGTACACCCACTCCTGGAACCTGGCCAGGTTTGTGTTCTTCTACAAGGGACTCTGTGCCCTGCTGTCCCACGTCCAGGGCAAGACCTACCAGGCACACTCATTCGTGTCTGCCTTCATCGGGGGCTTGCTGGTGTTTGGAAACAACAGTAACATCAACAGCCAGGTAAAGGTCCTGCCAGAATGGGGGGGTGGGGCAGGATTCAGGTATAGAGTTGGGGATGAGAGTCAAAGAAGACGAGCTCTTGGCTCCCTGCCATGTCTGAGGGTCTGGAGTTCACCAATCCCTGTGTGACCTTGAGAAGGTCACTTCCCCCTCAGCTTCCCCCTCTGCTAACCAGGTA